>NC_051316.1:26834540-27153486 GCF_015220235.1 Choloepus didactylus
TACTTTAATTGCTCTTTTTCACTTTAATTATTATTCTGGTTATTTTTGTGTGTGTGGTAATGAAGGTGTCAGGGATTGATTTCGGTGATGAATGCACAACTATGTAATGGTACTGTGAACAATCGAATGTACGATTTGTTTTGTATGACTGCATGGTATGTGAATATATCTCAATAAAATGGATATAAGAAAAAAAGGGGGCTCATTATCTTAGAAGCTTATCCCAAGCCTTTCCTGGTCCAGGCTACCTAGAGCACTGCAGAGCAAACCTCCAGGCACATGCAGACCAATTAGAATAGTGTTTGGAGGAATGAGATGCGGGCTTTCGTTTCCAGTGGTGCTCTGTATCTCTCAGTTCCCAAACCTAGAAATAAAACTGTAGATTCAGTAATTCTTATCCACTTGCAGCAAAAATGCCTTACAAGTGGTAACCATGTTCAACTCATTGACATATGAAGGCAACATAGAAGAAAACTCTTCTCCCTTGGATTTAGGGAAGTAAGAGTTGTTTGTCCCCTTTTGAATTCAAGACAAAACAACTATTCTTCTTATAAACAAACAAAATAAATATCCTAAAACACTACTAAAGAAAACATGGCCTATGTGGAAGTGTGATATCTTTTCATAAATATCAGATTAAAAGCTTAAAGAAGATGGGTGTTTTTTGAAAGATTATTAGATTCTATAGAATAATTGTATCAGTCAGGAGAGATCTATGTTATGCTGCAGTAACAATGACCCTGACAAGCTCAGTGGCTTAAACAACAGGTTTGTTTCTGACTCATGCTACATAGGCATTGCAAGTTGGCAGGGAGTTTTGCCCATCACAGTCCCTCAGGAACCCAGGTTGATGGAAGCTCCATCTTGCACACATTTCCACACTAATAGTTGAGGATAGAAAAAGAGGGCATAGTGAATCAGAATAGGTCCTTAAGGCTTCTGCCTGGAAATGACACTTGTCATTTTTGCTCGCATTTTATTGGCCAGAGCAAGTCACACATGGTCACACCAAACTTAAGTGGAACAAGAACGTACAATACTACCACATGGACTGACTTCATAAAAGATGATACATTTGAATGTTATTTTCAAGGATTGGAAATCTAATTCAGCTACTTTTAATGTTCAATATGTTTTGATTTTTAGAAGATATTTCCCAAAGCATTAATCATCTTAACCAAACACTCAATTAAGATATTCCTTGCAATACTGTCACTTTAATTTTGTACCAGGAAAAAGTTATATGATGAGGCAAATGATTGTAACCTGCCAGCACATGAGAAAACAATTCAGCAAGAGAGAGACCAAAAACTTTAAGAGTGTTAGATTTAAGAAAAGACTATCAACAGCTCATTGTGGTTTGCACTGATTCTCATTTGAATGTCCACTTTTACATTTTTTTAAATTGGACACAGAAGAGGTTGATTTCTTAAAACTAATCATAAATGTTGGCCAGAGAAATTCTTGCCACTGACTAAGTCTGCTGAAAAGTCAAGTTTGTCAACTAAAATAAAGATGGAAGTGGGAGAATTGGAGAAGTGGGGATAGAAAAAAAATTCCAGGAAGTTTATGATTTTTGTCTTGAGTCCTCCCCCTTGCCCACACTGTTTTCTGTAAAACCAGAAGTTATGCCTGAAAGTTGCCCTTGCAACTTGCATTAACATTTCTTTTTCAGTATCCAGATTGTAAATCCTCATACTCCCAAATTTCAGTAATTATACAATAATAACTCTAAGTTGTGGTTTTGCAGACCTTCACTAGGTAATAAGGTCCTGTCATTGTTATGTCCTTGTGTTATGTACCCATCAGGCAAGAAATTCATCGGAAACCAGGCAATGAGGAAGATCAAAGGCTAAGCAAGATCACAACTATGCATACCTCTTATTCGTTAGAAGAGTTATGAAAGCCTTGGCTGGCAACTTTATTGCAAATAGAGGAATCATTAGAGAAAACATCTAGCCTTCTACTGGGCAGATAGTTGGCACTGAATAAATGTCCAGCAATGGAAAAATGTGCTCCTTGGCCTCTTCAGGCTGGAAGGCAGACAGATTCAGTTTAGCAGCCTCATGGAAGTAGACTCATTATGGTGGATGCAAAATGGCTTCAATTCTTTGTTATTCCTCCCATTGAGGGATGGAGTCTAATTCCCCTCACTTTGAATCTGGGCTGGGTTTAGTGATCTGCTTAACTGATAGAATGTGGCAGAATGTTTGAGGCCAAGCCATAAGAGGCCTTGTAGCTTCCACAAGTTCCTGAGGGACTGTGGTGGACAAAGCTGTCTGCCAACTTAGGATATATCTGGAGCATGGAGTGCTTGCTCTTGCAGCCCTAAGCTGCCTTGTAGCAAGTCCAGCTACCTGGTGACATGCTAGAGAGACCACATGGAGAGACCATGTGGTAAGAGGCCACCTGGAAAGGCCACAAGGGGTGGGGGTGGGGGCTACCTAAAGAGAAAAATGTCCCCAGCTGGAGATGAGTTTACTTCTTTCATTTGAATCTTTGGGATAAATTCATTTCTGCCTTCTAAATGTTGTGTGAAGATATAAATATCCCTGAGGGTTATAATTCCTCTAATTGTGTTCTTTGGGCTCTAATTCTTGAGTGTGAATTAGTGGATCAGAAGATATTTTTCTCTGAAGGGAATGGGAATCTTAGATCGCAAAGAAAAGGGATAGAAAAGGAATCATTTGAAGCTTGGGGGATTGCCTGGGGTGGGGAATACTAGCGTGGTGGGGAGTCCAGAGGACAGCCAGTAGTCAGCATACAAATGAGGCACACCCATGGGAGAGGACTCTGGAAAACCACCCACCTTCAACCCAAATCCCATTTTGCCAGGACCACCCTGGTGATTTGAGAGGTATTACGGATTCAATCTTGTCTCCTGGAAACCCACAACCACCCTATGGAAGCTGTTTGGGTCTTTTGAGGAGAAATAAAAAATAGCATCCTTCTTCCTCAAATTGAGAAAACAGAGTGTGTCCCAAAAGTATGTGGTGTTCATATCAGTGCTATTCACAATAGCCGAAAGGTAGGGGGAAAATCCAAGTGTCCATCAACAAATGAATGCATAAATGAAATGTGATATGGCCGTACAATGGAAAATTATTCAGCCATAAAAAGGAACGAAAAGCTGATACATGTCACTGCATGGATGAACCTTGAAAACATTATGCTAAATGAAAGAAGCAGGTCACAAAACACCACGTATTGGATAATTCCGTTTATACGAAATATCCAGAAAAGGAAAATCCATAGAGACTGAAAGTAAATTTATGTTTGCCAGGAAATGGAGGGATGGAGAATGGGAAGTGACTGATAATGGGTACAGGGTTTCTGTTGGGAATACTAGAATGTTCAAGAACTAGAGAGTGATGGTGGTCGCACAACATTGTGGATGTGCTAAATGCCACTGAAATTTATACTTTAAAATAGTTAAAATGGTAAAATTTTGTTCCTTGTATTTTGAAACAATAAAAAATTAGGAAAACTTTTTAAAACAAAGTGTGTGAAATGGAGCATCAATTTATTCTATTAAAGATGATGATAGAGGATGCAGTTCTAGGACTATAGTCTCACAGGCTTACTCTATGAACCCCAAAATTAGACAGACTAATCACTCAGTCCTATAAAGCACTGGATGCCTGCAGGACTCACAGTGTGGGAAGAACTTAAGACAGGAAGGATCAGAGGAAAATGCATGTTTCCCATGGGTATCTGTGTACCAAAAAGAAAAGAGAGAGAAGTTGAAATTAGCAACTCCAAGTGTACTGTTCCCAAATTTATCTAACAGGTAAGTCACTCCACATCCCTGGTATGGATTAAACAAAGAGTCAGAGTGAGCAAGCATATTAGACTAATTTAGCTCCCACCACATGGAACACATGGAAGGAAACACTGAGAATGGAAAGAAGCATCTCCCACTGATGGTAGCCTTGCAAGATGCAAATGGGTCTTTACCCCTAGCAACACAGGGCAGGAGTGATCATATTGGTATTGAGACCTGAGATATAGGTTTACCAGACCTTGGGCTTTGCTTTTCATTTCATGCCAGCAAGCATTTTTAGACGTCTGCTGTACACAGCACTCTCGATTGTGTGATCCTAGTTCCAAGAACCTGCATTAATGAAGTATAGGGTAAGCTGCTATAACAAAAAGGCCCTCAATATAAACGCTCCATTCTGGGCATTTAACCAGTTTCTGGAATGAGGAAATTAATGAGACAAATATGCTGCTGCTGCTAAGGATCTCTAAATTTAGTGAGTGAGACAGATAAGTAGACAGAAAATTATAAAGCAACAATAGCATTTAACTAGGGTCATGTTCACAGCATCACAGAAGTAAAGAAGCAATCGGTTCTGCCTGGGTGGGGGGAGGTTGATGGGGTGGAATGGATGCGCAGAAGAGGCAGTGGCTGAGCTGAGTCTTGAAAGAAAAGTAGCGATTTGCCAAGATTGGAAAACAGCCCATGTGAAGGCATAGAAAGCAGGAGAGAGCAAAGCATATTCCCTGACTACAGCTAGTTTCCTCATTCAAAAGGCATTGATTGAGCACCCCTGCTGTCAGTTTTAGGGATTCCATGTTGAATGAGATAGGCACAATCCCTGCACTCGGGGAACTTATTATCCCACTCTGTACAGAAAAGGGAATTGTGGAGCACAGAACTAGGAAGGTGGGCAGAGACCAGATCATGGAAAGTCTTATGTGTCATGCTGTGGGGTCTGGGCTTGTTCTCCAGCTTCTTTCCACACTATACTACAGAAGCAGCTCTTGACAGGGATGCACCTCTTCCACACTAGGGTCCAGAATATCCAACAAAGTACTGGCTTTTCATGTTCTGGAAATTCTACAAGTTCACAGAGTCTTTGCATCTTTTCCCCCAAGCCAAACCATGATGACAATGAGTGAAAACACAGTGAAAATAAACCAAAACTAAAACAAACATTTGCACCATTGTTATACTTAACCATGAAAAGCAATACAGGAAACTTTCAGCAAATCTTTTGAAAGTACAATAAAGATTAAGTAAAGCCTCAGAAGAAAATGCCTTCCTGGCCAACAGACCAACAAAAAAGGTGGGAGTTTTTAGACTTACAATTAACTCAAAGACCTGACAAAATTTCTTCTAACTTTCAGGACTCTTTTTTTTTTTTCTGTAGTTTAAGCTCAGATGATGTTTAGACTGTTTGGGAAGATAGTTTCTTAGAAAAAGCTGAAAAGGGAAAAACCAACTAAGCAAATATTTTTCAGGCACCTTCATGTTCTATGCTCACTGCATCTGTCTTAAAATTTCACTATGTTCAGTCTAAATATGTTCCTAAAAGTATGTAAAGGCTTGTGCAAATTTCAAGTTCTATTTCTGATGATCCAAGGGCAGAATCTTTCTTTTGAAGAGAGAAAATTATTCCCTTCTGATTGGGGAAACAAAGATAATGAGGGGAATTCACATTGCTGGCCTGAAAACTTAATGTTTGGTATAAGTGTCTCTCTGTTCTGGTTTTTTCCCAAGCTGCGGGGAAGGGAAATTGTGGGTCTTTGAGGTTCTCATACCAGTTGCTTAGCAAAAGAGACATTAGTGCTTTCATTTCCAAATATTTCCTGGATACTGGGGTAGTCATTAGAATTCTTCACGAATATTCTCATCCCCTAACCTACTGGGCTCAGGGTAAGTTTGAACTTCCCCACCCTCTTTGACAGTAGGTTTGGCCATGTGACTTGCTTTGGCCAATGATACGTGAAGCCTCTAAAAGAACACTTCCCCCTCCATTGTTGACTGTAGGACCATATGACGAGATATCTCTGTCCTCTTGAGTCCTTGAGTTGACTGAATGAGGAAGCCTCTCAGCAAGAAATAAAACTGTTGTGTTAGGCCATGAGATTTGGAAGTCTTTTGTTGTTCTAGCATAAAGGAGCTGATTCTGACTGACATGATGTCCACAATGCAACCAGCCTAGTACTAGGCTTGGAAGGGACAAAGGTGATCAGACAGCATCCTTCCTCTCCAGAATCTCCTTGCAGAAGAAAAAGGAGAAAATAAAACAATTAAGAGATACCAGATAGCCAAGTTGAATAGTAAATTCAGTCTCAGGGGAATTCAAAAATGAAGAAAAATGATGAGCTATGTTTCTTTCCTTTAACACATGAAAGGAAAAGATTAGAAAAAGCACTCTTACATATTTAGTTACAATTTGATCTATGCGTAATTTTATAGTCCATGCTATTTATAATGAAGATTATGCTTAGTTGTCGTAATAGAATTGTTTGCATGCTAGTGGAAAGTTTGATATTCTACTTGCTGCATTTAAGAGTTTCTATGAAAATTATATTTCCAAGATAGCAAATGGGAGTCATATTTGGAATCAACCCCAACAGATAAGAGTGGCTGCCTGGCATTTTATCTGAGAAAGATTATGATGTCGCATCCTAGCTCAGAAGGAGAGAGACATGATCAATTAGCAATGCTTGTCTAGTGTTTAGGAGAGGGAAGTAGCAATTCGTGTGTTACTATTTGCCAACCTAGGTTCTCTGAAACAGAAGGCTATAATAATTTGACATCTTATCATAATTTCCCACACATTAAAATGAATGAAATAGCTGTGAAAACACATATCTATACTATAGCAAATGCACCTGGGCAATAACAAGAAGTATATTATGCCATTTCAGCTCCCCCTCCCCAAAAATAACAACACTGCTAAGTAAATAAGGCTAATACATGTGGAAAAGAAAAATATACATCACTCTTGATTATGCTGTCCTAACTCTAAGTACCTGTGTTAGTTAGAGAATAGGCTAAGCTACTGTAACAAAAAGACACCCTCAGATACAATGGCATTAATTCTCCTTCACAAAACAGGCCATGAGCAGCTCTGCCATCCTCGTCATGTGGCTTAGTTTGGGACTAAAGTGGCTACTTCCATTTTCTTTGTCTGCCTGGCTGATGATAGATCCAGAGGAAGTTTAGGAAAAGAGACTTTGTCTCTAATGCATGGGTGTCATCTCTACTCACATTTCATTGGTCTCAACTTGATCAGATTCAGGGGAATCCAAAAAATGTAATCTCTACCTAGGCAACCAGGTCCTCAGCTTAACCTTGGGAGATTCTTTTACTAAAAGAAAGAAGGAGAGAACATATACAGGGTAGTTAGCAGTCTCCTTTGCAACCATAGGAGAAGAGACTGATTGTACTGAAGCAATCAGAACCCCTTCATGAGAGGAGGACGAGTTTATATTGAGAACTAAAAGCCTTAAAGGACCTAAATGGGTGGAGAACATGGGAGAGAGACTCAAAAATAAGGCTTCCTAAAATTTTTCCTTTGCTAACATCACCAATAAGACATATCAACAGCATATACCTCCTGATATGATACACTATATTCTTGCAAAAATATCACTATGTTCTTGCCAAAAATGTATAACATCAATCTAATCCTGAGAAAATATTCCATAAACCCAAACTGACAAACACTTTTAAAAATAATTGGCAAAAACTCTTCAGAAGTGTCAAGGTCATTTTGATGGTTAAGGTCATGTGTCAACTTGGCTAAGTTATGGTGTCCAGTTGTTTGATCAAACAAGAACTGGCCTGATTGTCACTGTGTGATTCTTTTATGGACTTAAATCATTAGTCAGTTGATTGCATCTATGGCTGTTTACATCTACAGTCGACAAAGGAGATTGCCTCCAGCAATGAAAGAAGTCTCTTCCAATCAGTTGAAGGCCTAAAAGGGAAAACTGATGATTTCAGCAGTCAGAAGGATGAATTTCCTTCTCTGCCTCAGCCAGCCAGCTTCTCCTGGGAAATTCATTGAACATTCATCAGGATTCCCAACTTGCCACCTGCCCCACAGAATTCAGATTTGCCCATCCCCATGGTCACACAAGCCAATTCCTATAATAAATCTCATAATATATATGTTTATATCCTGTCGGTTCTGTTCCTCTGGAGAAACCTGACTAATACAGTCATGAAAGACAAGAAAAGACTAAGGAAGTGTTACAGATTGGAAGAGATAAGGAGACATGACAACTAACTGAAATGTGGGATGCTGGATTGGATACTGGACCAGACAAAGGACATTTGTGGGAAAACTGAAGTCAAAGGAGTTTTTTAAGTTAGTTACTAGTATTTTTCAATGTCAATTTCCTGCTTTTGTTAACTTTATTTTGGATATGTAAGATGTTAACAAGCTGAGTGAGTAATACATGGGAATACTCTATATTTTTGCAACTTTTCTCTAAGTGTAAAATTATTTCAAAATGAAAAGTTGGAAAAAAAGTTCCTTTCATGTCATATTTTAACGCATTTCACAGAACAGGCTGATGAAGGCCATAGAGTCAGAGACCCAGCCACCACGAATGAGATCTTTCTTCTTCCTAATTCTAATAGCCATCAAATTCATGTCCATCCCTCTATTCTCCCCCCACCCCCCACCCCCCCACAGCCAGGATGGCCCATTTACAATACAGCTCTCATTATTCCATTGGCGCACTTAGAACCCTGCAGTGGCTCCCCACTCATTTCCTTGTGGATTAAACCTACACTCTTTACAATGGCCTGCAAGGCCCTTCATGGTCTAGTCCTAACCTCCTCTCCATTCTAAACTCCTGCCACTCCAGACATTTGCTCACCTTTCCAGACCCACAGAACTTTTCACGCATTTTCCAGTATCTCTTTTCCATCCCCACTTCCCTAAATTGACACATTGTGCTGGCTACCTGGAATGCCACCCCCTGCTCTCTGGTGAACTCCTATGTTTCCTTAGAGACTCAACCTAAACATTACTTCTCCTTCAAAACCCTCTCTTATTCCCTTTGGAGGTGCTATTTTCTATGAGCACTGTCTTTTTTTTTTTTTAACAACTCTTATAGCTCTTGTTATTAATAGTGTAATTTGTCTATTCTTTCACAATCAGATATCATGCTTGGTTCTTAAATGACAAAGATAAAGGACAAGAGCCCCTGCTTCTAAGGAACTCCTGGTGCGGTGGTTGAGGCTGGTGGATGATCCAGTACTATAGTAGAGTTTGATCAGTGGTGTGATAGAGGTCAACAAAGAGGAGACCCTCCAGTGGGAGAGTCGGAAGCTTCTCAGGGGAGATCATACATGAGTTGGGTCTTGAAGGATGAGCGTGGATTCTCAATCCTCTTTCCATTTAAAGGTCAGTTCTTCCACATCTTACTGTTCTCCTTCTCCATCTACTCAACTTATGACCTATCTGGTTCAACTACCAATTCAACTGAATTCAACAACTTTCCTATATGATCTTTTATGAAGAATATGAACTTTAGTGACAGAAGTTAACCTATTCATGCTTAAATATTAGATAGTGTCCTCAAAACCATGAGACAGATGACTGCTTGCCTTGATCTTAGTTTCCAATGGATAGGAAATTATTTGCAAAACAAGTATGACAGATAATTAAAACAT
Source organism: Choloepus didactylus (assembly GCF_015220235.1). Lineage (NCBI taxonomy): Eukaryota > Metazoa > Chordata > Mammalia > Pilosa > Megalonychidae > Choloepus > Choloepus didactylus. Next base: position 26,843,968 of record NC_051316.1, read on the forward strand.
TTCAATTTCAACAAAGAATACAATGAACCACATTGTACAGTTTTCAAAATAATTACTTAGGGATGATAAAAATTATCAGTTGATAATAAACAAAAGGGTGTCTTTATTTTTTTTAACTATCAAAAAATTAAACAACAACAACACACACACACAACATTTCAAAACAAAGCAAAGGATTAAGAAAAACAAATAACCTAAAATAACTACTTTGCTTCCAACATGTTCCTACCATACCGCAAGAAAATTAACAAACCATAATCAAACACTGGCATAAGAAAAACCAAATAACCTAAAATTACTACATTGAAGCTAATTTTTTTTAAAATGCAACAGTTTTCAAAAGGGTGTCTTTATTAATATTGCTTATACCCTTGGTTATCAAACTGTGAACACCCAAATATATGGCAGAATATTTTAAATTTTCAAGGAAAACACAGCACTACTTGACATCTGTTGGACACTGACTGAACTGTTTGCTCAAGGAAGTTCACAGTTGTAACATCAGATTGCACTACATTCCTTTCTGATGATGTCATACCTTTGGAAAACTGAGTTTTCCATGGTTGCTGTGATAAAAAGCCAGTAGTGCATGAAAAGCAATGTGGGACAGGAAATGAGGGGAAGTGGTGGTCAATCTGATTCCAAGATTTGAGAAGCTACCCAGTGCCAATGGCTCACACATTCCATTAGGAATTGTGGTTAAGAAAGAAAGAAAATATTATTTGTTCTTTCAATTTATGTTTTAACTTTTTTCAAATGGCTTATAAGTTGTTAGGACATAAATATTATTAAGGTGTTTGGACTTACTTCAGAAATGGAACTATTGGATATTTCCTTTGGCCTAGAGTGCCATGAGAAAAATTACTGGACATTAAGGGATCCATGAACTGAGAAAGTCTGGGAATCTCTGACTTACACTGTTATTGAATTGACAGTGATTTGCTCTTTGTATCACTGCTTATTCTGGAGGTCACTGAATGCTTTTGGATTCCAAGAACTTTGTGGGTCTTGAAGTATTAAGGCAAAAACATAAAGGCCTAATGAAAGAAACTCCTTCTATAATTAAAAAAAATTAAAGGATGTATTTCATCACTTACTATTTCACTGTGGGTTCTTACAACATAAAATGAGCACATTCTTTAGATATAGATGGCATTCTGAGTCTCATCTAGGATACAGCAATGGGGATGACAAAACAACTAGCTTTTTTTCTTATTTTTCTTTGCATGAAACTACTTGCCTCATTCAGGTGTTTTCTTGCTATCTTGACCTCATTTGGCACTCTGAACACTGTGAATTTAATCAGATACACTCACCAGCTCTTCTTTAAGGCTACCTCTGCAGTGCAAGTAAAGCAGCCAATTGAATCTTAAGTGAGAGTCATGAGCCTTGGGAGAGAAGAGGAGACACTAAATTCACTTATTTCACCAACAGTGGATTAAGAACAGTATCCTCTTTGGGCTAAAATAAACAAAATCACAACTTCAACTAAATAGTTCACTACTAAAAGTAGCTGGGGCATTTGAAAACCTTTATTAACAATATACAAATAATATTTTCAACTGAGGAAAGAGTCTGTGTTCTCTCACTTCTTTCAAGGCTGAAAAAATGTTTTAATAACATTGACATTGCAGAATACACCTAAGTAGGCTGACTAATGTAAATAAATTATTTTTGCACCCTGGGTGCCTCACTATATCATAGTCCATTTACTTACTCAAAATAACTACTTAAGGATGATAAAAATCATCTGATCAGTAATCCAGTCAATGCATTTATTGAGCCCCTGCTCTGTTCCGGGAATTGCACAAGGTCACACTACATGCTGGCAAATCTGGGACTTGGGAAATGGCCTGAACCCAAGTGGTTTAGACTCATCTCTCTTGCCCAATAATGAGAATTTAGGGAATTACACTGTGATTACTAATACAATGTCCTCTGTAGATCAAAGAAAGGCATTTTTCTCCCTGAGACTAAATGACACAGGGATTTGGGCAGTGGCAAAAAGACTATGTTCTTCCTTGGCTTAGAGGGATCTGTTCAAATATTATAAGAGTGCTTTTCATGAGTGGCCACCACTGATGAATTGCAAGATTGTCCAACTGTCCTTTCTTTCTTGGAACCACATCCTGTTTCTGAAGGTTGAAGCACTGAATTTAATGAAAGATTCATAATTTAAGATTCTTCAGCCCTATTTCATTTGGTTTCAAATTGGGAGTAATGAATAAATGATATTATCTAAGAATAACCTTTAGCCCCTTTTAAAGTAGATAAAGTAGACTATGTTATCCCGGGTTTTAGAGACCCAGCATTGATTGCCTTAAACCAGCAGCAGGGTTAATTTAATACTCCTTATAAAATCAAGAAGAAATTATTTGGCAAATTCCCAATTATCTAAATGAAGTTTCTTAAGGTTGTACAATAGAAAACCCAACCATGAATGACATAAGTAAAAAGGAAAATATCTTGGCTCACATAACTGAAAAGTCAATGGGAAAAGCGGTCTTCAGGTGGGACATTGAGAGAGAGACATGCCACCAGGACCTAACTGCATTCCTCCACCCCTTGATCCCACTTCTTCTGGGCTGCCTTTACTTCTCAACAGCTGTGCTCGTATGGTAGCAAGATGGCAGCAGCCACTCCAGTTCAGTTCCAGCAGAAAGAGCAAGTGTCTCTCTCAGAAATCTCAGCAAAAGTCTTACATGCTTCATCAATGCCAACTTGATTACAAGCCCATGCCTGAATTACAGTCTACCCTCATTTGAGGATGCTATATTTGGGAATCCACTGACTTGCTAAAATTTATTTGCAACCACAAAATCAACACTTGTAGCACTTCCATGGTCATTCATGGACAAGCACAGAGTAGTGAAAAATTTGCTGACACACACATTCCCACTTGAGGTAAAAAAGGTCATGCCCTGTGTTCTTGGTTCTAGTCTCATGCTACATATTACATATACTACATACGGGTCCTTTTCATGATATAATTAGTGCTGTGTTTTTCAAATGTTTGTGCTGTTTTTCTTTTTGGAAATCCTATTCTTTAAAATGGCCCACAAGCATAGTGCTGAAGTACAGTCTAGTGTTCCTAAGTGCAAGAAGGCTGTGACGTGCCTTATGGAGAAAACGCGTGTGTCAGATAAGCTTCATTCAGGCCTGAGTTATAAGTGCCGTTGGCCATGAGTTCAATGTTAACAAATCGGTACCATATAATCAATAAAGTGTTTTAAAACAGAAACACACATATAACAAAGTTATATATTGATTGGTTGATGAAAACATGCCTAGAGGCTCACAGAACCCTAATCCTATATTTTCCCTAGGGGCATTGGTTCAGTAGCCACTAATTCAGTATTCATGGTGACTTTATAGAACATAACTACCACAAATAACGTGAAGTGACTGTACCCTGGCCAGTGGAAGACAGTGCTTGGATTGGCTTTGATCTAAGTCACATGCTGCATTTCTGAGCCAGAAGCAAGCCCTTCATAAAGCCCTGGACTGAGGATGTGTGAGGTAATAATGTGTAAAGAGAGAAGACAAGTTGGGTTACAGTTGTCCAGGGAAGGCTAAGTAGAGGAAGGGAGCCAAAGATCCATTTCAGAAATAAAACTCATCTCCTTTGCCAAGGACAGGCCTGTCACGGAAGCAATCTTCATAGATTATGGAGTCCTAGAATGATATGTGACTTAAAACAACATCAAGACAGGTTTGAGCAAGTATTGAAAGAATAGTGATAAGAGGAGGAGTGCTGATAAGTATTTGACAACCAGTTCTCTGGAGTGGATGATCTGTAGCCTCTACTGATTTCCATGCTGTGAATTCTCTGACCACAGCCAATTTCAAACTACCAACATTGTGTCACAGACCACGGGTTTGGAAAAGATGCCCACAATCGGTTTCACAAGCCTATGTGAGCTGGTCCTGCCCACAACTGGGGACAGTGATGTTCGTAAGAGTTTCTTCACACTTAACATCTTATTTATGCCGCCAAAGGGGTCAGCAAAATCCCTCTAAACTTGCCCAAATTAAGTCAGACATGAAGATTGGGGTGACAGGGGGCAATAATAACAGAGAAGTTTGTCACCTGGTCCAACATGTATATTTTTAGCTGCTTTTGATGGCAACCATGCAGATAAATCCATCATTTGGTGGGTCATATAGTTACATTAAAATAGCCTTCCTCACTCTAAATAAAACATCTGAGAAAAACAGTAATTATGTAGCCACAATCCCCTCTGTCCCCATATACTGCTGCACAGTAAGAGCATTTCTGCACATATGTCCCTTGAGATGTTGCTTACTCCTCAGGGTGGTCTCCTAGGCTCAAAATTTTCTGGCCACAGAAGACACATCTGTTTGTTGATATTTTCCTAGACTGCTAATTACATGAACCCTATGATTTTCTACTCTGGTGAATGAACAAAAACAAGGTTCATAGTCAATACAGAAGCCCAGAACACTGCTTGTTTGTTATGAAGGAGAAAATAACCACAATGGTTGATGCTAAGGTAACATTTTCACTAAGAAAAACATCTCAGAGGTTTAGGTTTGTTCTTTAGAGTTAACTGCTCAGGCAGCGCACCAAGTGGAAATTTTATGACATGTCCTCGGGTTTATTTTGTGAATAGGAATAAATTCCTCTTTTAAGTTTTTCTAGAAAACCAACTTTCCATGGCATGATGTGTGTCCAAATCTTGCCTACTCAAATTATGGGTAGGACTGACTTCTGGCAGGAAAAAAAAGCAACTTCCCTCAGCTTTTCTTCCTCTTCTGCCATGTTGGGGCCAACTTTGGGTACATCAGGGTCATAAACACAAATCAGTTAAGACTGATAGGCAGGAAGGAGGCATAGTGGCAAAAAAAAAAAAAAAGGTAAAAATAATCTTTTCAAGATTTATTTTCACACTTTTTTAAGAAAGATACATACAGTTTGGAGTCTTGCCCTAATGGCACAATTCTCAATAGGAGCCTTGCAAATCCCAGAGGACCACAATGCTGGAAAATCATCAGTCTTCCCCAAATGTCTAAGGAGTCATACAACTTGCAGTAGCTAAAGTACAGATTCAGTAACAAGTGATATTTGTTAGATAATTTAGATCAGAAAGCCATCTGAGGAAAGACCTTGAGATGAAAACCTTTTCATTTATTAAAGACAGGGTATTAATAAACTTTTCAGTAAGTCAAACTAATATACCCTCCCCAGCTCTCCCAGAGAATTCAGAATCAATCTCCCAAATTATTATTATTGTTGTTATTATTATTTTGTAATAACTAACATTTATTGCAGGCTTCCTTTGCACTAGGTACTGTGCTAGGCTTTTTACAAGTCAACTTCAAGGGATGGTCAGAGTATCTTCACCCTCATAACCACCCCAACAGGTAGGTTCTGTTGTCCTCATTTCATAGATGAAGAAACTGAGGCTTAAAAACATCTGGTGATTAGTCCAAAGGCAGCAAAGCCAAAGGTTGAAATCTGAGCTCTTGCTCATAATGAATCTCCAAGTCGAATAGACAAAACTGCAAAGTAGATAGAAAGTGAAAGAATGGGGGAAAGATATTTGGAGGCAATAAGCTATAAACATGCAGATAAATTCAACGTTTGGATTTAGAATAATAGTAATAAAAATTTGCATAGTGTGTTAGACTTTGCAGAACATTTCCGTGTACATTTGATCCTCATGGCAATTCTGGAGAGCAGGAAAAAAAATCTGTGATTCTCTTTTACAGAAGTGAAGGCTCAGGCAATGATTTATGAAAACAGGTAATTATTCTGCTTTTCCAGGCTACCAAAAAAGATGAAGAGCTTTTTAGTTCATTTTCAAATCTAAGATAGTCATAATACCAAAATCAGATAAAGACAAAAAGAAATAATATAGACTAATTTCACCTCTAGATAAAAAATCCTAAATAAAATATTTTCAAATAGATTGATATAGATGCAGCAATTCTAAATCAAATAGGCACAAAAAGAATCAGGAAGTATATTAAAAAGTATATACTACAGGGATATATACTAAGATATTTTTCAAGAACACAAAGACATTTCAACAGAAGGAACTCTCTCAACATAATTTATTACACCAGCAAATTAGAGTAGGAAAAGCATATTACTGTATCAATTTCCCATAAAACCCAGCAGCCATTTCTAATAAGTTAGGGAAAAAATGCATGATATTGCTAATCAATGCCTAGCAATTCATCTTATAATACACAGGAAGTCTTCTTCAAGTATTGGTTGAATCAAGTACACATGGGTCCAAAATAAGAGAAGAATATGTTCACAGGAACGTTATTCACAGTAGCCAAAAGATGAAAGCAATCCAAGTTGCTTTATCCAGATCAACAGACCTGGATAAAGCAATCCAGATCAATGGATAAATAAAATGTGGTATATATATGTACACAGTGGAATATTGTTTGGCTATAAGGAGGAATAAAGTTCTGATACTTCCTGCAACATGAATAAACCTTGAAGACATTCTGTTGCATGAAATAAGCCAGGCACAAAAAGACAAATATTGTGATTCCACTTGTATGAAATACCTGAAATACACAAATTCTCAGATACAGAAAGTAGATTAGAGGTTACCAGGGCCTGAGGGGAGGGGAAAATGGGGAGTCATTGCTTCATGGGTACAGAGTTTTTGTTTTTAAACAGAGAGAAGAAAATGAGCTACTTAGGTCCACTAGCAACCAGATCTGGAGGAGGCAGATATATTGTATATCTGATGTATATGCCTATTTTATCTGTCTGGAAAGCCTGCACACAGAGCCATAAAAATCACAGGCCACACTCTGCTCAGCCCCTCCCATTGCAAGCCCTTGGCTGTAGGAAGGTACAGGGAAACATCCAGCACTATTGCTAATTGACTCTGCTGGTGACCCAGCAGTTGGGTCAGGCCAAAGCCTAATTTCCATGATCAGTGGAAGCTCATTCCTATTTCACATATTGATAAAGCCATAATCGGCACACGGGGAGATGACTCGGGAACATCTATTATTGAAGGGTACACCAGCCTCCAAGTTCATTGGCCCCTTGCTTTGACCTGTGTACCCTCATATATTTAATTAATTGAACCCAAATAGCAAGGGCCATTTTAAACTGCATAAGGCAAGTGTTTTTGCTTAGCAGTATTGTAAGTCTGAAAAGGCAATACTGGCAATCCATCTAAAATGGATGCATAACAATGAATCCTTAAATTTCTATGTGTTTTCTATTTGGCCAATTAATTAAAAATATGCTGATGTGGCTAAAATTTGTCCAGAAACAAATTTTTTAGAAAAAGGATATTTAATTTTAGAAACCACAAAAAAATTAAAGCCACTTATGTCAGCTAAGTCACATCTGTTGACCTAGGTCCAAGTTAAATCTATATTACAACCACATACTCGCACCCACACAAACTCTTTTTCTGTATGCAGAGAGTTAGGCATACTTGATGTTTTACTTTTTGTTGTTGCTTGGTTTATTTCTTTTAATTTTTTAAGTTTTTACAAACACTTTCCCTTCTTCCCTCCACCCCATTCCCTACCTCATAACCTCTATTCTTCTTTCTGTCTCTGCAAATTTATTCCTAGTCATCTCTTATAAGTGATTTCATACAATTTTTGTCCTTATGTGCCTTGCTTATTTCTTTTTTTCTTTAATTTTGGGAATTGTATATTGTAATATAAAGTAGCATTTAGGAACCATTCTTCAGTTAATTATAGTCTGATATGGAGTGATACTCTATCATTCTATTCTTCTTAGTTAGAAAACCAATTAATTTGTCTTGATTATTTCTACTTGCTAATTTGCTCCCTAGGAGAATTACTCCATCTGAAGTATAGTCTTGCTTTTATTAAAAATTATCTCAAAGACAAAAAGTCTCAATAGAATTTCATTCAAAACAAGCTAGAGAGAAAGCTATATTTTCATTGTAGAATTTGAAATTCCAGATAAAGTAAAAGATGCATACTAATTCTTTGATTCTGTTATTGGTTCTTTTTCAAACTGTGAGAAATCCTCCCTACACATGTTTTACTCACATACACAGTTACACCATACAGTACATGTATACTTACAGTTAAAATTAAAGAGGCATGCAGAGAAAGAGTTGAATGACAACATGGAGACAACGAAATGGAATAAATTCAACTTTGATTAAGTGTTCCCATCAACTCCCATGAATATAAGAGCAGAATGGTCCAGTCTTGGATGCATCTAGGATGGAAAATAAGCTAAAGCTCCATGAGCAAAATAATCATACAAAGGTACAGCAGCCCATCATGAAAAGTTTAAAAAACTTAGTGAGAGGCTTTGAATTTGATTTTGGTACATTGGGAAGTTACGAGTCATCTGATAAAAAGGATTATGATCACCCTAAACATAGAGTCTTTGATTCACACTGTTTCACCTTCAAACATTCCATCATATCAGGAGATACATACACAAACAGGCTCTGCCTAGAGCTTAGCATTCATTCATACTTTTAACAAACACGTGGGCAACTAGTATTCCACACACAGTGCCAGGCTTGCCAGTGGACAGATATAGGACATAGAGGGATAGATGGTTAATCTCTAACCAGGGATACATGGGCAGATAAACTAATAATCATCACACAACATGATAATTTGCTATACAATGAGAAATGAGAGAATGGAAGAAAGAATAGTGAACTCTGGGGAAGAGGCATGGCATTGTGGAAGAGGGGAGCTGGGTTGTACAGGATGAGGATGCGTTAAAGAGGGAAGTAAAAGTTATCACCCTTGGGTCATCCCTTCAGTGAAGAGCTGAGGCACCTTAACGGCAACAGGAAATGAGGAATCCTGTCTTTATGTTCTAGTCGAGAGCAAATGCAGTGCTGAGAAATGGTGGTGACAAATAGATTCATAGACGTGAAGGAAGAGTGATAGATTGGGATTTGGATGACAGGGTTATGGCTGTGGGGTCAGGCAATGCAAGTCCAGACAAAGTTCAGGATGACAGTCTTTTCCTTTCAGTAAAGCGCATGACCACTGAGACTCATTGAACTCCTTGGCTATTTTAGCTTGAAAAGGATAGAGACCTCCCTTAACCCTTTGTTACTATACCCTGAAGTCTTTTTATTTTTACTTTTTTTTGCTTTCCAACTTCTTGTTAGCCTGTACAAGCCTTTTTTTTTTTCCTTAAACTTTTTATAATTTCAAATTTACAGGAAAGTTGCAAAAATAATACAAAAACCCATACAGAGAATTCTAACATAGGCCCCTCCCCAGATACTCAGAACCACCAATTTTAACATTTTGCCACATTTACCGCACCATTAGCTATCTATCCATCCATCTTTCTATTTTCTAAATATTAAAGATTAGGTTGTAAATATCATGCTCCTTGAATGCATAATATTTCCATGTAGATTTCCTAAGAACAGTACCCCAAAGTCTTTGGCATCAATAAAACATTTGGGTTGAATATGCCATATTTAGATTTTTGAAACAATTATAAAAGCCATTAAAGAAGGAAGAAAAGAAAGAGACCCTTCATATAATGTCCAGATTGATAATGAAATCTTTTTACATGTTGTAAATTTTTCGTAAATTTGGCTTTGGGATTTTGCCTTATCTCTTCACAAGTTTCTGTTAAATTGTTAAGACACCATAATTTGACCCAGTGTTTCCATTTGTACAAGGGTGTTCAGAGTTTATTAATCATAATAATAAAAAATGTGAAACAGCCAGTACATAGGACAAATGAGAAACATTCAAATAAATTATGGTTAACAATTTGATAGACTATTATGCCACCATTTTTAAATTATCTTACATTTAAAAACATGAGAAACTGTAATATTAAGAGAGTAAATGTTTACTAGCTATGTACATCCTTTGTGCCACTTTTGTAATATCAGAGGGAAAAAAAAGATCAGACAGCAATGGGCCAGATCATTATTTTCTAATTTTTCTACAATGAACATTGATACCTTTTGTAATCAGAGAAATGTTTGTAAATTTTAGTTAATTGATTAACTAGAAAAATATATATGCTTAGAACTCCACTTGTAAAATAAGACCTGACATTCCAAAGACGAAAGTTCATTTTCTGTAATTTTGCTGTCTTCATACTAGGTTTTGATGATAATATTAATTAGCGCATGATTATGTGCTATTAGGATAAAGAACCTCCTACTCTTCCCCACGTGCTGAGAAACTCAGCATGTCTGTGGTGACTGATGATGACATTGGTGACGATGATTTGATGAGTGTCCACCTAATATCCCTGGGGTAATGGGGGAACCATTACAATCAGACCAAGCAACATGAATTCCATGTACAAACCGAATTTAAACTCTTTTAAAAGTTCCAATTTATTGGACTAAAAACAGTCTGCCTTACTTAAACCAGGGTTAATTATCTTGCAGAATTTAGGACGTAGCCTCAAATTGCCTGTAGGTCCCTAACTTCAGTAGCCTTTTCAGAAGTCCACAAGGGCATTCTAAGACCAATTTGACAAAGAAAGCCTTGAATACAGAGCTAGGTAAAGAGTAATGAAATGCCACAGAAGGAATTAACTCTAAACTGGGAATTGTTTAGGAAAGGGAATTAGAAAAAAATAAGAATATCAAAGTGAAAGGAAGCTTTGCGCAGTAGCAGTATCGTAGCCAATGAGGTTTATCTGAGGCGTGATTATTGCTAATTGAAAACTTTTCCAATACCCCACCATGATGACTTGAAATATAGTCAGCATTAGCAACTTTTGACAGTCTCTATGGAAACTGAATTTAAAAAAAAAAAAAAAAAAAAAAAAACTGAGGAAGAAGAGAGGAGGAGGAGAGAAGGAGAAAAGATTATTTTTTTTAATCCAAAATAGTGATTACTTAACATGGTGAAAAAAATCAATATAGGAGCAAAAAGTTAAAGAGTCAGACCCAGAAAAAAAAATGACAGAAATAATTACCAAAGGTGAGGGGAATCTGGTTCACTAAATGTAGGTATGGAGAAAGAGTGGAATTTTTTTCAGAAACCTACAAAAATTGGAATAACATCCCATGCATTCAGTTGCATCCATTAGCCTTTAAAATGCTTTTTCCAAAATAAAATTTACAGCACTTGTTGACTTTTAATGGTGTTCCCTAAACTAGGCATGATCAAAGTTGGCTTTTTCCTGGTAGCTAGAAGCCAAAACCAGGTTCAGAGAATGACACAAAAAGCTGAAAGCCTCCAGGCAGAAGAGGTGATTCCTGGCCCTCCACTGGAGAGGAGGTCAGACATCTGGCAACCACAGCTGGCCCAGAGCTAGTCAGCAGAGCACAGGAAAGCCATGTGCATGTGGTTAGAGACATACCTCCCAAGGAGAGGGGCAGCCAAACAGGGGCAGAGACAAGAGGATCTGGATGGACTGGTTTATAGCTCAGAGAGAGTCCCAGCAGCAGCAGCACCATCATCACTAAAAGAAAAGGGACCTCACCATTCAGAGAAATCCCATTTAAGTCCTAAAATCTAACTAAACCTGTGGTCTTTGTTTAAAACAAAACATGCATTCATTGCCTTCTGCCATACACTCAGGATCTTTCTTTCGGAAAACCAAATGGGAACAATATAATGCATTTGCATCAATTTTTAAGTCTTTTAATAGATTTTTTTAAAATCTCCATTTTTGGTGATTTCACTATCACTGTAGTTGCTGCTCCCCATTCTCTCCCCTCCCCTCCAAGGCTGTTAGTCTCCTACCAACTTACTCCCAGGCCCAATACACTAGTCCTTGTCATTACCAGCTCCAAAATGCCTCTATCATCTCCATTCTGGTGCCCTGCTTTCTGAGAGAATCAGTGGTAGCTGCAGTACTCATATTTGTCTAGTACTTCAGTGAGACCTATGGTCCATTGATCTATCTTTACAGGGTCCCTTAACATGTGTCTCTCTTCAGTGCTTAGACTCCAGAATTTTTTATTGCAACCAATTCCTTAAATGTGCCCTCATCTGTCTTGCCTCTGCCTCACCTTATCACACTCACCTGATGTAGAGGTCACTGTGGCGCTCATTCCCTCAACTCCAGGAGCAGTGACTGCCGAAGACTCACGGCTCAGTTGCTCTCTGGGAATTGCTCTTGGCAAGAGGGATTTGGCCCAACCAAAGTTACACCCCATCTCCAGGGGCCACCAGCTTTCAATGACTGGTCCACGGATGGGAATACAAAAGCCTGATCCCCTCTCCTTGATTCCAAGCAATTCTGAATGGCCAACCCACTCCAGAACTTCTGGAAGGATCAGCTGAGGCCTTTGTTGCAAATGCTTCACGGTTTGCCTTCCTCCTGTACCCAATCCTGCTTCCTTCGCTCCCGTACAAGTGTTCTCCCCAAGAGCACTCTTCAGTAAACCTCCCGTTTGCAAATCTTCTACTCAGAATCTATTTCCATAGGAACTCAAGCTAATACACCTAGCAAAACCCCAACTCTAGCATTATCGGGCAGGGACCCAAAAAGAGATGACACTCTCAAAGGGGTGACCAAAGAGAGTTCACTGAAGGGATGGTTTACAAAGTTATGAGCAGGGTTGAACAGAACAAAGAGGGTTGGTGACGTGTGCAGAGAGCAGTGAGAAGGTTAGCATAGAAGAAAGAGAGTATTCTTTTAGTTCCAAGTTGAAGTCAGTCCAATAAAAAATGAGCATTCATGATGGCAAGGCTTCCCCTTGTTTCCCATTCCAGCTCTAAGAAAAATCAATTAAATTCAAGAAATATTTACTGAGGACCTACTATGTATAAAATAATTTGCTAGGCACATCACAACACCAAAATAACCAGTTAATAAAAGAACAACTCAATCCTTCAACAAATTGTTTTGACTACATGGTGCTGATTGATTTGAAAATTAAATTTACAAAATCAACATACTCTTCTGGAATCTAGTAAACAAAGCCATAACAATATAATTAGCACACCATTCACTATGTAAGATTAAATCACATAGACAAAACTGTCTTGTAGGCATTTCTTTTAATGCATCAATTCATCTAAATATATCAGATATCCTATAAAAGGAGAAAGCTCCCTCTTTGAACTCTCTTCCACTCATATCACATTTGCTTTTTGTTATATTGTATGCTCTTCTACCTTTTACTTCTTAAATCTACAAATAAATCTTCCTACAAAGTTTATGATTCAGAAAGTGATTTTAGAGTCAAATGATTGTATTTTTAAAGAGGATTTTATATTTTCATAGGAGCTGTAGTATTTATCAAGGACCAGTTGAGTGACTTGGCAACATCCAATACATCAATTCCATTAAAGAAATCCAGTGCAGTCTCTCATGAGCAGATGTCTGTTTCCCTTAGTTTTTTCAATACCACCATTCCTGTTTTCACTGCTGGAGAATGCTTCTCATCTGTTCATCAGTTGACTAAACAAAATTTCTTTAGTGTTTGCCATGTCCAGTGCCAAACCAGACACTGTAAGAGTTGTCCAAACAACAACAGAAAAAGTAGATAAATATGACTTCATCAAAATTAATTTTTTGTGCATCAAAGGATACCATCAAGAAAGTGAAAAAAACAACCCACAGAATGGGAGCAGTTATTTGCTAATCATATATCTAATAAAGGTCTAATATTCAGAATATATAAAGAACACTTACAACTCAACATTAAAAAGACAAACAACTCAATTAAACAGTAGGCAAAGGTCTTGAATAGACATTGCTCCAAAGGAGATACACAAATGGCCAAGAAGCAAATGGAAAGGTGCTCAACATCTGTGCTGGTTTGAATGTATTATGTCCCCCAAAACACCGTTATCGTTGATGCAATCTTGTGTGAGCAGACATATCAGTGTTGATTATATTGTAATTATTTGAATGTTTCTGTGGAGATGCACCCCACCCAACTGTGGTTGATGACCCTGATTGGGTAATTTCCATGGAGGTGTTACCCCATCCATTCAGTGTGGGTCTAAATTAAATCACTGGAGCCATATAAGTGAGCTGACAAACAGAAGGAACTCAGTGCAGTGCAGCTGAGAGTGACATTTTGAAGAGGAGCTATAACCAAAAAGGGCACTTTGAAGATTGCACTGGAACTGAGAGACATTTTGGAAATGGCCTTTGAAAGCAGACTTTTGCTCCAGAGAAGCTAAGAGAGGACAGACACCCCAAGAGCAACTAAAAGTGACATTTTTGAGGAGCTGAAGCCTAGAGAGGAACATCCTAGGAGAAAGCCATTTTGAAACCAGAACTTGGAGCAGACGCTGGCCACATGCCTTCCCAGCTAACAGAGGTTTTCCGGACACCATTGGCCATCTTCCAGTGAAGTTACCTGATGGTTGATGCATTTGGACACTTTATGGCCTTAAGACTGTAACTGTGTAACCAAATAAACCCCCTTTTATAAAAGCCAATCCATTTCTGGTGTTTTGCATTCCGGCAGCATTAGCAAACTAGAACAACATCATTAGTCATTAGGGAAATACAAATCAAAACACAATGCAATACCACTTCACACCCACGAGAATAGTCATAAAGAAAAAACAGAAAATACCAAGTGTTGACAAGGATGTGGAGAGATGGAATCTTCATTCATTGCTGGTGGGAAAGTAGACTGGTGGAGCCAATTTGAGAAACAGTTTGGCAGTTCCTCAAAATGTTAAAAGTGGAATTACCATATGACCCAACAATTCCATTCCTAGGTTTATATACAGTATAAATATTCACAATAGCCAAAAGGCAGAAACAACCTGAATATCCGTCAGCTGATGAATGGATAAACAAAATGTTACCACACATAACAGAATGTTACCCATCTATAAAAAGGAATGAAGTACTACCACATGCTATGACATGGATGAACCTTGAAAACATTATGTTAAATGAAAGTAGCCAGACACAAAAGGCCACATATTGTGTGATTCTACTTACATGAAGTATCCACAATTGACATCTATAGAAAAAGAAAGCAGATTGGTGGTCGCCAAGGACTGTGGGGAGTGCAGAATGGGGAATAACTGCTTAACGGGTATGGAGTTTCCGTTTGGGATGATGAAAAAGTTCTGGACCTAGATTGTAGTAATAGTTGCAAAACATCATGAATGTACTTAATATCATTGAATTGTAACTTTAAAATGGGTTAAACAATAAATTTCATGTTAGATATATTTTACCCTGATAAAAAAATAAAGAATTGTTCTTTCATTTCTTCGTCACGTCTATGAAATAGAGCAGCTTGAAGTCTTTTGTAGCTATATTTCAGACACTTGTCTCTCTTCCCTCTTTATGGCTCTCTCTTTCTCTACATCAACTAATTATTTTTTAGTGAAAAATCTCTGCATGGCTAAAATAGCCTCCAAGCCTCTGTTAATGGTTTACTTGCTATAAATAGTATCTTCAATGCTTCTATATATATATATATTTTAGATCTATTCTGTTGAAGTTCCTTAGGAGTCAGTATAATGAGATACTACCTATATTCATTACTGGAAACACAAGGGGTACACTGGTACATTCAGGGGCTTTCCAAAAATCCAGACCAATTGTAGGCAAAATGGCAATTGTCATTAGTCATGTGTCAATCCATAGGAAGGGATTGTGGCCAAGGTGACTGGATGGGTGCCCTCGGTGATCAGAATCTTGGGGATTGTGGCCTGAAAGGCAGAGAGGGGTTGGAGGGATGAGAATTCCAGGAAGCTCAGGCATGGCATTGATGAACTACAAAAGGACTGTTCTCTTTGGAGATCTGGGCTCTCCCTGTGTTCCTTTCCTCTCAGCTACAAGGTCCAGTGCAGACAGTAAATGCTGTGAGAAGGCGGTAGAGAGATAAAACTCCTAGGGCCGGAGAACTTCCAGAACAAGTTTCAAGGCAAAGGTAAAAGACTTGAGCTCGTCTTTGGATGGACTTTATATGGGCATGAACATCCAGATTCTGGCCAGTAACTTCAAATACAGGACCAAGAAATGATTCACTGGAAGGTTTTCTCAAGTTGCCAGTTTGCATGAGCTTTTACATTTGTTTACTCAATCAACAAATATTTATTGAAGTTCCACATGTGCCAGCTTCTGCGTTAGGCATGGAGATAATGCAGATAAGCTTTCATGAAGTTTACATTCTCTTGGTGGATGCAAGCAATGAAAAAAGAAAACAGATTAAAAAGATAATTTCAGAAAATAATATTGTTATAAAGGACATAAAGCAGGGTGGTGTCCTGGGAAGTGACTTGCACAGTGTGTATGGGATGGAGCAATTTTAGATAGAGTGTTCAAAGCAGATTCCTGAGACAGGACTGGCTTCATGTATAAGAGTAGAACAGCGGAGCCCTGCACTTGGAGTTTAGTGCTCTGCAGTTGCCTTGTTGAAATTCTTAATGATTTTGTCTTTGAATTTGTGTTTTGGTAGTGAAGTCTGATGGAAAAATGGAGCATGCACAGGGTGCCTCTGGAGTAGGTCCTCGGCTGTCTGCTAACTTGCCTCTGCTCAGCAGCTATTGTTTCCTTCTGCCTCCAGCTGGGTCTTGGGCCTGAGTGCAGGGAGGGTGAGGATTGGGTGTGACCCCCAGGAGCATGTGGGGGGTCTGCACTTGCCCCACAAGTATCCCTGTGACCAGGGGAGCATGACATTAAATAGCAGATAAAAATACACCACAATGGTCAACACGAGAGTTCAGAAGAAAGGAACAAGCTTCTTTCTTGCTCTGTAAACAAAGGGACTCCCATTTTCCATTTTGCACTGGACCCCACAAATTATGTAGCTGGTCCTGCTCTGAGAAGGTGGCATTTTGAGTGGAGACAAGCGCATTCCAGGCAGAGAGAACTGCAAGTACAAAGGTCCTGAGTTGGGAACAAGCTTGATGTGTTCAAGGAAAACACAGTAGACAGCATGGCTGGAACCTCATGAGCAGAGCAGAGGTGGATACAAGATGCAGGAGGGATAGGGCGGCTCTCAGAGGTTGTGGCTTCGGGAAGCCCAGGAACGGTTTTAAGCGCATCTGGATTTGGGCATTGGTGCCAATGAGGAAAGCAGAGAAACAAACCCTAGAGGGAGAGGGGGGAAATGAAAGAGACAAGTGAGGGGAGGGACACAATTGCTGAAGACTCTGCCCACTTCCCTTCCCAACTTTGTCTACATAGTCCTGGAGGAACCCAAACATCTGAGCTCTACCAACCTCCAGCTTAGCTCCTGAAGCTGGAGATTCCATAGTTGACTCCCAAGCCTGGCTCCACATTATGGGTTTCTCTGGTCTTCCACACTGTCATTCCATAATGCCCAGTAATATACCCAGTGTTTCTTTCGGGAGCTGCATCAGCTGTGCAGCTTGCCCCTCGTCTGAATTCCAGGCTTACCAGTCCTCTTTCCCTTTGCAGACAAGTCACTGGCAACCTTACCCTGGCCATGCGCTCTGCCTGATGGCTTCTCCTCACTGCCACACCCAACCAGCTCTGCTCCCCTCTCAAGACTCCGCATAAAGCTTCCTTCCTCAGAGCCCTTGCCCACCCCAGGCTACCTTAGGTCTCTCTGGTATAGGTCCACCTGTTTCGTAGCAAATGTACATTTCTTTGTGTGCTCATTTGGTTAGCATCTGTCTCTCCCACCATACTGTGTGGTCCTTGAGTGCAGGAACGGGTCTCTTTTGCCTGCATTTGCACAGGGCCTAGGAGAGGGCAGGCTATCAGTCTATGATAACCATGGAGGGTTAGGGGAGCAGTGAGCCCTGTCAGAGGCAGCTGGTAATGTTTGAGCTGGGTCTTTGGAAATGTAAGGACTGGTGTGAGGAAAGAGGCCCCGTCAAAAATAGAATTTACCCAAATATGAAGGCAGAGAAAGAAGAAATGAATGGTACAAGAACTTCCTTATTGAACGTGAGGTTCTGGGATGTGAAAGGTGCCCAGTGGAGTGGCAGAGGCCTGCCAGCCTGGGCAATCTGTCGTCCCTTCCTTCTTGCGGACACCACCCCGTCCCCAGCCCTTTCACACCTCCTCAACAGGCTTTCTGGTATCATCCCATTCACTCTGTAGGAAAGAAAGAAGCAAATCTCTACTCTGAACATTTGGAGTAAAATCCAGTGCCCTGGCCTAATCTGGAAAAGGTTCATAGGAAAGTGGCCTTTAACTATCACATCACTCTGATAAGAAGATAAATGACAGTGTTTGGTAGGCAGCCCCCAAATTGAGTTCCAGTGATCCCCACTTCCTGGTATTCATGCCCTTGAGAGTATTCAGTCTCCTCCGCTTGAGTATGGTCTGGGCTTATTGACTTTACTTCTAAAAAATAGAATGCTGCAGGAGTAATGGATGCCAATTCCGAGATTACAATATAAAAAAGACTGGGGTTTCCACCCTGGGCACCCTCTTTTGCTCTCTCTTGGATTGCTTGCCCTCGGGGAGGCCAGCTGCCAGGTTATGAGTCAGCAACCCCTTGGACAGTCTCACATGGTGAGGGACAGAGCCTTGACAAAGAACCTCATGAGTGAGCTTGGAAGTGCACCCCCCACCTCCCACCGAGCCTTCAGATAAGACTGCGCATCCCAGCCAGCAGCTTGACTGCAACTTCATGAGAGACTTGGAACCAGAGGCCCCCAGCTAAGCCACCCCCAGACTCCTGACCTACAGAAACCGTGAGACAAGAAGTGCTTGTTGTGATAAGCTTCTCTGTTTTGGTGTGATTTGTTACACAGCAAGATAACTAATATACACAGTTATGCCCAACTTCTTGACTCTACACCTGAGATTTGATACTTGAGCACCAAAAATGTGCTAGACACATTGGCACATGGCACAGTATTAGCTTGTGTTCCTGCCCAGTGGAGCTTAATAAAAAGCAAAAACAAGAACAGTCTTGCTGAAGAGTTTTTATAGCACTGCTTATTTTAGCAACATTTAGAAATCCATAATCATTACCGGTATCCCTTCCTTAAAAAGAAACCCATGGTGGGGCGGGGGTGGGGGGTGGATAAAGGAATTGGGGAGATTTTATTTCTTTCTTTAAAATATATTGAAGCATGTGTCCACAATATGTAATGCCAAATTAGCATGGCCAGTTTTTTCTCAACCTATATTCATAAACTGTGAATAATCCATTACATAGTATGAAAATTTTTCCTCCCTCCCTCCCTTCCTTCCTTCCTTCCTACCTACCTATTATAGGTGACGCATTAGTAGCCCTTTGTCCGTTGAATAGTGTCCATAAATTATATCATACTTCAACATACCTTTTTAATTTGGGCATCACTCACTCCTAACTCATCTATAGAAAATGTTTAATATAGGCAAGAATACCTCTCCCAAATCATACATGTAACTCAGTACTAACCCAGCTCTGCAGCATATTCATTAAGTTTCTTAGAATATTGCTTCTCAAACTTTATTTACACAGATCACTTGGGGATCTTGTTAAAATGTAAGTTCCCATTTGGTAGGACTGGGAGTGCCTGAGATGTCGTTTCTGACAAGCTTCCAGCCCATGCCAAAGCTGCTGGCTCCTGGACCTGACTTCAAGGAACAGGTCCTTAAATGGCATTATTTCTTATTACAGGGCCTGAGTATCTACAACTCTGAAATGAAGGGGTTGGAGTCATTGGCCTCTTAAATTCTATGGACTCATGATCTTCCCCTCAAGTCTGCCTTTCTTGCTTCTTGTGTTCCCCATTAAACTGTGTGGCACCACCATCCACCCCCATTTTCCTGTAAGTCTGCACGTTGTCCTTGACACTAGCCTCTCCCTCACCGCCACCCCCACATCTGATCCATTTCCAAGCCCTGTCATTTTCCATCCTCAATCTCTCTTAACTCCTTCCATCTCTCTCCCCCTCCGCTTCAAGCCTCGCCTGCAGTCCAAGCCTTTGTGGCTCCCCACCTAGACCACTGCACTCATCCCCTTACCTTTCTCCCCAGTGTCACCAACCTCCAGGCCAGGGGTCTTTGACAAGGTACATTGGATAGTGCCACGTCCCTGTTTAAATCCTTCAATAACTTCTTAACGTTCCCTGTGTGCACTTCTGGACTTCTCTCCACTTCATAAAATGCTCACGAGTTTCTCAGCCTTGGAGGCCTTCACATGGGCAATCTCCTTGGCCCAAAAGTGCTGTTCCCTATCCTCAACATCCTTGGATGTGGCTTGCTCGGAAAAGCCTTGCCTAACTCCCGGAGTGGGTTAGGCATCTTTATGGTGCAGTCTTTCATTACACTGTGTTTTTCCTTCATAGCATTTATTGCCATTACTAATTAAATTTCATGTGCGTGTCTGGTTTATGTCTGGGCTGAGATCCATGGTTGTTCTTGGTCACCAAGGCATCGTCAGTGTCCAGCACAGGGACAGGCACAGTCAGGCCTGTCCAAGGTTTTTGAAGTGAATGAATGTTTTCCCACCCACCTTCAGAATGCCTCATAGATTTCTCTGCATTGTACCTATTGGAATTTAATGGAAACTACTGATGTTGGCCTCTCAAAAGTCTCTAACATTCCCTTGTTGCATTAAAATTATTTTTAGCAACTTCCTTGCAAGGAAGACCGTGTCTTCTGTAACTAAGTGTGATAATAATTAGAGGAAGGATGCAAGGGGTATATGGCTTGGATATTGAAATCCAAAATAATTGACATTGGAATTCTAAGTATTGACATGAACAGCACATAGAGAACAAGTGGTTTCCAGGCCTCCTCACTCAGAACTTTAATTTGCTTCTGCTTAAACAATCAAAGTAAATTCTTAAAAGACAGGTTTTCCATCATAATGTGGGCCAGTCTCAGGAACAGACAAAATTCATAGCCAGAGGTTGTCTATCCAAGGGATGCAAATGGAGGGCTGGGAAGCCACACAGCCACAAGGCCTTCACAGTCCCCTGAATTCCATGAGAAAAAATGTGTTTCTTTAGAACTTAGAAAGCCCAGTTAAAATACAACTGAGCTGAATATCTGAGCTATCCAAAGTTAGAGAAAGACACTGTTCTCAAATCAGGGTAGATATAGAACTACAGATTAGATAGGTACATTTCCTAGAGCATCAGTTTTTCCCACAATAACTAACTTGGATGTAATTGATATTTCAAACCAAATACAGAGATATTAGAGAATAGTTTCAAATTTTCCATGAATCTTCAAAAAGGAAAGGAGAGATTCAAAGAAATGTTATGATTGCAGAAGGCATTTCCCAGGAGTACTAATTCAGTCCTGTTGTATTAAGAATTCCTGTTTGGAACATTTAAGAAGCACAGAAGTGTGTTCTCTTACCAAGCCAGTCAGCCTAGCCTGGGGGGCTGTGCTTGCAGCGAGGGTGTGTGGCAGATACTGCCTTCATTCAGAGAAGAAATTGGTTCACCAAGTTCCCAGGACATCACTATGCAGGACGAAGTCTGTATTTCCCAGCCTCCCTTGCCCCTAAGGGTAGCCCTGGGACTAAATTCTGGCCAATACGACGTAAGCTGAAATGGGATGAGTCAATTTCTGGAAACTATCTGTAGAAGACAACTGGCACGTGTCCTTTACTGCCTGTCGTTTTCCCTCTGCCTTCCTTCCTGCTGACTTGAGATGGCTGCAGCGGAGATGACCAGAAGTGGCAATGGAAACTACACACAGTGGATGAATAAGATAGAAGGGGCTGGCCCCATGTGGACATGGTGGAATAAGGCTTCTATGGGGGCTTGAAAGAGAAATAGAACCTACCTGTTTAAGCCCCTGTTCGTGGGGGTCTCAGTTACTCATAAACATAAACCTGAGGTTTACAAGTAACTGAGACCTGAGGTTTAGGTTTACAGGTTTACAAATGATAACTTTTAGGTTATCAGATGAAAATGTTTTTTTTGAAATACAATTTATCTTCCTACTTGGGACACTTTTGGGAAGTGGAGCATTAAGACAATTAAAATCATATATATTCTAATTATTTATTTATTGACTGGCAAATTGGTTTTGTTACATTGATGCACATATAAAATAGCTCAAATCAGAGACTATTTTCAAAAATAAACTTCTTTCTTAAACATATAAATAACATATCTGGACACTATAAAGCAAAAGGTAAAAGAAAACCTTTTTATTGATTATCTGAACATTTAAAAATAACATTAGCAGAATTATTATACTTTGGTTGTGTATATTCACATACTTCAATCAATTTCTTGCCTATATTTGTGTATATATATTTGACATATATCAAATACCATGGCACTAATATTTGAATGTTTTTCAAATTGTTCCTACTTTTACCCTTTTATGGTTTTTTTAAATAAAATTACCTGCAGTCTTCTTCAAACTCATATTTTATGTTTAACAAATTTTAAATATTGACACCTTCAAGTCTTCTCAGTAAACCATAATATTTTTAATTGAGAAAAAGTTTCTCTACAGGTATAGAGGCACACAAATCCTCTACAAGCTAATACTCTCAATTCCAATTTTGTGAATTCAAATGTCTAAATATTTCCATCAAATTTTTATAGTTTCTCTCTTTTTAATCTCTATCCAAAGCATTTTTACAAGGCCAAACTTTTTAAACAGGCCAAAGGTAGATGCATCAAAATACAGGATTTTAATTTATCATTTCATTAAGATACAGAATAAAAAAAATCTAATTAAAAATAGAAAGTTCTTCAAAAGATCCTTCCCACAATTCAAGATTTTTGAAATGCAACTGAAGAATTTCAAAAATAAATCTTCCCATCATTTGAGCCTTCACCATCTAAATTATTCAGTTCCTTGTTTTTGTAGGAATAAGTTTTAGAACCCTCCAATTTTAAGTTTTGTTTTTAATACTTGTAATTTTCTAGAACTTCAAAAGCTAAAGTGTTTTCTGTTCCATTCTTCAAATGCCTTTATTACAGATTTCCAACTGGTTTTGAACAAACTGCAACCAAACTTTAGAAGATGCATTTATACAAATATCCACTTCCGTTGTTAGACACAACTTGATTTGCAAAGTAGTTCTGCAAAGGCTCAAGCATTTCTAAATTCCAATTGATGGTGGACTGCAAATGGGGATGCTCATGCTGCCATACTCAATTTTTTTTTTAATTCAACATAAACTTTATTTAAAAAATTATAGTTTAGTTACCCAAATTGCATACCTATCTTTATTGCAAATTTTGAAAACTAAGCCTTTTATTTTGATTGGTAGAATATTGCAGTTTGTTTAACTGCAGTTACAAATTATGTGTGCAACACAGCCAATCCCAGAACTTTTCTGTTCCATAGTTGTCTTAATTTAGTAAGAACATTGTTTTGACCACAGTGCTGTTCTCCACCAAAATTTGTATTGATATTATAACTGCAAAAGCAGTGCTTTTATCTTCATTGTGGAAATTTTGAACTGAATTTACAATAGCCTTTGTATTATTGATAGATGGTTAATCTCAGATTGAACTTCAAAAGTTTTATTTGATTCAATTAATTGGATATAAAATAATCATTAACTGTTCTTCTTTCTCCCTTTCTTTCTTCCAATAGTACTGTATAAAGGTATAATTTATATATAGTAAAATACATAAATCTTGATGAATTTGCATGTATTTTACATGTATTTGCACGTTATCCCAAAGAGTCCCTTCTACAAACACACACAGGAATTACGTGAATGAGAGAATTTTAATCATGGCTCCTAACCAGTTTTGAATGTATTAAAGCTCAAAGAACTGAATTTATTTCATTACAAGAATCACCTCTCATTTAACATTCAGAGTCAGATTTCACTGAATGCCTGAAACTGTGTCTGCTAACATGTTTTTAGTTTAAACTGTGGTTTTGTAAATAACGCCAGTTCTCCCTAATCAATCAGGGTTGTCCAGCAACTAGGTTATCACCACACCCACATACCTTCCATTCTCTTGCCCTTGAATATATCTTAAATAGGGTGACTTGGGAACAAGGGATGAGGGAAATTTTCTTCCCTTTCCAGCAGACCTTTCTGAGCTTCTTTGTATTATTGCAACAAGAGACACCGAGACACAAGCCCACAAACCAAAAGTTACACCCTACTGGTCTAAAAGGTTTGGACAGACACTAGAGTTTCTGGAAGACAAAGAGAATCTGCAAGCATGAAAATGTGGGAATGGATGTTTGCACGAAAAAGAAGGCAAATTTTGACTGCATGTAGGCAGACCATGGTGTAAAATCATTTAAAATTTACCAATAAGGATACATATCAAACTTGGGGCTTGGACTATGATAAAGAGTCTCAAGAAGACTCCGAAGAAGCCTATAAGATTCATACTCCCATGGATAAGAAAAGCAAAGCATAAAAACAAAACTCCAATAGTCATTTTCCCTATATGTCATATCCTGGTAGAATTCCCACCTCTCAAAAAGAAACCTCTGTGACCACATAAGAAAATTTTTTAAAAAATTTCGTTCCAGTTTTTAAAGGAGTCCAAACTAAAACAAAGATTTTATGACTCTCTCAGTCTGCCATGCGGATTTCCGCCTCAAACAAATGCCAGGAATCCTTGTGGCTACTTTAGATGTTCAAACCATTTATTAAGAAGGATGAGAGAGTGCCATGTCAGAAACAGTGCTCCAGAAAGGTAGCTGTGGTCCCCATTTTGGACCCTAGCCAGAAGAAGACGTCTTGGCAGTGATGCAAGCCGTTTTAGAAATTTTAAACGGTTTGAACTCTCCTATGCAATTTAAGAAAAGTGTTTTCAATGGCGAGGAGGTACTATAGAGTTGCAAAAGCAGATGGAAGTATTTTCTCCAGATAGTTGTATTATGCTGAAAGCAAAAACTGAACTCAATCAAGTGCTGCCTTTATCCACCAGAGGTTCAGACAGGAGCCAATCCCATTCTGAGGATTACCAGGCTGTTGGATAAGAAGGAGAAGAATAAAATGAACACAAAATTTGAAGAACACATACTTATTAATATCCAATTTAATTGAGATCATTCAGCAGGAAAAAAAGGTGTGTATTCTGTGTCAGTTGCAATTGTCTTTAAGCCAAGTAGTGACTGGATCATCTCTCTCAGACTGTGTGAGGTCAAGGATAAAATGTGGTGAGAATGCACTTGGATGAAGATATAAGGAGAGAGGAATGGAAGTCAGACCATCTGATCAGCTGCCAGACAGAGGGAGGAAATCTTTACCAGTTGTAGAGACACTCAGCTACCTAAACAGCTACTAGAAATCTACTACCAGGGTCAAGTACCAACTATGTTCCATTGTATATATATATAAAGAGTGATTTTCTTGTTTGGTTAAGAGTAAGGTATATTTAAAAATTTTTAAATGCATGTTAAAACTGGCGAAAGTTAAATAGGGTCTGTACCTGAGTTAATAGGATTGTACCAATGTCAATATCTGGGTTTTGACAATGTACTATGTTTTACAGTTATGTAAGATCTACTTTCCTTGGGGAAGTGAAGGAACGCTCCATACTATTTTTTGCAACTTCTTGTGATTCTCAAACTACTTCAAAATAAAAATACATAATAATAAGTAAAGTATAAGGTACATTCTGGACATGCCCTTGCTGAAAATTTCATTTCCCAAAAGACAAAAGTTGTGACAAGAGGACCCCTTATTATGTACCTATTGTAATGAGAAGAGGACAGTTTGATACATGATGAGAACCTGGGAGAAAAGGACCATATCATTTTAGAGTTCAGATGATGCGGAGGTGGGGTAGACTTGCAGATGTATATATAACAAATTTGGCTTCCACATACATCACCATGCTTAGTTTTTCTAAAACCCAGTGACGTGAGTATTATTTTCCATATTGAATGGATGAGGAAATAGAACCATCGAGAGAAAATAGGCAGATTTCACAGAATGAGACTTTGAAAGGACAGACAGTTGAGAGGGATAAGAAGTTTTCAACAGTGAGAATCTCATTCTGCAACTGCAAATGATCCTAACAAGAAAGACGGGGAGGAAGGGATATCCAAAGAAGCCAATGTGAACATGTCCAGGCTTTGAAAGAAAAATAAAAATATGATAAGAAAGGATGAATTTAACAGGGCAGTAGTTTTCAAATATTTTTATACAAAGGACCCCTTCTGCAAAGGTATCTCATTATGCAAAACCAACTAGAACTCAACTGCTCAGGTGGTAGGGCATACCTGGTACTGTAGCCATGTGACTACGTTCTAGTCCATGGAGGTGATTGTGCCTCTTCCAAACCTGGCCCACATAAACTTCCGTCCAGGTTATTTTCCCTTTACAACTAATTATGGTGGTGACATCCATGGTAACCCTGAAAGCCACATGTTGGAGATGACTGAGCCTCCATCAGTCTGGGCTTGGAATCCTAAATGGAAGAGGGCTGCCCCATTGACCTACTGACCAGTCCAATATCACATTGTTGCCATTACATGTTTGGATATGTTTGTTCCCACAGCCTACCCAAACTAACATTGTCTTTCTCCCTCTTCTCCCACCAGCCCATGAAGGAGTTCCATTAAGTAGTTTGTAAACCACCCTAATAAAAGCATCAGAGATCTATATGAAGAGGAGACCAAATTTTCAAATGTGCTAAGCTTGCAAAAATCAAAACAAAACAAAACACTGGAAAACATTTAAATGGCTGCCTTTAGTTATGCTCAAGAAACAGGTGCTAGAGAGGCAGAACTTGAACTAGAGAAGCTGCAGTTCAAAAGTTGTCTTTTAGGTGGAGACAGGAATTTGCCATGGAGCAGGGCAGGCCCTGTTGGTCATGCAAACATAAGGAACCAAAGACCCCTAGGCTCTGGGAAGGCACGTGGTGGCCTCTGGGGCTGGACAGAGATTGCCTTCTCTCTTGGGGTTTGCAGAGCCAAGGAAGGTTGGTAAAGTTGTACTGGAAGCCAAGGAACCTGCTGTTGGGAGAGAGATAAAGGACTCAGCTCTTCCCTTTAGAGTTTTAACACGTGGAACCGCTTTACAGGATTCGGTGTATTCTGGCTGTTGTCTGCTGGCAAGCAAAGCACTGAGGGCCTCAGAGCAGAATCCACCACAAGGGAAGGGGTGTGTGGATGCTGACATGGTCTCACACCAGGATCTGGAAATCTTTTACGTAGGAGGACTCTTTCTGGGCCAAAGTTTGGCAGAGCCCGGAAAGCCTTCTGACCCAGCCATCCTGAGATTAACAGACTACTTTGGGACAATGCATAGCTTGTGAGTGTGAACCCAAGGGCTCCAACATTGGAAGACTGAGAATGGAGCATAACACTTCAAAGACTCAGGTTGCCCTCTATCACAGAGACACTGAGCTAGCAAAAGCATCTCACAGCAGTGCACAAAGGCAATCAAATTGGTCAGGAACAACTCACACTAGTGAGTAAAACAAATTCTCCAGTGGTATCTACGCCAAATAAAAAATAACACCTTTAAAGTAAGACCCTGGGAATCTGGTGCAAGGTGGGGAGTGGGGAGGAGGTGGGTGAATGTTTCAGAGGATCTGGATGCCCTGCTAATTAATATTCACTTGTCTCTTAAAAATAGCCCTGACCATTTTTGCACCTCCAAGCTTATAGAGTGGACCATACCAGCTTACTTTGGAAAATACATCTAGGAAAGGATAGCCTATTATCTAAAACCTGTTGAGGGATGGCAAAAGGCAGGTAGGGATCTTGCAGCTTCTTTGTCAAAAATTTTGCTACTTAAGCAAAAAAAGGTAAAATAAGTATTGGTAAGTATTTATCAAAATAGATAAAGAGTATAAGTAAGTTACAAGTGCTCTAAATGAAGTCTAATCTTCTGAACTGGACAAACCATACCTCAGGTTAATGGCAAAATCAGATGACTACCTGGGACCTTGGAGGATTATGGAGACAAGGAGAAGGGCCGAAAGACAAGAGAACAATGTTCAAAATGAGGAACAAGGCAGATTCTGAAAAACATATGATTTCAATCTCAGGCAAGTTACATGAATAAATTATTTAAAGACCGAGGTGATTGCTATGAGCTTTGATAGGTCACCGAGAACAAGCCATTTCAGATTGACTTCATTTCCTTTTCGGAAATGGTTTTTAGACTTGTAGCTTAGGGAAATGTGGTAGATGTAGAAAATTCTGGCTGGTATCGGAAAAGCCATTTGACAAAATCACAATAAAATATGGGCAAGATGGATGAGGGGGATAGAGATGGGTCAATTGATGTGTGACCGATTTGACTGATTCAGTTCATTAGTGATGTGTCTTGGACTTAGACTTTGGCATTTTTGTGTTCAATATTTTTTTAATGACATGTGAAAACATAGATTATGTATTTACTAAAATTGCTGAAGCTGGGAAGAATATTAGAATCCAAAATTATCTCAAATTGAATCAAAGATCCAACTAACAAGATAGAGATTAAAAGAGATTATTCAGTCTCCTTAACAGACTTTCTATTTTTAGTATCAATTTTTTTTCTAAATACAGCCAAAGCCTAGGCTAAAAATTTAAAACTATTTTATAAATTCAATAAATTATCTCCAAATTATTCAGGTAAGGGTGCATTGTTCACTGTACCTAAACAGAAATTGCATTTTTTAAAGGGCTAATTTATTTCTCCATCTCTTCTAATTCAGTACACTTCAATTTCAGTAATTTATAAAAACTGAAAGAATGCTTGTATTTTCTTTTTCTTAATCCTCTCAGCAGAGATCCTTTAAAGAAAACTTTTGTGCTAAACCACCATTTCCCAAACAGATAATTCACAGAAGGCTATTCCCTAGGAGCTAATAGATGTGACATGAAGGAAGTGTTCCATAGTCAAAGAGATTGGGAAACCTTGGGTCAAACTTAGCTGCCATATTTCATTTCTGCAGGGATTCTCAAAGTTTTAAAGTACTTTTAAAAATACTAACGTGAAAAGAGAAGCTCCAGGAAGAGGGTCCAATTTGACCCTCGCCAAATACGACCCAAGATCTGTTTTTATCGGAACACGGCCACTCGCATTCATTTACATATTACCTAAGACTATCTTCACGCTATAATGGCCGAGCTGAGTAGTTGCAACAGAGACCATTTGGCTAGCAAGGCCAAATATTTACTTTTATCTGGCTCTTCACAGAAAAAGTTTGCTATAGTATGCAGTGTTCTTGAAATTTGTCTGAGCACAGAACAGTTTTCGAAAGCATACCTATCAGGATCTCCCAACTACAGGACACTTGGAAAAGAATCCTCTAAATGTAAGAAAACAGCCTTTTAAAGAAAATCACTTAAAGGAGATTTTGTGTGGTTTGTATAAATCTTGTATCTCATGTCCGTCATCTTATATTTTGACTCTGCTGTAATTTAAATCCCTTTTAATGTGACGGTTTGATTAAATGGAAATCAATTTTGGCATTGGATCATTGACCAAAACATTTGCTCTTTTTTTTTTAATTCCTGAGTTTCTTAATCATTGAATATGGCAACTTTAAAAAACAATCACCTTGAAACTCAGTTTTATAATTATTAGGGATAAATGTGTATCTAGGGCTGCATGGATCTGAAAACCCAGTTGCACAGTTATCAAAATGGAGAGACTTGGCATGTATAAATGAATATTTGGATTCACCATAAGCTCTGTGTGGGTAAACAGTGCCATATAGCTTCCAAAGAACTGATATCACAATGGGATGCATTGATAGAACATGGCGGATAAAATGGTACAGGTAATTCATCTCGATGGTAGGATTAGAATGACCCAGGATCGCTGTGTCTTTCCTTGAAGTGTTATTCTCAGTTCAGGGCATCACTATAACAAACATGGACACATTGAAGCTCTTAAGAGAATGCCCAGGTGGAAAAGAGAACTTTGTCCAGCAGAAGTGACACTTCCGGAAACTTGATGTCTGCCGTTGCATTATTTGAAGGACCATCATGAAGAAGATGCAGTGACAACATAAGACAGAACATTTTCAATTGTTAGAGATAGTCCAAAATGGAACAGATGGCCACAACAGATAAGGAGTCTCCTTTTGCTAGAGATATTCAAGCCAAGTCTGGGTGACCGTTTGGCAAGATTTTGGATGGACCATTAGTTTTGATGATTCTTAAAGGTCCCTTGTGCTTACTGGCCAGTTCGTTGGGTTTTTCTGCCAAGCACAGTGAGAAGCCTATAGTTTATTCTCAGTAAATGCCTGTTGACTGAAGGAAATTCAGTCCTGAGATTTTATGATTCATTCCTCCTTATATATTTCAACACATTTTCCTACATAAAATTTCAAAATTAAATTATCACCATGCCCTCCTAATTTCTCCTTCAAACTCCTTGCCTATAAATGTTCAGCAAGATCTATATCATATAAGGCTACTTTGAAATTTCCGCATTGAAGTATAACATGCATACAGAAAAGTACATAAATCTTACAGACTTCAATGAATTCTTTAAAGTGAACACACCCATGTAACCAGCACCCAGATTAAGAAAGAAAACATGACCAGCATAGTTCATGCAGAAGTCAATGCCCAGAAGTCTTGTGCCCAGTCTGCCCCCAACAGGAAACCGTTATCCTGACTTCTAAAACCATAAATTAGTTTTGTCCATTTTTGTCCACTACATAAATGGAGTCATATAGTATGTTGAACATATTGATTTTTGTTGTTCTTTCATCCCACTTTTTTTTATTTTTGGAAAATTTCAAACATATACGAAAATTGGGAAATAGCATGATAAAAACCCATCTTCAACAATTCCCAACTCATGGCCAGTCTTGCTCTGCCTACCTCCCTACCCACTTGACTTCCCCACCTCCAATTTCTTTGAAGCAAATTCCAGATGTCTTACCGTGTCATTCATAAACATTTCAGCATGTATTGCTAAAAGATAAGGTTTATTTTTGTAAACACAACCATAATATCATTATTTCACCTGAAACATTGCAATAATTCCGTAATATCACTAAAAATCTAGTCAGTGTTCAAATTCCCCTGATGGACTCATAATTGTTTTTTTACAGTTTATGTCTTCAGGTGAGGATTGACATCGTCTCCACATTACAATTTGTTGACTTCTAATCTATAAATTCCCTTTGTCTTTCTCCTCCATGCCAGTTTATTTGTTGAAGAAACTGGGTCAGTTCTGTAAAGTTTCCCACATGGTCAACATTTTGCCAATACGTCTCTGTGCTGTTATTTAACATGTTCCTCTGTGTCCTGAAAGCTGGCAGTTAAATCTAGACTCTAGGTTTCATCAGATTTCTGGTTTGAATTTTTGGCAAGAATCCATGCATCCCCTATGTGCTTCTTACCACTTTAAACTAATTTCCCATTCCTGTTCACCTTGTGCTATTACTGTACAGTTCCATATGGTGTAGGAGAGATAATTCTCTTTAGCTCGTGCAGAACAAACAGTTTATCGGGAAAGGAAATGGTTTGCAGCTTTTTCACTCAGGATGTATCATTTTATTTCTTTGGGTTTCTACACCCAGTCAGCTCTAGAAAGAAGTGGATACTATGTCTTCATAAACACCTCCTTCCAATGTGTTGGACCCAGACTAAACAGACCCCACAAATATGGTTTCATTGCATATTACTCATCACAAGCAGCAACCTGATTACACTGAAGACAGTCAGAGAGCACTGCTCCCTGAGCAACACAGCCAATCACTTGTTTGAAAGAAAAGAGTCCCAAAGCTTTTCTGTAGACAGAAGCTTAATCAATAGGTCCTTATAACCCTTTTATTTCAGAAATTGGAGGAAATTCCACCTAAAATTCTGCTATTGAGGATAATCGTAGGAAAAAAAAACACCTGCTTTTCCAAACTAAGATGTTGTATGAGTTTCCCAGGGCTGCCATTAAAAAGTACCATATTCTGGGTGGCTAAACAACAGAAACTTATTCTCTCACAGTTCTGGAGCTACAAGTCCAAAATCAAGGTATTGGCAGGGCAATGCTCCCTCTGAAGGCTAGGAGAGAATCCTTCCTTGCCTCCTCCTGCCTCTGGATGGCAGCCTTTGGTACTCCTTGACTTGGAGTTGGGCTTGCAGTTGCGTCGCTCCGATGGCTGCCTCCATCATCACATGGCCATCTTCCCTTGTGTGTGTCTCCACGTGTCCAGTCCTCTTCTTATGAGGATACCAGTTGTTGGATTCAGGACCCACCCTAATCTAACATGGCCTCATCTTAACTAATTACTCTGCCCAAACTCAATTTCCAAGTAAGGTCACATTCTGAGGTTCTAGGTGGATATGAATTTGGGAGGAAGGGGAGAGGCACTTATTT
The DNA here is from genome assembly GCF_015220235.1 of Choloepus didactylus. Lineage (NCBI taxonomy): Eukaryota > Metazoa > Chordata > Mammalia > Pilosa > Megalonychidae > Choloepus > Choloepus didactylus. The sequence goes on from NC_051316.1 coordinate 26,876,004, forward strand.
AACCCACTACAGATATAATTCAGGGAATTTAGACAAAAGTAAATGGAGTAGATGAGACTAAAGTGATAATTCCTTAATTTTCCTCAAATGTGGGTGAGCTACATGACTATCTGTGTGATAAACAGTAATTCCTCTTTTTCAAGACAACACTTACAAGTGTGTTTGTCACCAGAAGCCTTGCAACAGATACCATGACTAACAGATGGGTGTCTGTGAAGCAGGGAGAACCCTATGAAGATATGCGACCTTTGGTGGCAGGGAATCCCTGCTGTCAGCACAGGACTGTTGAAAATAGGCTGTCATTGGATATCTAATATCATTTCAGGGGCTCGAGCATCCCCCCATTCCCCCAAATACTACTCTTTATAGTAATGCCTGAAACCCCTTTCAAGAGGGATCACTCCCTAGGAGACTTTAAGAAGTCACTGCAGTGCACAAATGACCTGGTAGAGGTGTACGTGTGTTTGGCTGGGGCACGTGCGGTTGCATAGAGAGGTGACTGCAGACCCCTAGGCCACCAAGAGACTTCCAGCATCCCCTCAACTCCACAATCCATGCCGTCCTATGTAGCTCTATGCTTCATCTCCTCAGACTATGAATCCTAAAGCTTCCCTACCTCCCCAAATTTTCTACCCAGGCACCAGGAACTCCAGATCCAGTGTAAGCAAACACCACATCATCCCCAGTCTCCAACCTGAGCACCACCTCCTCCCTGGCCTTGCCTGGAGCCTGGCTGCCTTCTCCCTGAAGATGCCATATCCTTAAAGTTCCTTCAAGATGAAGAGACCCTTTGCCCCACACTCCCTGTACCTCAGGGTGGAAGCTGAGATCAGCAGCTTCCTTGCTTCCCAGAAGGACTTCCAATCATCATTCTTCCAATCTCATTTTAAAAAATTAAAAAATAAAACAAAGTCCCCCTCTCCAAGGCTGGGAGGACAGTGCGCTCTGCCTATCCCATCCTCTCCCCTTCCTTGTTATCATCTGGCCACTCCTCATCATTCTTTGAAGGATTCTGTGTCTAGTTTGCTGCCCACCCAAGTTCTGTCACCATCCTTGATGACCTCCCATCTGTGTGGAAGCCCCATCCATATAACCTTGCCTCCACTCCACTTTAGCCACCCTCTTCTGGGGCCACTCCCAGGGCCCCCACCAACCCCTGGAATGGCCCGGCCTGGAAGTCTTTAAAGTAACCCGTTTCTGACCAGGGCTCCTAGCCCTCCACAAGTTTCTCCCACTCATCCTGTCCTCAGTGGCCTGAAAGAAGGAGGGGATCACCTTTTGTCCCCTGTGTGTCTCTTTCTACATTCACCTCCTCGGATTTCCCCATCCTGAAACAATCCAACTCTCCGCTTTCCCTCTTGGGCTGAGTGGGGCCTGACACAGATTGGGGCCATTATAAACCTCAGCTGGGCCTCAAATCTTTCAGTGTTCCCCAAGTCAACTCTCTTCCACTCCCACTGCACCATGGCCCTTTCAAGTTTTCCCTTCTCTCATTAAACCTCTTTCTCCTTGCTGTCAACAGAGCATCTTTCCTCCAACTCAGAGAAAATGAGATCCATCAGAGGAGAACTTCTCTAAACCTCCTTGCCAGCCTGCATCTGCTCCTCTCCTTTCTTTGCTCCCTTCTCTCCCAGCAGCTGTGTCACTCTGTGCCCCTCCTTCTTTGGTGTCCTGTGGGGAGCTGGGGCAGCTTCAGCGCCTAACTCTCCAGAGTCACGGCCCATCCTTGGATGTGTATGGCAGGTGTCGGCACAGTGAGCTGATGCCACTGGCAAAGGGGCCGGCTGCCACTTTGCAAGGCTCAAGTGTATCCCAACACACAAGTGGGTCCCTCACATTGGTATGGTGACTATGCTTTGAGTGGGAAAGGAAGATCAGTGACAGACGATCTCAGAGATGTTTGGAGGGGCTGACCAGGATCAAAGGGCTGAAGTCACGATACACAATTGACTTCAGTAGAGAGTGATACACTGCTCTGGGGCTGTTCCTCCAGGAGAGTCCATACCCTTTCAGGTCTCATCTGCCATCCCTACTGCATTCCCAGAATTCTCAGTGAAACCTCTCTCCTACACACAAACCAAGATTCTAAAATACTCAGCTCACCAGACACCCTTGCAGCTAGAGATGCCATGTGACCCACTCTGGCCAAAGAGAGGCATCTGAAAGAGAGCTTCCCTTCCCTTCCTGAATAAAAGGTCAATATTGCATGAGGACAGATGGCTTTTGCTCCCCAACCTTCCGTCCTTCTTCCTGCCTGGTGGTGCAAATAGTGGCAAGTGCAACGAATGCATGGGAACCTGTAACAAGGGGACTTGACCTATGGGCTAGGTAGGGAAGGCCTGTAGGAAAGAGAGACATCCAAGGTGGTCCCTCTATGGGATCATAGGAATTAGCCAGGCAAAGAATGGGGGAAGAAGTTTCCAGGTGAAAAAGCTGGAAGGCAATGGAGACATGGTGCTTTTGAGGAACTGAAGGCCCAGTTTGGTTGGAGTGACTGGAGCAAGGAGCATAGGCTAGAGTCAGACTGTGGAGAGCCACATTCAGGATTAAGAACTTTATCCTATGGTCAGTATAAAGTGTATTAGTCACAGTGATGTTAGCTGCTGTAAATAAATACACAAGCAAACAAACAAGAAGCCCCTGGAGAGTTGTGAGGGGATTGTGATAGGATTAAATTGGAATTTTAAAAATATCATCCTGGCTCCAGAATGGAGAATGGATTGGAGGGAGCAAAACTGGGTACAGCGAGACTGTTTCTAATATTGCAGAACAAATGCTGCACAACAGCAAAGATCACAGAAGAGTTCCTTAGGGCACGTCTCCATGATAGCTGAGTGCATGAGGCCAATGTGCACCATGGTGAAAATAACTTTAGGGAATATCAGTTAGAAAAATGCTTGACTGTGACAATCAAGGGATTTGTTTTCCTTTTACAAGCAGAAGTCCGTAGCTAGGCAGTCCAGTAGCTTGTGCCAAACATGATACAAAATGGTGTCAAGGGATGACCTCCTTCCTTCTGCTGTTTTACTGTCCTTAGCAGGCAGTTTTCATCTCCTGGTCATAGGATTAACCCTGACAACTGGCGTAAAAAGTTTGGGGTAGGTTCTCCAATTGGTTCATTTTCTCTACACATACGATAACATTTACTGTTGCAATTATCAGTGTTTAAGTCTTCAGCTACTCATAAATTATAAAGGACTGAATATTTCAGAAAGATGATGCGGTTGTGACCCTTTTTAATAAGAGATTCATGGGTGAAGAGGACAGCAGGAAATTGACATGTTCCAAAGATCCAAGCTAGAGAATCTACAGATCCAGTCCAATTGGGAGTGAGTGGGGTCCGTGCTTACAGCAGGAGACTTAGCATCAGCTGGAACAGATCCAGATCCTCCCTTTTCTTGCAGTAGCTGCCCCTTAGCCTCTTGGTGCATCAGTCTCCTCACTGATGCACTGTAAAATAGAGATACTTAATAAGATGCATGGGGCGAGGTTATTAAGTAACAATTACAAGAGATAATAATGGAAAGCACTTCACATAGTGCATGGCATGTAGTCAGACTAAATCAAAATGGTTGCCATCATTTTTAATACAAACAGCAATGTTTTGGTTTAAAGTTCCCAAGAAAAGTGATGTTCTTAAACTCACTGCACAAAAATAAAATTTTTTTTCTAATGATAAAAGCAATTGCTTGGTTATTGCAGATAACTTGACTATAACTGAAAGCATACATTTAAAAATTAGAAGCACCTTTTAATCTCATCATCATGAAATTATCATGCTCACTATTTGGTCATATTTCTTTCCAGTCTTTTTCGATGCACACATACATGTGCCCATTTGTAACAAAATTTGGATCCCATTATACATAAAGTTTGTACCTTACTCATTTTGATTAAAATTATATTCTCCCAAACCATTAAATGTTTTTGGAAAACATTTTTAATAGCTATTCATGTGTTTTCTGTGGATATATTTCAGGTATTTTAACTCCACATATATGTCCCAGGTACCTATTATGTGTCAGACACTCTGGCTGATGGTAAAAGGGAAAAAGAGAAATTGGGTGTTTTCCCTGCCCTCAAGGAGCTTATAATTTTGTAAGAAAATACATCAAGCCACCCAGGGGAGTGAATCTCCCTGGCAACGTGGATGACTCACGGGGAGGAATGCAGACCCGGCATCTTGGGATGGAGAACATCTTCTTGACCAAAAGGGGGAAATGAAGGGAAATGAAATAAGCTTCAGTGGCAGAGAGATTCCAAAACGAGCCGAGAGGTCACTCTGGTGGGCACTCTTGCGCACAATATAGACAACCCTTTTTAGGTTCTAATGAATTGGGGTAGCTGGTGGTGGATACCTGAAACTATCAAACTATAACCCAGAACCCATGAATCTTGAAGACGATTGTATAAAAATGTAGCTTATGAGGGGTGACAATGGGATTGGGAAAGCCACAAGGACCACACTCCCCTTTGTCTAGTTTATGGATGGATGAGTAGAAAAATGGGAGAAGGAAACAAACAAACAAACAGACAGACAAAGGTACCCAGTGTTCTTTTTAACTTTAATTGCTCTTTCTCACTTTAATTATTATTATTGTTATTTTTGTCTGTATGGTAATGAAGATGCCAGGGATTGATTTTGGTGATGAATGTACAACTATGTAATGGTACTGTGAACAATCGAATGTACAATTTGTTTTGTATGACTGCGTGGTATGTGAATATAGCTCAATAAAATGCATATTAAAAAAAAGAAAAGAAAATACATCAAGCACATTTGTAGACTAAACTGCAAGGTGGATTCATATAAGCATGATAGAAAAAAAATGGTTTCGGGGATGAGTACAAAGCAGAGTTTTTCTCCCCCTACTTTGAATTTTCGGTTGCCTATTTCCTTAATCAGATTTGCAAGTAAGTTATGATCATTTTAAGGATAACAAAACTAACAAGAACATTCTTTGCTGAGAAAGGAGAACTTTCCTCCCAGTAAGCACTCTTTGGGAACTATGTAAAAAAATACAGCAAGTCCCTTGAAAGAGAAAGGAAATGAGAAGATTGTCATGTCTGTCTCACCTTAGATAATAAAAGCTAGGTTGGCATCAGTAATTGGAAACAAATTCTAGGAAAAGCTCTCTGAAGTTTCCACAAGGTGATCCAATTAAGATATGACTGGCAGCCATAAAAAGCTTTGGTCCTGCCAAACCACAGAGAAATTGTAGATGTAGAAACACAAGAAATATCTTGCTGGATAAACCAAATATTTTTTGAAAGAGCCATACTGTATAGTCTTAAACTTCCAAGACATCATTGACTATTTTTCTTGCCCTCCAGCCAAAGATAACCTAAGACAAGGGAAAACACTGGCGATCCCACGAAAGCCAGACAAGTAAACAGAAATTTGCAATGAATCTTTCTTAGCCTTAGCAAAGGCCAGGCCTAAAATCCATCTTCAGCACATTAGAATGGAATCTTTTAGGTCAACTAACAAGACCCCCCTCACAGCGGTGTTGATGCTGAACCACTCAAGAATCCCCTGCTTCCCGTGTACCTCCATCTGCCCTCTTGAAGTACTTTGTGAAGTGGACTCCAGATATTCTGGGCATCTCTGAAAGCTGCCTGCTGATGTCCCCTTCCATCTGCTCCCATTTATAGTGAAACTGTCATGAAAAAATCTTTTGGGGCAGCGCACCTAACATGACAGGTAATATAGGTCCAATGGAGGCCAAGAGAAATAGGCATCGAATCTACTCCATAAGACTCCTTTTAAGCAAGAACATCATCCTTCAATGAGAGCCCTTAAAAATGCAGACTTCTCTTGACCCCCTCCTACTCTTGAGTGCCCATGTGGAGGATAAGTAGGACAACGGGGGAAGCTAGGAAAATTCCCCCAAAACGGGCTACTCAAGTTGTTTGTATAATAAAATATCCTCATTCTTCTTAAAAGACATTTTTTTTTATGTAATTTCAGTTGTATTCTTAAACTTATCCCATCAGTTATAATACTTCGAAAGAAAGAAAACTTTGTTGAGTGACTTTTGCAGTAAGTCACTCTTATTCCATCTGGAATAAGATTGGGGTATCAAACAATCAAGAAATACTATGAAGGGCCTACTGGGAACATGCCCCTATACTAAGCACTATTTCATAGGAGAGTAGGGGAAATAATCTCTATCTCAATTTTAAGTCTGTGAAAACAGAACACAAATAATACTGTAGCACACACTGTTAATTGCCAGCCCAACATCCATCAAGACCTCCAATAACAAACATCCTAATAAACATTGATTTCGGTCAGGTATAAACTCTTCAGTATATGTCCGTGATTCAGAGGAGACTGCCCCAAGTTCCAGCCCCAGGCAGGGACCCTAATGGATCTATTTCAGTAATGGCCATCCCATTTCCTTTTGCATGTTTGGCCAATAAGGTGGCCAAATGAAGCCTGTGGAGTGGCTTCTGGGAAGTATTTCCTTCCTCCTAGACACACAGGAAGAAATGGATCTCTACTCTCTGAGAGATTTTCCTTTCTTGGTTATGTGATATTTGCATGAGACAGATCCTGGGACAGTCCTCACATCTATATGATTTGGGGGGACTGTAGACTCTTTCTTGGTTTACCCTACACCTGGACATTATATCATTGCTTTGGTCAGTAGAGAGTTTCTCGGGGTGGCTTGGTCTAGCCTGGGGAGAAATGTAGTCCCACCTCCATAGGGGCATCTTGATAAGTGGGTCCTCCTGGGGATTCCTCCTGGGATCTGGAGGAACCAAGCCCTGTTCCTCCAGAGTTCTGCACATTCTCCCAAGAAACCCTCCCCTCTTCAGGCTTATAGCTATTCTCTTCCTGAACAACTAGGAAAGGTACTTAATTGCCTCAACTAGTAATGCTGTCATTTACTTGATTGGTTTTCACGAAGATGTTGCTGCTGTCTGTATATTCATCTCCTTGTCCTGTTTGAAGGGGAATATCTTGGGGACCCTGGAAGGGTGTCCTCATGCTCTCTTTTCTTGGGCTTCCTGCTGGCATTTTTTCCACCAGATGAAAAATGACTTCTCTTAAGGGTATATTCTCCAAGAAGAGGGCTTCCTGTCCCTGCTTGGACAAGGCCAGGTGACTTCATGCAATCATCGGTGAGATCTTCCTTAAGGTTCTCCAGTTTTCTTCTCCTTGAATCCCATTTCTGTATCAAAGTGGACTTGTTTCTGCAGTGTCCATTCATCACAAACTGTTCCAGGACCAGTTGAGAAATAATTTCTTCCTGTGTTTTTCTGGCTGCAGCCACAAGTGAAATACCTTACAGAGTCTTTTTAGTTCCTGCCTTGCAAATGAGCAGTTGATTTGATAAAAACTGAGCAGAGGGCCCTGGAACTTAGAGGTCCCCTCTCCCTCCTGGACACCAGGACCTTGGGTGGGTTCAAACTCTAGATTGTCTGACCCAGGATCACTCCTGGATGGATCATGTTGAAAGGAGGTTCTGAGATCTAAAGCCACGCTTAGCAAGATTTCTCAGAGAGACTCAACCTTAAGGATTCAGGCTCTGGTGACTTGAATCCCTGGGATCTATATTAACAACTGGGGGGCACCTAAAGACTGAAAGCTCTTCCTGGGTTGACTCTCCAAACTGGGTGATCTCAGACTGAATGCTGGTCAGAGTGTGACTTGATTTCTGTACTGGGCTCATCTCTAAAAATGGATTGTCTTTTGACTATTGAGTTGCAGGAGTTCTTTTCATATTCTTGATACAAGTCCTTTGTCAGATACTTGTATTTATTTTTTCCCAGTCTCTGGCTTGCTTAGTTATTTTCTTGATGGTGTCTTTCTACAAACAGGGATTTTTAATTTTGATAAAGTCAATTTATCACTTTTTTCTTTTATGATTTGTGCTTTCTGTGTTCTTGCCAGTAAATTTTTATCTACCCTAAGGTAATGAAGATATTCTTCTAGTTTTTCTACTAGTAGTTTTATTGCTTTAGATGTTACATTTAGAGATTACATTATATCCATCTTGAATTGATTTGTAGAATATATTTTTATGGTATAAGGTAGGAATTGAAGGTTTTTGTTCCAGTACCTTTGTGGAAGAGCTTTTTTCCTTTCCCTATTAAATTGCTTTGGCATTCTTACTAAAAATTATTTAATCATATATCTGTGGGTTTATTCCTGGACACTCGATTCAGTCCCATTTCTATTCAGTCCCATTGACATACATGTCTAGCATTTCACTGCTACCACACCAACTTGATCAGTAGCTTTATAGGAAGTCTTGAAGTCAGAGAGTATGAATCCTCCGACTTTGTTCTTCCTTTTCAAGATTGTTTAGGCTATTCTGTGTCACTTGCTTTTCCAAATGAATTTTTAAATCATCTTATAAATTTCTGGATAAAAGCTTTTAAGCATTTGGGTAATGAACAGTGATGATGGTAACACAATGTTGTGAATATAATTAACTTGCATTATTACACTTGAATTGTACACTTGAAATACAAATGGGAAATTTTGAGTTGTGTATATGTTACATACTAAAAAGTTGTTTTGTAAAAGCCTTTAGGCAATATATTAAAGGTGATGCAATAAGGTTTCGCTATGAAAAAGATGAAAGATGAGTAGCCTAGTGGCAAGTGGTTGGAGCTGGGGAGAGGAGAAATATCATTTGTGTGGAGGACAATTAGGAGTTTTTATTGATTAAAATAAGGAACATGAGCCGGTATGGAGACTTTAGGCATAAAGGAGAAATTATCATGGGCCTTAAAGCTGACAGTGCAATTTGATTCAAGAGGCCATTAGAACTTACAAATGGCAGATTGATCACACACATTTATCTCTGTTGCCTTCCAAAACCCTACTAAAATGACAGTAAGGGAAAATATTAAACCCATAAATACCAAGAGAATGGGAGAGGAGATGCATCAATCAACTTTCGGAAGATGGAAGGCAGATGGGGCAATGATAACTGACCTAAAACAGAGCCGAGGAAGCTGAAACCAAGAGCCTGTAGAGGAGGCCACGGAGAAGTGAGCAGATCTGTCCTGCAAGGCCCCAACAGACAGGATATAGAGATGATGGCTCCCTTAGAGATGCGGGGCTGAGACACAAGTTCTGGGGCCACTGGAGCCCCATCCCCACAACCACGGAGGATCAGCTCTGTGAACCCAAGATATAGCGCCAGCCACAAAGGTGAGCTAGGGATGCAGTTTTAAGTTTTCCAATAGCCCCAATAAGAAAAGTAAAAAGAAACAGGCAAAATTAATTTCAGTAATACATTTTGCTTAACCTAAAATATCCAAAATATTATCCTATCTACATGTAATCAGTATCTTGAAATTATTAATGAGATATTTTACTCTTTTTTTTCATAATAAGTCTTCAAAAGCCAATGTTTATTTTATCCTCATGGCACATTTCAGTTCCTAATAAGCAAATTTCAATAGCCGTCTGTGGGTGGAGGTTACAATATCGGATATGGAACATCTAGAAAAACCAAACTGGGGGCATGAGCACAATGGGGAATCAGGATATGAGTTGAACTGAAAACAGGAGTTTTAATTAAAAGTCTGCATTCCAAACAGGGACACCTCCAGCTTTCTCTCACTGTAACACCAGAATACAAGTAATCCATCTCTTCTTCCCCTCAGCCCCCAATTTGGGAAATGAAGGGTCTTTCCCAGGATGTTGGAGGAATACAAAAACCATCCCAAAAGCAAAATATGGACTTCAAAAATCAATAATAACTCCAGACAACTAAGAGAAGACATTGCATCTCTAAAGCAATACCAGGATCTGCTAAAAAAATGACTAAAGAAGACATTTTGAAAATTTAAAATATGATAGCTAGGTTAAAATATCAATAGAGGGTTGGATGTTAAAGGCAAAGGAATTCCTCAGATGGGGAAAAGGTAAAGAGATGAACAATAGAAGAGAAGCAATTAAAGGATCAATCCATGAAATTCAACAACCAAAAGTTCATGAAAGAAAGAATAGAAAAGACAGTCACAGGAAATTTACAATGAAATACTAGTAGAAAATTTTTCCAGGAGTGACGGTTCTTTTTGTTATGAGCCTTGTAGTTCTATTTGACCTTCAAAAGAATGTGCATATATAACTGATAAAAATTAATTAAAAAATAAAACTGTTATAAAAAAGAAAAATGAAGCAGTTAGATTTTGCATAAGTACCTGAGGATGGGGATGATGGGGTTATCAACTGTTATCAATGAACACAATCTCTGTTCCCAATACCTGGTGAATATTAAATGATCAGAAGCAACAAAACCATCATTGAGGTTGCCTCCTTCCCACACCTTATATTATGGCACTGTTTTAATCCAAAATTTAAAATACATACATTAATTTTTTTAAAAAACAACCTCTGCACATCAAATTATAGAAAATCTTCTTTGGGCTTCAAGGCATTTTTGTTTAAATCCAGAATCTGTGGTCTAGACATTTCTTTGGCACTTGTCATCATCGTCCCAGAAAAATGAAATGCAAGTGAAAGGAAGGATGGAAAATGATTTAGAATAATCCCCTGGTTCACACCCAGGCCTTGGGACCTTGGAGGAAACAAACACAATCCTGAGAGCAAAATACAGACTTCAAAAATCAGTAATAACTTTGGAGAACTAAGAGAAAACATTGCATCTCTAAAGCAATACCAGGATCCTCTAAAAAATGAATAAGAAAGACATTTTGAAAATTAAAAATGTGATAGCTGAGTAAAAATGTCAGTGGAGGGTTGAAACAGACAAAGGCCTGTCTCCAATGCTGACTGTGCCAGGGTGTTCTTTGCGAAAAGAGGGAAGAGGAAAGTGGCAGCAAAGTCCAAGGGAGTTTGGGTGGCCTCGTGATGTGGGAAACTGGGGAAAGGCAAAAGGGATGAGTCTGCAGTACTCATGGGACCCTGTCTTCAAGGACCAGTCACATCAGCATATGAGGAGGGGCCATTAAAGTATCGATTCCCAGGCACCACCCCATCTGTACCAGTTTGTATATATTGTGTCCCCCAGAAAAAGCCATGTTCTTTGATGCAGTTTTGTGGGGGCAGACATATTACTGGGGATTAAGTTGAAACCTTTGGATTAGGTTGTTTCCTTGGAAATGCACCCCACCCAACTGTGGGTGATGACTCTGGAGGTGTGGCCCCGCCCATTCAGCATGGGCCTTGATTAGTTCACTGGAGCACTATATAAGCTCAGAGAGAAGGAGCAAGCTTGCTACAGCCAAGAGGGACACTTTGAAGACTGCACAGGAGCTGAGAGAGGAACTGCTGTTCATACAGACATTTTGGAGATGGCCTTTGAAAGCAGACTTATACTCCAGAAAAGCTAAGAGAGGACAAACGCCCCAAGGGAAACCGAGAGTGACATTTTGAGGAGGAGCTGCAGCCTAGATAGGAACGTCCTGGGAGAAAGACATTTTGAAACCAGAACTTGGAGCAGATGCCAACCACGTGCCTTCCCAGCTAACAGAGATTTTCTGGATGCAACTGGCCATCCTCCAGTGAAGGTACCCGATTGTTGATGCATTACCTTGGATACTTTATGGCCTTAAGACTGTGATTTTGTAACCAAATAAACCCCCTTTATAAAAGCCAATCCATCTCTGGTGTTTTGCATTCCAGCAGCATTAGCAAACTAGAACAGCCATCCAACTGGATCTGTATCTCCGGAGGTAAAGTCTAGGAATCTACATTTTAACAGAAACCCCACCCTCCACCCCGTTCCTGCTAATTCCCTAGCACACCAACCAAAATTAGAGACTCACAGGACCCAGGTGAATGTTTCTTAATTAGAATCACTCTGGAACTTTTCCAAATACAGATATATGGGTATTGAATTAAATTAAATTCACCTATTATTGAATTAAAATCTACAGAGTAGAGACCTGTAGTTTTTTTCCAAGTTGTGAGGCTGATGATGATAAGCATCTCTAGTCAAGAACTTTTGGACCAGTGGTTCTCAAAATTGTGTGTATTTCAAAATCTCCTGGGAAACATTATAAAATTGCAAATTCCTAGGTTCTGCCCCTTCCAATTTCCAAGGTCTGGGGTGAGGCCCAGGCATTTGCAGTTTGGCTGGCTCCCCAGGTGATTTGGATGCAGGTATTTCCCGGAACTCAAAGTTGAAAAACACAGCCTCTGGCTCCAAAGTTTACATTGCGTAATCTGAAACCAAGTCTGCAGGAGGTCCCTTTGGTGGACAACCATCTTATTTAATGTGCTAGAAGAACATTACATGGGAATCTGTCCAAACATCCAAATACTTCCTAAGCAAACACTCCTAGTTGCATCTACATTCAAAAGTAAAATAAAGACAGGTCAGGAATGGGGGTTGCCTTAGACCTAACTTGAAATTCAGGAACTTTTATCCTGTTTCCTTCTTGTTGAATGACCTTGAGCAGGTACTGCTAGGAGAGGAAGTATTTATTTTATCCATTTATTTAAACCATCTCTGTTGAAAAATAGACTCACCATGTACTTGGCACCTTTGTGTTGCAGTGGTGGGTAGCATGGTCACACGTGTGATTATACGTGTGTGTTATGCAAATGCCTCTGATATATAGCATCCAGGTACTGGGGCTGTGCCAAGGGCAGATATTAATGAGACATTTAATCAAGATCAAGCCCTTCCCTCTCATTTGAAGTGTGTATTAGCAAAGCATCAGGAACAAGTATCAGAGTGCCAGTTCTCCGAGAACATGTGGGGGACAGCCCCCCGTCTGTGTGCGTGCTGGCTTGGAGGTAAACAACACTCTCATTTCCAACTGCTGGGAGCCAGATGAGAGAGTGGCCCATGTCACAGCCACTGCTGCGAGGCAGGGAATGGGCCTCCTGAAGAAAACATTTCAAACAAGATCTACAGGCCAGAGAAATGCTTCTGGCAAGTTCAAAGGCCCACAGAGAGAATGCAGCTCTCTGGAAAAGCAAGTGTCTGACAAGCAAGTGTCCAGCCTTTGTTCCCCTGGGGAGAGCCCATTGGGGCCTCACACAGGCTCTGCATGAAGAGCCAAGACTCAGAGGGCATGTAAAACTGGCCAGAATATGGCAGTCCACAGGTCTTCCAAACATGCCCAAGCTGCATGTGTCAAGGAGTTCTGACTGTGCTCTTGCCTCCAGGAAGAAGGATGTCTCACTAGCTCTCAAACTTGGACCCTCAACTAACTCTTCTGCATCCACAATGCACTGCATGAATGGAAGCCAGGTGCCAGAACAAATGCTTAAACGTAGACCACACGTGGACTCTGATTCTACTTAGGAACACCTTTAATTCTAGAAGTGGTCTATACCCATCTTTTACATGGCTTGTTAATGAGCTCTTGCATTCTGCTGGGGAGGGCTTCTATTTGGGAAAAGTGGGTATTATGGATTGAATTGTGTCATATCCCAAAAAGATATGTTGAATTCCTAAGCCCCAGTCCCATGAATGTGACATTTTTGGGAAATAGGGTCTTTAAAGATGTGATTAGTTAAGATGAGGCCAAACTCGATTAGGATATGCCCTAATCCAATATGAGAAAAAGAATTTCTGTTGTTTTAAGCCGTCCAGTTTGTAGTACGTTGTTACAGCAGCCCTAACAAACTAAGACAAGTGAGTCATGTGATGAGAGAGTAGGCACTGAGGCCAAATTACCTCTCATTTGATTTTTGCCCCTTTTACAAGTCTGGCAGAGACTTGGTACAGCCCCTCCCTTATGACATGGTGGTGCCTGCCACTTACTGTATTATCCTTGGCCTGTAGGGCCTCAGTCAAAACAGACGGACAGAGTTCCGTTTATCGTCCTGATATGTGACTATCAAGAAGCACACATTCTGTGAAGCAACTGACTTCCTGAGTGATATTCATTGCCCTCAAAGTCCTTATTCCTCCTGGTTTTTCCCTTTGTATTCAAATATCCACCATCACCAGCCCTTCATTTACTTAAATGCGTTTCAGCAGTTTTTAAAGCATAGAAGTCCCTTAGATCTGGGCTTGCAAACTCAATTACAGTAGATCCTCATTATTTAAGAATTCCATATTTGCAAAATCACCCACTTGCTAAAATTTGTTTATAATCATTGAATCAATACTCCCAGTTCTTTTGCAGTCATTTGCAAATATGCAGATAGCAGTGAAAAATTTGAGTTGTCCAATGTGCACAGTTCCAGCTGAGGTCAAACATGGCCATGCTCTGCTTTCTTGTTTCAGCTTTCGCACTAGAAATAAGTGTCCTTTTGGTGGTGTATTTGGTGCCACATTTTTCACATTTTTGTGCTTTTTGTTGGTGGTTTCACTGTTTAAAATGGCCCCCAAGTGTAGTGCTGAAGTGCTGTCTAATGTTCCTAAGTGCAAGCAGACTCTGATGTGCCTAATGGAGAAACTAGGTGTATTAAATAAGCTTCATTCAGACATGAGTTAAAGTGCTGTTGACCATGCATTGAATATTAAAGAATCAACAATATATATTAAATAAGGTGTCTTTAAACAGAAACACAGAAAAAATAAGGTTATGTATTGATCTGTTCATCCAAAATGCTGTTATCAGAGGCTCACAAGACCCTAACCCTGTATTTCCCTTAGGAGCAATGGTTCAGTATTCACTAACTTAATGTTCACTGCAACTTTACAGAACATAACCACTGTGAAAATGGGAATTGACTGTACCTATAGAGCCCAGTCAGCCAACATGGATGAATGAAACATGCTAGGAATAAGAAATGGGTAATAGATAAAGGAAGAATTGCTTAGTGTTGGGGATACAACAGGGAGTTGCAAGACTATAGTCACTCAGAAAGCACATCCTGTCTAGTTCAAGCCAAATATTGATCTGCTGGAATATGGGCTTAGTGTTGCCCCAAATTTTGATTTTTCAAGGAAAGTTAGAAATCTGGCATCTTATGTAAAATCACCAGCTTTTTAAATGTTGGCTGCTAATTCACATTTTCTTCAAAACACTGGGTGGAGCAACAAATCTGAAGCCAATCAAAATACATCTAGGGACCAGAGCTTGCCTCCAAGTCACCAGTTTGTAACTTAGCCCTATGTTTTCATCCTGAGATCAACCTCCTTTTGATTATTTCTCCCATGCTCCCCACAATTTCATTATTTCCTCCTCACTCTCTCAAGCTCTTTTCATGGTTCTTGGGAATTAGAACCAGGAGATGGATGGACAGAGAGCAATATTTTTTTCCCAGTCACTCAACTTAGAGCTTCATTACTGATTCAAATTATAATTGTGAGTCAAAAACATTTTTTCCCCTTCTTTCTTTAGCTTTTTCCTGTTTTAAATCAGAGCACAAAGAATAGAGTTCCAGGGTCACCCACCAGATGACAGAACCTTCCAGTGGAAATCACCTGTATTGTTTGTGAGCTAAAGAGCCCCAAGCGTAAGTCTGACCAGAAAATTGAAAGGCAAATGGGACAAGCTCCAGTCCAAAAGGAACCAAGGCCTAGCAATTCTTTCCTCATTTAACATAAGTATTGACAGTGAAAATTCCACCCACATTTGTAACTTCTAAGAGTGATGGCTTCCCTAGGCAAAGGTTAGCCTTGGGACTCTGTACAGTGCTGCACCATGTGGTTAAAATATGCCAGACAGGATAGGGTTAAGTGAGTGTTATCATATAGGCACAACACATTCTTGGCTCAGCAAGGCCATCCTTAAATATTTTACCTAAATTTGAAGGGCCTAGAAATTAGGAAACGTCCAAAGTCTCATCTATCCTCCTGCCTGATAGGTGCTCAAAGAGCATCCTTCCTTTATGTTAAGACATTTAGCCTTCCTTAAATACCATATTCCTGAGAAAGAGCCCATGTCACACAGTTACCTTCATTCTTACCTTAGTGTGAATAGGTGTCAAACCTTTCCTAAGAGATTTTTTTATAGGGGAGAAGTTTCACAAAGAGCTGAGAAGGACATTTATTGCAGAACTTGCAGATTAACACATTGCAGAGTCTACTGGTGCTCACCAATAACCATGTGCTCTTTCATATTTCCCAGATTCCTTTGTAGTTGCTGGCCATGTGGCTAATTTTGGCCAATGAACTGGCACTTCTGGTTGAAGTGGTAAGCATCTGGTGCTCCTTTTACTCTCTCTCTTCTATCTACATGACTAGCCCTTGATTCAGACAGCAAAGACACACAATGATCCCTGAGTCAGTGCCTGGAGGTGAGTTGCCCTGGGAGCCATCCAACTCTCAGTGGAGTTTGCACTGATGAGAAATAAACTTTTATTAAGTCATTGGAATTTGGGGGTATTTGTTACAGCAGCTGGTATTAATTATTGTGACTAATACAAAACAAAAGAGAAAATGAAAAGACCAGTACGAATCTATCCATAGAGCTTGCAGTGGCCATTAGGCTGAGCTGCAGGAAGGGGAAACTGTTGTGGTTCCACCTACACGGAAGAGGGTCCACTGTAACAGTTATTCCCAGGTCCTGAGACACTGTCCAACTAATCTCAGGGACTGTGTGACCCAGACTTCCAGGACTTTGGGATCCATCTGGAACGTGGCCCCCTCCAGTGAAAGTCTCACATGGTTACCACAGTTTCCTTTCATTGTTGCAACTTTGACGGGTAAACCCTGTGCAATTCTGCAGAGGAAAGGTCAGCTCACATCAAGATTACCTGTGAAAAGTTTTGAAATAAAAAATGTCTCTCCAAAGACCAGGTGGAACAAATGAAGGTTCATGCCTGATTGCGAGAAAACCAAGCTTTCTGTCACAGGCGAAGGAAGGAGAGAGGAGCAATGAGCAATGATTTTGCTCCTTCAGGTTGTTCTGTTAAACTGGTTTGACATTGTTTTAGCAGCAGCTTCGATTACAGGGAAAACACTCCAGAATGATGAATTTGCTTTTCAGACTTCGGTTACAGAAGCAGAACCCCTGATCTTCCAGATATAAAGGGAGACGCTTAACTGGTTTAAATAGATACAGTAAGAGATATAGATTGAACTGACTTCAATCAAAAATTAGTCCATATTCTTTGCCCGCTAAAAGAAAGAAAAGAGCAAAAGAAGAAAAAGGAGAAGAGGAAGAAGAGATGCATGCCCTTCCTTACTGACACAAATGCAGAAAGATATGTACATTTTGTGATCCTAGAATCCAGTTTTCCATTCTTTGGGAAGGGTTCTTCCAGTGTCTCTGACTCCCCACTTCCCCTTCTTGGTCTGTTCTTGTGGATTAACGTATCCTTGGAGTAAAGTTAGACACCAGGAGGTTTGTTTGACCTTTCAGTTCACCGGTTCAGGTAGGTAAGAAGTGGAACTTTATTTCCCACTCATTTAGCACCAGGCTGGGAGGAAACATTAACTTCAGTCTATCTCGGGGCCGCCCCTGCCCCAGGCCAGAAGGAACAGGAACCAGGACCTCTCTGGGGGTCTTTGCAGCAGCGGAAGCCCTAGGCTGTCTGGTGGGGCAGCATACCAGCATGTACAGCTCCAACAAATTTCCTGACTTACGACGCTGCTCCAGATTCAACATCCTGAATGAGAGACTCCAATTGGCTCTGCTTAAGTAACGTGCCCACCTCCTGGCCAGGGGAGAGCAGGGCAACTTGATCGACAGTCTCCCAGTGCCGGTGAGCTAATTCCCTGGAATGCCCAGAATGGGAATGAGGTAATTCCCTGGAAAGGAAGTAGGGTGCCATTAGCATGAATAGGGAGCAGCAAAAACAACAAATGTCAACTACAGCTCCTCTCTAAGTGAATATATTTGATTTTAACCAAGCCATCTGGAAGCAGATGCCTTAATCCAAAGGAATGACATCCAGGGTAAGGCAGAAAAGCAGCCCCAACACTGGAAATGTACAATGCACCTGTAGGTACAATTCTTCCTGTGGAATTATTACTCTCCTGTTTCACAAATGAGGAAAGAGAGGCAGAGAAGAAACCTGCCCAAGATCATGCATCAGCTTAAGCAGAAAGCCTGCGATGCACCCAGGAACTCTGACTCAGGATCTCTCTCCTGATTCCAAGTGTCACTAGCAATGACCTCCCCCAGCTGACAGGAGAATTCGTGGGTGCCTGGAGGAACCCCCTCACTTGCATTGCAGTAATTTCTCAAAGCACATGTCCTCCTGCAGGTGGGGCCTGCAGCACTGTGGCATAGACTTTTAGGCTGACTATTCTGGCAAAGGTTAGGGAGGAAGAGGATACAGCAAGGGGGAGCAGGGGAAGGAACCCAATGTGAAAACTTCCAAAGGTGAAAATATTTTCTTGAAAATACAGCGTCTGTGTGCATGAGGTGTCGATATAACTGACCTTCTGTCTTAAGTTGGAGCAGGGAATGGTTTTTTACAGGAAAAAGGAAATGCATGGGTGTGGAGCTGCCAGCAGCAAAGGAAGTTTCCAGGCGACTTGTCATGGAGCAATTTATAGTCACGGGTCTCAGAAGGGCTGTAGCAGGCCTGTGGAGAGGGTGTGATTGTTAATTATGGAGCCTGGCACCTGGCACTCGTCCATACCAACTGATCCAGCTCAGTGTGCACGTGTGTCGCTGGGCCACGCAGCCATATCTGGGTGGTTGAAATGAAAAAAGCAGAAAGAAAATGCTCTTGTGCCGTCAAGAAATAAAAATGGAGCCCAGAAAAGAAAAAAAAAAAAAAAAAACAGCGATGGCAGGGAAGGGGAGCTGGAGGAAACACCTCCAGGGTGAGGAGCCTCCCAAGCCTTCTCTGTATCTTGGTTTAAAGCAGCTAATTCAACTTGGCCTTCCATCCTGAAAGACAAAATAAGGCAGATGACTTAAAGGTCTTCTGAAGAAAAGGCAAGACCCTTTTAGCTATTAAGCTGGATCCACTGGGAAATGACATTAAGGGATATTAAGGAACAGAATCAAATAACTTGACACCCATCTCCTTCCCCAAGCTTCCCCCAAGAACAGCAGAGAACAGAAAGAAGCCTCCCAAAGCTCCTCTGCAACAGCCAGTTAGGCAGTGGGGTATGACAGTCAACATGACATCCTGGGGGAGAAAACCACAGCAGTGTTTACAGAGGCCCAGCGCGCCAGGGGCCAGAGCTAACAACCCACACGCACGGGCCATCTGGGCAAGCTTGAAAAAGCAAACTGTTTTTTCTCTGGAACTCCATGGCTGTGGCTCAAAACATTCTGCACAGCCACATTTGCTTCAGATCCCTTCCAGAAAGCCCACACATCTGTATTCACACTTTTAAATAAATACGAATAAAAATGGAATCCACACTGTGAGTGGGGGGTGGGTAGTACCTCTGAAGTTCTTCTCTGGGTGGACTCTACCCCCAAAGCTGCTCTCTACCCCCCAGACACCTCACCTGGCCAGGCTCTGACTGCAGCATTTTCAAGAAGTGTGACAACTCTTTTGAACATCATTCCTGCTCTGTGGGCTCCCCAGTCGACACAAACACAATTTTGAGGTTGCAGCACAAATTTTCTTCCCCCAAAGACAACGAAGAACTTCTGAAATTGGCTCAGAGGGTGTAAAGGCCTGAGTTTCTTTTCGGGCTAATTGAAAACGCTCCAATCTCAAATCCATCCCATACCCCAACTGAGAAATTTGCCACAGATTTGTCTTCTCACTAAAAGTGCAAAGGATGAAGGCTCTGCTTCTGCTATCTGTGAGCTTATTCTTGTCCATTTTCCAAATCCAGTCTCACTGTTTGACCTCATGGGTCACAGGGATGGAGAATGCTGGCCTGACTTCTGGAAGTCTGGGGACAAATAGGTTGCCACCTGGGCACGATGTAGGATCTAAGACTGCATTTGGGGACAAGGGAAGGGGTTTGCAGCCAAGCTAATCCAAGGCGCAGTTGGACAACGACTAAGGTGCTATTCTTTGGCCATTGGGAAGAGAAAGCAGAGAGTACTGCTTTGTGCATTTGTCAGGGAGTCAGCTAATGGCCAGGCCATCTTAAGGCTAAATTGCTGACCCATCACTTAGTTCTTCTCTCACTCGAGGCTCTGTACAATGGCCATGATATTAGTTGCCACATTCACAAGGCTCAAGTTTATGGTAATGGGTGTTCTAGTGAGTACCCCAAAGCTGGCATTGCTCCCCTAAAACATCAGCCTCCCCAGGCTGGCAGCTGGTAAGGGCCCTCCTCCACCTGGCAAACATCTTCCTCGCACGCCACCTCTTCTGTAAAGCTCCAGCCACAGGAGTGGACCCAGTTGCTCTAGCCCCCAAATTTTGGGTTTGCATGCATGCTCTTTAAAAAGTCTTTGAACCCAGGGTAGTGAATCTCCCTGGCAACATGGAATATGACTCCCGGGGAGGAATGTAGACCCAGCATCGTGGGATGGAGAACATCTTCTTGACCAAAAGGGGGATGTGAAAGGAAATGAAATACGCTTCAGTGGCAGAGAGATTCCAAAAGGAGCCGAGAGGTCACTCTGGTGGGCACTCTTACGCACAATTTAGACAACCCTTTTTAGGTTCTAAAGAATTGGGGTAGCTGGTGGTAGATACCTGAAATTATCAAACTACAACCCAGAACCCATGAATCTTGAAGACAATTGTATAAAATTGTGGCTTATGAGGGGGGACAGTGGGATTGGGGGGGCCATGGGGATCACACTCCCCTTTGTCTAGTATGTGGATGGATCAGTGGAAAGGTGGGGGAAGGAAACAAACAAACAAACAGACAAGGGCACCCAGTGTTCTTTTTTACTTTAGTTGCTCTTTTTCACTTTAATTATTATTCTGGTTATTTTTGTGTGTGTGGTAGTGAGGGTGTCGGGGATTGATTTTGGTGATGAGTGTACAACTATGTAATGGTACTGTGAACAATCGAATGTACGATTTGTTTTGTATGACCGTGTGGTACGTGAATATTTCTCAATAAAATGAATATTAAAAAAAAAAACCTTTGAAAGTCCACATACCACCTCACATGGTTTTAGGATGACATAAAAATTTTTTATTATGAGTTAAAATAGTTGCAGAGGATGTCATTTCCTTAGTATTGTAAATATTAGCATTTTAAAATAAAACTATTACATCACTCTTTTAAATGTTGCCAATGGAACCTAAGTATCAGAGCAATTCTATACCCACCATTATCTATTTTTAAAATACACACAAAGTCGTCTTTATCAGCTCATCATTCCATTTTCTTCTTCAACTCATATTTCCATTCTACTTACTCCATGTACTTTTTCACAATTATAATATACTTTTATATTGAAAGTTTTTTTCATAAATGATACATTGTATCACCTTTTCTGCAACAAAAACATGTAAATTGAAATTTTATCACTGTAAGTCTCTAGGTGTTAAGCAGTTTTTTCTAGAACTAGTTATGATTTCAATAATCTTCAGAATATAATTGATCAAAAAACCGTAAGTACATTGTAAATTTTCATAGTCATTAAACAGAGGATAAATTTTATTGAAATTTATCTATTAACATTTGAAATGGCATTTTTAATGCAATTTTATTGAGATATAATCACATAACATACAATCATTCAAAGTGTACAATCAGTTGTTCACAGGATCATCTTATAGTTGTACTTTCATCACCACAAACTTTGAACATTTTCATTACTCCAAAAATTAAAATAAAAAAGATCTTCCAAAATAACCCATTCCTCTCCTCCCCCATTGTTGATTTACTTTTTTTAATGCAATTTTATTGATATATTCACACACCCTATAGTCATCCACAGTGTACAATCAGTTATTCACAGCACCATCATACAGTTGTGTTCATCACGAGAATCAATTTTTGAACCTTTTCCTTTTTCCAGAATAGAAATAAAAGCAAAAAAGAACCCCTAAATCTTTCCATCCCCTCCATCCCACCCTATTCTTCATCTAATTTTTGTTCCTATTTTTCCACTCATCTGTCCATACACTGGATAAAAGGAGGTTTTTACAGTCACACAAGGTTTTCACAGTCACACAGTCACACTATGCAATCTACATAGTCATACAACCGTCTTCAAGAATCAAGGTCACTGGGTTGCAGTTTGACAGCTTCAGGTATTTCCCTCTAGCCATTCCAACTCACTAAAAACTAAAAAGTGATAGCTATATAGCGTATAAGAATACCCTTCAGAGTGACCTCTGGACTCCATTTGAAATCTCTCAGCCACTGAAACCTTATTTTGTTTCATCTCTCTTCCCCCTTTTGGTCAAGAAGATCCTCTCAATCCCACAGTGCTAGGTCCAAGCTCATCTCCAGGAGTCATTTCCCACATTGCCAGAGGGATTTACACCCCTGTGTGTCATATGACACTTTTTTTTTTTCAATTAGTTGATGTATCCATGAATGAAAAATATTTATTGCTAGAATGAGATAGGATCCAGTATCAATTCTATTCCTATTTTGTGTTTTTAGAGAGACAGCTCTGAGTAACTTTATTCTCCAAAAAAAAAAAAAAACTGAGATGTGAATGAAAAGAGTTTTATGCCAAAAAATTACATAACCATCTATCATCAAAAATTAATAATGACCTTTCAGCTAACAAATCAATTTGGTCCTCCTTCTATTTTGCCAAAAGAAAAAAAATGGAAACCATGAAATGTGAAAAAGTATTTGCTACCCAATCATTAGTCATTCACCTTTCTAATTCTGGTAAATACATCAAAAAGTCTTTACCAAAACTTCTCAGATGACCACTAATTCTACCTGCTGCTCTTTTAGTTAGAGGCCCCTTGTTTAAAGCTGAAAGGGTTGGAAATATTAAAATACTTGCTCTTTTGATATACCTTTGCCAGTACAACTTTTTGAGTTTTTAAAATTGATACATAATTCACATGCCATAAAATTTGTCCTTCATACAATTCAGTTGGTTTTAGTGTATTTGCAAAGTTGTGCAATCATCTCCACTATCTAATTCCAGAACATTTTCATCACCCAGATACAAAACCCCTTATCCATTAGCAGTCACTCCTCATCCTCCCCAGTGAATACATTTTTAATACAATTATTTTATCTCAGTACATGATTCAAATACATTTTCATTAAAAGCTTGGAGTTGCAGATTTGGCTCATTCAGTTCATGGAAATGTCTGCCATTTAGTTTCACTTAGAGAAAAATTGACTTTGATTTCAATAAATACATAAATAGGCATCCCCTCGCAACCGTCTCCTGAATTCAAATTCTGAGACGAGAGATGGACGTAGCCATAGATGATTGGTAGACTAGCTAACCGTCTTAGAGAGAGAGAAATTGATAAGGCCCCACACTTGCCATGAGTTAATTGCCTGAATGAAATAAGGCCTTTGTTATTGCTTATGGATGCCCTCTTTGCTTCATTTTGTGGAAGCTTTTTTGAGGAGGGATAAATTCTTTGACGTCTTTTAGTGGATGAAAGAGATGAGATGGTTGAAATGAGAAAATCTCATCACTCCAGCTACCTTATTCTACAAAATATCTGAATTTGAATGCCCCAATACAGGCCAAAACACCCCTTTTCTGGACACTTCATTTCAGCCTTAGCAGAACTGCTTGTAACTCAGGGGAAAGTGTGGTAGGTGTGGAGATGCTCCACTCAGACCCCCTTCAAGGAATGCCAGCTGGGAGTGGGGAGAGGATGCAGCCAGCAGATGGCCTCCAGCTGTCAGCTACTTAAGGGTTGGCCTGTTCTACTTTTTCTGCCCAGTGGGGACCACTCCCATAGTTAATACTTGCTTCAGAGCCTCTTGTGGGTTGGGCAAGCCCTTGTCAGAGACCTACATCGCAATATGTCTTCTTCCCCCTAATCCTGCTCCCTCCCTACTCCCTTGGCAGGAGTTGATCCCTAATAAATATCTGACACCCCCCAGCTCTGTGTCAGCATCTGCCTCTCCAGAACCCATCTGTAATGGAAAGACATCTCAATTT
The DNA here is from genome assembly GCF_015220235.1 of Choloepus didactylus. Classification (NCBI taxonomy): domain Eukaryota; kingdom Metazoa; phylum Chordata; class Mammalia; order Pilosa; family Megalonychidae; genus Choloepus; species Choloepus didactylus. Next base: position 26,899,785 of record NC_051316.1, read on the forward strand.
ACAGAAGGCTTAACCAAAACTAATTTTTGAATCATAATTCCATTGCCCCAAAGATTTTTAAACTGCTACACAAGACACCTTGATAAGACTCAGGATGAGCAAGAGGTCCATGCCTTTCTTTGGCCAAGTGGGAGAAGAGAGTGGTGAACAGAACACAGGGGAAGGTAAAGGGGCCGACAAGTGACTTCTTAGAAAAGAGTTCACGTGGAATTTGCTTCCCTGAAAACCAGCTCTGTCCCCTGGAAAATATTTGAGGACACTCTGGGAGACCCCCACACCCCAATTGAAGACTCCTGCCTACAGCAACATGTTTGTGTCTGTCCTAATACTCAAAACACTACATTTTTTTTCCTCTTCTTTGAGATAAACTTCACACAACATACAATTAACCATTTTGAAGTGCACAATTCAGTAGCATTTAGTGCATCACAGTGTTGTGCAACCATCCCCACTATCTAGTTCCAAAACATTTCATCACCTTAAAGGAAACCCCATACCTGTTAGCAGTTACTCCCCATTTGTGCCTCCCTCCAGCCCCTGGCAACCTCCAACTGCTTTCTGTCTTTATGGATTTACCTATTCTGCATGTTTCATGCAAGTGGAATATAATATTTGTTTCTGTATCTGGCTTATTTCACTTAGCATAATGTTTTCCTAGTTCGTCTGTGTTGTAGCATGTATCAGTACTTCATTCCTTTTCGTGGCTGAGTAATATTCCATTGCATGGATCAACCACATTTGTTTATCCATTCATCTACTGAGGGACACTTGGGTTGTTTCCGCCTCCTAGCTACTGTGTATAGTGCTGCTGTGAACATCTGTGTACAAGTATTTGTTTGAGTTCTTACTCTGTTCTTTTGGGTGTATGCTTAGGAGCAGAATTGCTGGGTCACATGGTAATTCTATGTGTAACGTTTTGAGAAACTGAATGCAACGCATTTTACTTGATCTGCAAACACGCCTGCCTTCTCCCCTGACTACAAGCTTTCTAAGGGGGGGACTGAGCTTCATTCACACATTCGTCCCCTCACTTGGTCAGCCTGTCATTCACCAATACTTTTTTTTAACAAAAATTTCCTGAGTGCTCCGTGTGAGCAGAGGATGCAAAGATGAGAAATAACCTGTTCCTGTCCTCAAGCAGCTCTCTATTTTGTGAGAAACAGGAAAGCAGAGAGTGAAGGCGTAAGTGGAAAGAAGCTAAATAATTCCAAAGACAGTGAGTGCTGAGAACAGACCAAGATTCAGTTACAATGAAAAAGAAAAATGTTTATTTTTATTCCTTTAACTCTTTTGAAATCTCAGTGTACCTTTAGACAGAATAACTGTCATCAGCTGCTAATCAGACAGAATTTTATTTAACTAAAGTTAACAATGGATAAAAGTTGGAGCATCCAAGATTTCTCCCTTAAATTTCAATACTAAGTGAAGATTTTAGTAACAGTTTATTTACATGAATGCTCAGGGGCTTTTATCTTTGTGTTTTAAGTGTGAGTGAAATAAGATCCAATTTAAGTGCATTTATTTATCTCAAACTCCTGGTAGCTAAAGGTAGGTGCTTTTTGCTTTTTGCCACTTTTCACTCCAAATCTCAAAGTACTCTAAAGAAAGATTATATTAAATACAACAAAAATAATAGCTAGTATTTATTTGAGAGTTTACTACATTCCAGATACTCGGCTAAATGTTTAATTTTAACTTGCATTAGGATTTACTCCTTGAAACAATGCCATGAATCAGATACTATTATTGCCTGGGCTTCACAGGTTAGGAACCCAAACTTGCTGAGTTCAAAACACTGCCTCAGCCAGTTCAGGAAGAGTGGGGATTTGAACCCAGACCCAGTTTGTGTGCCAGCCAGCCCCTCCCTGCTGTTTTTCACAGCATCACCTACATCTCCCAGGCCTTGAGTCCCCTGCAAAGTGCCATAAGTCCATGCTGTCCCATGCAAGCCAGCAGCACCTGCAGAATCCCAGGCTGGAAGGGAGCTGTGTCCATGGGTGGATACTTCGCAGTCGGTATTTCAGTGGCCACTTAAACTGTAGCTCTCTATAGACAAACCCATTTCTAGAATAGCGGAAAATGTCCCCCAAGTCCCTCCCTCCTCCTCTGCATGACCCTGTACTGCTGGAGACCCAGGGCTCACTTCTTGGTCTGCTCTTTCTTGACTCCTCTCACAGCTTTAAATAGCCCCATGTGCCCAGAGGACACGCTGATAGCTCTACCCGATCACTCCCCTGAAGTCCAGATGCATATGTCCACCAGTCCGTCCCACCTTTCCACTGAATATGAGAAAGGCATCTCACACTTAACACACCCAAAAGGGGGATTTTGAGAGTGCCTCACAAACTCTCCTCCCACTGTCCTCCCCACTTCAGTTAATGGCACCTCCAACATTCTACTTGCTTGCAAAAAAAGTAGTTATCCTCCTCTCTCTCATACCCTGCACACAATCCATCAAATATACCAGGACCCAATCACCATTGCCACCCCAGTCACCCCCAACTGCTGCCACCCAGACACCCCCCACTGCTGTCACCTGGACACCCCCACTACTGCCACCCTGGTCCAAGACAACATCATCTCTCCCCTGGATTATTGCAATGGCTTCCTCACTGTTTCCCCATCTGTCCTTGCCTCCCTTCCATCCATTCTCAACACCCTGCAAGAGTTATCCTATTAAAACACAAATCAGATTCTAATACTGCCCTGCTCAAACCCTCCACTGGCTCCCCATTTTGCTCAGAGGAAAGGCCAGACTCTTTGCAATTGGCCCTGGGCCGGCTGCCCCAGTGTGACTCCCCTGCCTTCACCTCCTGTCTCTGCCCTCACCAGCGGCCCTAGTCAGGCAGCCTCCTTGCTGTTCTTTAAACAGCCAGGAAAAGTCAGGCCTTGGGCAACCCCCTGCTGCTCCCCCTGCCTGGCACACTTCTGCCCAGACAGCCAAAGGCTCACGCCTACACTGTCTCCAGATCTGTACCAAATTCAGCCTCTGGCCACTCTGCTTAAAATTGCAGCTCCCCGTATTCCTTGTCCCTCTTCCTTGCTCTGTTTTTCTCTGCAGCATTTAACACCATCTAACATCCTGCACATTTTACTAAATGAACCTGTATCCTCTGCCATTCGATTGTAAACTCCTTGAGGATGGCAGATGCTCAGTGTATCACAGTTGAATAAATAAGCTGCAGGAGAGTCAAGACGGGGCTCTCTCACCCCAGTGAGAAAGGTTTGGGGTCTGCTTCCCTGAAGCCAGCTTTTGTGGATTCGCTCGTCAAGTCAATTCCTTGCCTTTAACCGGGGGCCACTGGAATCACAACTGAGACTCAAACAAGACTCTATCTTTCCAGTAGCCACAGTTTCCTGGCAAGCTGTATCATGGGCTTATTATCTATAAAGGAGGCAAGAAGCAGATTCTGGTCTTGGTTCAGCCAGAGGATAGGTCCATGACCCTTGGCTAAAGACTCAAACTCCCTGAACCTCGGCCTCCGCATCTATAAAATGAAGAAGGAAGAAAAGAAAGAAAAGAATAGAATAAAGAAAGAGAGAAAAGCAACCGCAAAAAGAAAAGGAAAATCGCCTGCCATGTCTGCTCCAGGAGGAGATAGGATCAAATGGGATGAGGTCTATGAAAATGCTTGGAATCGTGCCCCAGCACATATGAGCTTCCTCCAACTTTGAGTTCTAGAATCCAGAGCAGTTCACCTCCAGCAGTACCTTAAGGGCTTTAGTAAGCTGCTGTGACTTTACCTGACCCCAGTGTGTGTTCCCATGAGCAAGGCAGGGCAAAACCATCACAGTTCATTTGATAGCTAAAGATGAATCCTGTGATCCTGTCTCTCTGTCTCTCTTTCTCTGTCTCTGTCTCTCTCTCTCTCTCTCTCTGTCTCTCTCTCTCTCTCTCTCACACACAGAGAGAGAGAGAGAGAGAGAGACAGAGACAGGGAGAGAGCCAAATAAAGCTGGCATCCTGTACTCCTGATTTCCCTCCTGACATTCTATCTTTCCAACAACCCCTGCAGAAATTTTCCAGGTGGATCAAAAGGAGCATCCCCAGGGAAGCCCAGAGCGCAGACTGCCACTCATAGGTGGCCCCTGATGCAGCAAAGAACCGTCTGCTCTGCAGTGGTTTCTCTTCCTCTCCAGTCTGGGCACGACCTTCCCCAGTTACCCCACTTCCAAACCCTGCCAACAGAGCACTGAAAAGAAGCCAAGCAGGGGTATTTATTTAAGACTCCCTGCTTGGCTAGACCCCTCCAGTCACTAACTTCCTCCTTGCCTTCAACAGTTTTTCCCAGCCACACTGTGGGTGCAGATACTTTTCCTCTTCCTGGCTGTAGTCCGATCAGCCCCTCACCTTATTTTGGTTACAGGTTTTGGGGGGCCCACCCCCACTGAGTGTATTGCTTTCACTTTTCTCTCTTTTTAAACATACCCAAATATCAAGAGATCTCTAATCCTTCTGATTTAGGTTGGTGGCTTTCATGGGTAGTATGTTTTGGATTTCTATATGAAAGGTATTTAGGTTGGCACTGTCACAAACGACATGCCAACAGTTTCGAGTTTAAAACCGTTTCTCTCCTTGGGGTGGCAACCAGGGCCGTGATTCCAGAGACACAGCATGAGGCGCCAGGCTAGCTTCGCTGTTCCCTTTCCACTAAATCTAGATGGGGAGCAATAAACGCCTCCCCATTCACATGGGTCTCTCCCCCTCCGTATATCCTGACAGGCTGAGCAGAGAGGGAAATGTACTAGAATCCAATCACCATTGCCACCCCGATCACCCCCCTTCTGCCCCCACCTGGTCACCCCCCACTGCTGCTATCCTGGATACCCTCCCCCCACTCCTGCCACCCTGGGCACCCCCTACTTTGTCTCTTGGAGCCAAAGCCTGACTAATACAGGAGGGAAGAGAAGAGACTTGTCAGAGGCCAGCTGCGAGGACATAATCGATGCAGAAGATTCTGAAGAGACCTGAGTCACCTACTGACATGTTTGGGATTCCTCCCCACCCCACCTCCCCTTCTCAAACTAATCCTCAATAGCATTCAAGACATATGAATCAAATTCAGTGACTTTGGAAAAGGAATCTGATAAGCAAAAGTGTCACTGTGTTCTGTGAATGAGCTTCTTTCCAGAACACAGTCTCTTTTACAGAGATGGAGATGTGGCAGCCGAGAGAACAATCACCCAACCAAAGCTGTGAGTGGGCAGTCATGCCATGGCGGAAGTTAAAATCTAGCAGTCCCAGAACCCCAATTCCAAGCTGAGGTCTTGAGAACAGCTGCTCTCTGGGTTGCCTTTCAAATCCAATTATAACACAGAGCAAGAGTCAATAAAAGTCAAAAGTAAAATTTTTAAATCTTGAAACAGTTTTCAGGGTATGAATTAATGGACCATGATAAAAGTATATGGGGTGAAGGAAGTGTTCTAATTGGCCATTCCAACCCACATGATTCTGAGTAAGTCACCACTAAGGCAGAGCCTTGTTGGACACCAGGCTCCCGTGAGGTATCAGCTTGTGGAAGAGAGCTTCCAAAAAATCCATTTCTCCCCTCCTGTCTTTTCACGTTTTGCTGATGAATTATAATCCATTTACATGTAATGTGAATTGTGCTAGGCATGGTGTTATGGGTTAAATCGTTTCCCTCCAAGAAGACACATTCAAATCTTAACCCCCATCCTGTGAATGTGACCTCATTTGGAAATGGGGTCTTTGAAATGTTATTAGTTTAGTTAAGATGAGTCCAAGCCAGATTAACGTGGGCCCTAATCCAATATGGCTGATGTCCTTAAAAGAAGGGGAGAATTGGACACAGAAAGATTGAGGGGAGAATACCATATGATGACTGAGGCAGAGATTAAAGCCCAAAGATTTCCAGCCACCTAACAGAAGTTAGCCTCCAGAACTTTGAGACAATAAATTCCTGCTGTTTTGAGCCATGCAGTTTGTGGTACTTTAAATCAACCCTAGCAAACAAATACAGGTGGTGATATTCTGAAACTTGCAATGCCTTTGATCCAACTCCCAGATCAAGCCACAAAGCCTACCACATACAGCTCAAGGAAGAGCTTGGAAGCAGGAAGGTCACAATCTTAGGGAAAGAGAAAAACACTTATTATGAAGCAAGTCACCACTGATCCAGAGCCTCAAATCCAAAGCAAAGAGCCAGGGGATAGTCTGTCTACTGGTTAGACAAGACTTCCTTCTCAGATCCATAGAAAATGCTTGTGAGAATATTCTTTAAGCCCTAAAATACTGTATGAAATTTGTTTGCTCTCATTTGGGGACTGTGAAAGGTGAGTTCGGTCTTTGACAAAGGCTGAAAGTCTGAATGGAGGTTTGACTTCTCGAAGACATCTACCCAGGTTCATCCCACCAAGGATAGCTTCTATCAACATGATCACACTCAGTCCATTTCAATATGCTTTCCTTCATGAAGAGTCCTTGAGCCCCCAAAATGACTTTCATAACATTCACCTTCTATCTTGTATGACAGTTATTTGTGCATTTGAAAAGCCACTTGGCATAAGGATTTGTGTCTTCTCTGTATTGTCAAGTTATGTCACTTGGTCAACCATTGTTGAATGGGTCACACCAAACCCAATAATCTCTGATGGCAAGAGGACCTTCTAGTATTTTAGAATCTTCAACTTCCAAAGGTACCCTATTAGTACAAAATGAAGACATATGTCCTGAGGGCATATGCTTAAGACAGGTTGGAGAATTGGGGATATCTACCAAGTTCCCTACACATCCATGATATGAGCTAATATACATTTTCTAAAAGTCCATTCCAATTACTTTTAGAACTACGGCATGATTACATCCAAGGAAATTTAGGATGTTGGGCAATTTCATATGAGATTCTTGCATATCCATTAAGAAGTACTTGTTAATTGGTCATTTATTTGTATTTCTGAAAAGATGGAATCAGAAAACCTACAAGCAGAAAAGGAAATTAATGGCAATTCTCTATTGAACAGTGATCTTCCAAGGTTGAGTCAGTCTTGCAAATCAAGAAGCCACTAAAAACATGACCTTGTAATGCAGGTTTGTTGTTTCTGCCTACCTAACCTCTGCCATCCCTTCTTCTGATAATGGCTCTTGTATTAGGGGTTTCCAGAGAAACAGAACCAACAAAACCATTCTCTTTATATATGTGTGTGTGTGTGTGTGTGTGTGTGTGTGTGTGTGTATGTATATATATATGTATGTATAGATATATGTGTGTAGGTATGTATGTATGTATATATATGTATGTGTGTATATATAATCAAGAGATTTATTACAGGAATTGGTTCACACAACCATGGGGATTGGCAAATCCAAATTCTGTAGGGCAGGCCACCAGCTGGAAACTGATGAAGATCAAGTTGAATTCCTCAGAGGAAGCTAACTTGCTGAAGTAGAGGCAGAAATTCTTCTTTTCTGACTTCTGATATCCTCAGTTCTGGCTTTGAAGACCTCCAATTGATTGGATGAAAAGACTCTCCACATTGCTGAGGGCAATCTCCTTTGTTGATTGTAGATGCAAGCAGTCATAGATGCAATCAGCTGTTTATAGATGCAAATCCATCTACAAAATACCACACAGTAACAGTCAGACTAGAGCTTGCTTGACCAAACAACTGGACACCCTAACCTAGACAAGTTGACTCATGAACTTAAACACCACCACACCCATCCTCAGTTTTCCTTAGAATTATCTCTCCTAACCCACTCTGGTTCATATGAGGTTTACTGCAGCCCCTGGTTGAAAGATTAGACATACATCCAAGGCCTGACCAACATATTCCAATCCTCTGAATACAATAACTGACTAGGGATGGGAAAATGATTGATCTAAGCCACTCAACTTAGAGTCATCTAGGAATTTGCTTAAACTATTAGAAATGTATCCTCTTTTCCTAGAGTTGCTAAAATGGTAGAATATAGATCTAGATATACTGGTGTCCATCTTTGCCATCAACTGAATGAAGCCAACTCAAAAGAAAGTAGACTAAGAGGTGGAGAAAGACAGAGACTGATTCTTCATCAATCAGTCTGAGCACCTGGATAAAGCTGTACCTGAAGTTTCAGTTAGATAAGCCAATCAATTCCCCTTTGGCCAATGCCTTATTGTGATTGGGTTTATGCCACTTGTAACTATGAGTCTAGACTAAAGCAACATAAATGATAACCATTTATTATTCACCTAATGCGTACCAGGCAGATTGCATATATATTATCTCCAAGCTTCACAACTGTGGAAGGTGGCTGTTATAGACTTGTTTTCCCATTGGGGAAACCAGCTTAGAGTGGTGAATGTTTTGTCCAAGATCAATGCTTGACAAGGAGGTCTGGCTGCTCTTGCCACTCCAGTGAAAAGTAGGGGAGGAAAGGACCCGAACTCTGGGCTGCAACACCCTCTGTTAGGCTCTTTGGTTTGGTGCTTCTGAAATATGAGGACCAAGATTCCTTTGCAAAATCAAAGGAGTGGTAAGAATTTTGCTCTGACACCAGGTCTACTTGCCAACTTCCAGGTTCCACCCAGACACTGGGGTTGGAACAAGAGAGACAGTCTGAGTTTCGGCATGCACCTTGTTGCCCAGGCCTCAGGTACACATGAGTCAGCCCCATCTAGGACTTTGTCCTCCTCACTAGGGAGATTATTTGGGATTCTTGGAGATTAAGGTAAAGGGGGAAAGCAGCGTCTGTTTATCTGTTTAATCCTGTGGCTAATCAGTTGAGAAAGAATTCTCTGTTAGAAAGCATCTGTCTACTTCGGAGGATTGAACGTAAATTAGTGTCACATCTACTGTTTCCCTGTAGCCCGAGGCAGGGACAGCCTTACATGGGTGCCATGGAAGCACCTGCGTAAAATCTGGTTGCCAGCACCCCAGACCCACACGTGTCCCTCCTGCCAGGACTTCCTCTCTTTACGCTCCTAGTAAAATTCAGACTGGTCTGGAAAAAATACCCTCTAAGCCTTTCCCGTTCACCCTCACTGCATCAAAAATGATGGATCTAAGAGATTTAAAAGGGGGGGGGTGGTGAAAGAGGAGAAAAACATCTGTGAGAAAGAAAGGGTTAGGATCTGCCAACCCTGGGGAAAGGATTTCCTTATTTTACTAAGGCCACTTCCTGACCCAAACCCAAAGAAGAGTGAGAACTGGTCAGTCTCAGGCAGCTTTGCTTCTAACTCAAAGACCGATGCTACAGAATTGCAGAGAGAAGCCTCCAAGCCTCATTTATTGGGGGGAAAGTGAAAGCAGAATTCATCAGGTGGTGGTCATAAACATGGGCAGCATTTTCTTTTTCTATTCTTTTTAAATTTTTACTGTGGTTAACATATATACAAGCTAAAATTTCCCATTTTAACCACTTTCAACTGTAAAATTCGATGGCATCAATTACATTTGCAATGTTTTGCTATCATTACCACCATCCATTACCAAAGCTTTTTCATCACCCCAAACAGAAAGTCTGTAGTTTTTTCTTTTATAACTATTACTTATTCATTAGCATTTAATTGTAAAATAATACACAATTCATACTGATTTTTAAAAATTAAAACATTTTGGATAAGGGTTAAATTCCTCCTTGGTAAGCTCCCATCCCACACCGTCAGTGGTCACTAAGGTTAGGGGGTCTCCCTCCAGGCATGCTTGTGTGCACATGCAAGTGTGTGTACATCTATGCCACCAAAACTTTACAGCATTTCTGTGTGCATGTGTCTTTATATAAATGGTATGCTGTCCATCTAAGATTTATCTATTTCCCCAAAATGCTTCTTGAGGATCCATCCATGTTAGGAGCCCACTTATACCTTCAAAACTGGACTTTCTCTTTTTTAACTTTTTATTGTAGTGGCATAGACACAACTCCAAATTTCCTATTTTAACCACTTTCAGGTGTATAATTCAGTGATATAACTTACACTCCCAATCTTGTGCTACCATCACCAACATCCATCGCCCCAATTTTTCATCTTAAACAGAAACTCCATACCCATTAAGCAATAACATCTCCTTCCCCTCACCCCCTGACCCCTGGTAATCTGTAATCTACTGTCTGTCTATTAATTTGCATATTCTAAGTATTTCGTATAAGTTTGATCAAACAATAACTGTCATATTGTGTCTGGCTTATTTCATTCAACTTGATGTTTTCAAGGTTTATCCATGTTGTACCACCTGGACTTTGTGAGGCAGAGTCAAGTACAATGAAACTGAGTTACACTGAACACTGTCCTCCACTCACCCACCCACCCTTGTTTCTGCCCTCTCTTTCCTGCTCATGCTTATCAACATTCCCTCATTGAGCATTTCTTGCTCCCCAAGGAGCTGCTAGACTGAGTCCTGGTGAGGTGGAGGTGAAGGACTTGCCCTTTATGGCCCATGAGCATTCTCCAGCACCTTACCACACCTAAGAAAATTCTCCCACCTTTCCACCAGGTGGTCTGGGGTGAGGGTGGACTCAAGGAGACCACAGCCACTCCACGTAAGTCTTCTCTCCCAAAGGCTGACTCCTGATATAGATGATTCCCAGGGGCTGGACTAGCCCTGTCTCCTTCCCTTGAAAGGCAAAGAAGAGTGAAAGGGATGGGGATTTTAGAGTCTGGTAGGCTGAGGTTTGGATATCTTACCCAACCTACCACTAGCCATGTATTCTTGGGCAAATTACTTAACATTGTGAAGCCTCAGTTTTCTTGTCTGGAAAATGTAGCTAATTAAAGCTAACATTGCGGGATCAGTTTTAGGATTAGAAGTAGTCCCTGCAAAACGCCTAGCACGGCTCCTACTTACAGAAGGAGCTAAAAAAGAACAGCTGTTCTTATGATAGTGTTATGAGCTGCTGCATCAGCGGGAGATTCAAGTCACTGATTTAGGGATAACCGCAGAAAGTATGTATTCCAACCTCAAGCCAGAGGGGACCTATGCACCTAGGAGGGCTACTGAATAAATGGAGAACAGCTTAGAAGCTGAAGCAGACACTCCAAAGTAGTAGCAAACGGAGAGTTTACCAAATTTGCAACCAGGAACCACCAGAAGAACTGCCGGCTCACATGGCTCTGAATCACTCCACACACACACTAACCACACACACACAAACCACTCCCCAGTCAGCCACATAATAGGCTAACAGTGCTTGGCTTTTGGGGTTGCTACAGGTTCAGGCAACATTTTTTGAAGCATCAGTGTCTCGGGCCTCTTTCTTTCTTGAGGGGCCCTTTGCCCTTTGCTTTCTCTCAACTCCCCATCTCCCACCCCCACCCCCCAGTCTTGGAGTATGTCATATTACTGGGCTTGCAGGGCACAACTGAGAAGGAATGAAATGTTGTACCCAGACTTGCCTATTTGGAAAACAGCTGAAGAAGAAGAATTTCTCACAAATTAAGATCTTTTTAAAATTAATGATAGATTTTGGTTTTTGATTGAGGGAGAAGTGATACTTCAGAGTGATAAGAGAGCTTTAGAGACAGAGCCATGTGAGTTCAAAGGCAAACTTGGGCAGGTTCCTTTCTGAGCCTCAATTTCTCCATCTCTTATACCTCTCATGGGATGGTTGTGTTTGGCATGTGGTAAATGCTTGGTAAAGAGTCACTATTGGATTTTCCTCTAGCATTCCCTGTTCTTTGGTAACATGCTTACACACGAATTGACTGAACAACAAAATTCATAAACCCCCTTTCAAATGCCTTAATTGGAGACAAAGGAAGAGAAGAAACAAAATGATCTACAACCATGGGTTTTCATGTTCCGAAATGAAAAGGAGCACCTCTGGAACCAAGATTTAATTCCTTCAAAAATAACATTCTGCAAGTTGTATAAACATTTCAAAGTTAAACAAAAATGTATCTTTGCCCATGAAACACCTACAATCTACATAAGCAGTAGCCTCACTATCCTAGTACTTGAAACATCTTCCCTTACTCACTAGGAATATTAGGAACAGCTCCCTCTGGGACAAACCTCTGAAATGAAAATGCTGTTTATTATCCCATTTCCCAGATGGAGAAACAGGAGCTGGCTCAGGGATCAGAGCTCAGGTTCTCAGCCTCCATTTTGTGATTCCTTTCTCCACCCAGGTCTCATCTCTGTCTTTCTTATAGGGCATGTATTCTAGAGCCTCATAACATTGAGACAACTCTACCATGATGGAAAACAGATGTAGATGTCAATGTGGTGTGAACAGAGTGCAGGACTTAGCAGCCAAAGTCCTGGCTCACACCCTATGTGCCACCATTTGAACACGGGTGGGATATCGTCTCAGCCTCCATTCTGTAATTTGTAAAATGTACATAATCATATGCCGCTGGGCCAAATAACATAATGCGTGTAAAATACAAGCCACTCCACAAATGTAAGATTTGTCAAGTCCTTGGAAACTGGAAAATGGGGTATCCTGAACTCTTTCATCAAACATTTACTGAATCCACCTAATGTCCCAAGCTAGAGACTGCAATGCTTAGACTTCAGAGTAGGAGGCAGGCTGAAATACTTGGAGCAGTGTTGCTCAAACTGGGGTCCCTTGGGTCAGCAGCACCATCTGGGCACTTGTAGAAATGTGAATTCCTGGGCCTCAGCCAAGACCTGCTCAATCAGAACCTCTGGGGGCGGGGCCAGGAATCTGCATGTTAACAAGTCCCCAGGTGTGGTTCTTAGGCACAGTCAAATTTGAGAAGTGCTGGTTTACTGGGGTGTCATAGCCTAGCACACTTTAATTAGTCACAGTCACTCCCTTAACACCAATGTTATCGGGTAGACTATTAGCACATCTAATATGGATGAAGAGGAATCTTTGAGTTTCAACCCAGGCCCAGAATGGAACATTGCTGCTATGCCTGGGACCAAAGCAGGTGGTGATCACTCACTATGAGAAACTCAGCTCTGCATTCAGCTTAAGAGGAAAACATCAGTGGACAGAAATGAGTGAAAAGACTGGTGGGGGGAGGCATTGGTTGGTGGGGGAGGCATTGGCTGATGGGGGGCATTGGCTGGTGGAGGGTGCATTGATTTGGGGGGAGGCATTGATGAGTGGGTTCTCGATTGTTAGGGCAGTGGTGACTGGCTCCCCAGCTGATTACACTCGGCAAAGAATTGTTGTGGAAACTAGGTAAGATAATAATACATAATATAATATATATAATAATATAAATATAATAGTATTATATTAATATTATATATACAGAAAGCTGCCATCATCTTCATCGTCACTGTCCCCACAGCCTCCACACTTCCAGCATGGGCTGTGTCCATGCACGTCTATATGAGTCAAGGTCATTTCCCCTTCATGTGTACCCACATCGAGAAAGAGGTGAGCAAAGGACATTTGCCTGTTTTAAAACAGGCACTTTGATCATTAATAGAAACACTATCATCAATAGGGAAGCTCAGAGGAAAATCAGGGTCGTGTTTTGTGCCTTCCAGGCCTCTGCTAGTATCGACCCACCCGCATCAAAGAATCATGCAAACCAACTGCAAACCAAACGAAACTGGTTTCTAAGATGAGAAATGATTCAGAGTGTATAGCAGCTCATTAAGAAAAAAAAAGAGGCATTTGCTAATGAGTGCGGGAAATGCCAGTAAATGAAAGAGACTTGCTCCATTATGACAGCCCCAGAGTTACTCAAACCTGATTTTGCAAGAGCAAGGAGAGAATAAAAACATCTAGAGCTAGTTGTCCTCGACTCAGAGACAGGATAATCTTGGAGGAACATTTTACGGTTTATCTTTTGAAGAAAAGTGCATTAGTCTTTACTGAGAAAAAAAAGCATTTGGTTGACCTTGAAAATAAAAGCATTCATGAGAAGTACGAGCAGAAGTTTTCATTATTCCATAAGCCCTCGCTTCAGAGACACAAAAAATTCCACCCTCCATTGCAGTGCCACAATGCCAGTTGCCAAGCAACTGATCTTTTATGGTGGATCGCCATGGAGACTGATGTAAACAAAATCATAAATCCCATTACCCTGCTAAATACTGGGTCTGGGTTAGAAAGGGAGCAAAAGAGCTGCTTTTCAGGTTAAAAGAGTTCATATGAAACGGTGAGTAGCGAGGTAATAGCCAGAGTAAATTGTCATGGATGAGACTGTAATTAATGTAGCTCTTTTCCCTTCAATGGATAACAGCCCCTGATTTTCCTGCATCAGGGAAAGCAGTCAGAGTTGGAAGAGTCACTTGCAACTGAAAAATTAACTCTACCACCCTGGGAGTACAGGCCCAGCAAGTAAAGAACCAGCTCTTGGTGGTTCTTCAAAGTCAGCTTGCACGTGGACCTACATGACAATTGTCAGTGATCATTTAGGAAACAGCTCCTGGTAGAAGGCTCTTGGAACAACATTGCATCTCCAAAGAATACCCCTTCAGACAAAGGGAAAGAAAGATGACATTTACAGGAGCAATTGACCCTTATAATCAATTTATGATATTTCATTTCTTTCTTGCATCGACCCAGGGAGTAAATTGGAGTATTCCTATTGAGCAGATGGGAAGCTGGAGGCCCATTTTATCCACGATCACACAGTTAATGAGCAGAGGAAATGAGATTCAAACTAAAACCCAGTGCTGAATTAAGACTTAACGAGGCACCCATTAGCTTGGCTCTAAGGCCCTCTGTGTGGGGAGACCTGTGCCCCAAAAAGTGAGCAACAAATCCCACATCAGGGACATTAATTGCTGCTAAGGGACCAGTTCAAGTCGTGGTTCCCATTAGAACCAGGTGTGGCTCTTCAGGTATATGCTGGAAGATGTTTAAAACAGGCTCTCTTGGGAGGGACGGAGGGAGGGGGGCTCTGTCTTGTTTCTGTGGTATAAAGACTCCCACAATAGTCAGTTTCAAGCTACCAATAAGAAAAGATACACACAATGGGCTCTCCCAAGCTGTCACAAGCCAGCCCCAGCACACATTAGTGCTATTAGAAATATCAACGCCCTATGCCATCCCCAGACCAGTAAAATCAGAATTCTTGAGGATGGGGCCCAAATCTCAGTATTTTTACAAAGTAAGGCCTAGAGTTGAAAACCACTTGACCAATGGTATTCAGGGGATTGTTGGCTATTTTAGCTTTGTCCTCTTAAGAAGGTACTGGGCTTCTGAAATGAGCATGGACCATTAGACCCATACTGGAAAGACTCATCTGTTCCCACCAGAGTGGCCAGCCACCCCAATATCAAATGCCGGCCCAGGCAGCAGCGTTATCCACGGACACATCACTATTTCCTTGAGGCGATTTAGCACAGGGTTATATGCCTGTGCCCCAGTTCTAGGGTTCCAGAGATTCTCGCACAGGGGTCACCAACCCAAATGCCTACAGGTCTCCTCAAGAGAGTTAAACAAGGAGACAGTGGTGACCTGGAGCTCACCTGTAGGGGACAACAGCTATTCAGTTTGAGCAGATCATTGTCTGGGAGCAAGGGAATGTTGGCTGGCACTATCAGCCAGATCTTCCAGTTCTTCCAAAGAAGACAGAAGTGTGGATTTTTATGAGAACTCTTCTGGTTTGGGCAATTCTTTCAAGTTTTAATCATCACAAGCCAAGCACAGTCATCCCATGGGCCACCTCCCATGAAGTGTTCTCCTTTGCTCCTAACTCTGGGTCCTTGGGCTGTGTCCCCAACCCCCATGACCCAACAGTTTCCTCTTCAGGAGTCTGCTGTCATGCTTCATTGCCCAAGGTATGTTCTCAGCAACGATGACCCCACAGACTAGCAGGACCACGCTGGTCCATATGCATCTCTCCCACCCCAGCTCCAGAAGGCATCGAACCCATCCAGAAGAAGGTAATTGGATCCAGGCCAATAGTGAGCAAGGAGAGATGCCCTGCTGTGCTGGTTTGGATGTATTATGTCCCCCAAAATGTCATGTTTTTTAATGCAATCTTGTGGGGGCAGACATATTAATGTTGATTAAGTTGGAACCCTTTGATTGTTTCCAAGGAGATGTGACTATAGTAACACATTTGATTAGATGTGACCCGTTAATGGGATTGTTTCCATGGAGGTGTGGCCCCGCCCATTCAGCTTGGGTCTTGATTTAATTACTAGAACCCTATAAAAGCTCAGAGACGGATGGAATTCAGAGAAGCTGCAGCTGTGAGTGACATTTTGAAGAGCAGCTTAGAGAGAAGTTTTGAAGACGGCCATTGAAAGCAGACTTTTGCTGACACTGCTCCAGAGAAGCTAAGAGAGGATGAATACCCCAAGAGCAACATTTTGAAGAACTCATAGGAGCTGAGAGAGGAGCTGAAACACAACCTGGGAGCAAAGGAAGAAGATGCCAGCCACGTGCCTTCTGAGCTAACAGAGGTGTTCCAGACACCACTAGCCATTCTTCTGTGAAGGTGCCCTATTGTTGACGCCTTAGCTTGGACAATTTTATGGCCTTAAGATGTAACTTGGTAACCAAATAAACCCTCTTTTTAAAAGCCGATCCATTTCTGGTGTTTTGCAAAATGGCAGCATTAGCAAACCAGAACTCCTGCTTTGGTTTCCTGAAGCAGACCTGAAGATAAAGATTTAAGTTCAAGTAATTTCTTTGGGGAAGTAATGCCAGGAAGTGCTAGTAGGAGACTGAGGAAAAGAAGACAATAAAGGTTGCATTGCCAAGCCAGCTACTTCAGTAGGCAACTGGAGCTCAATCCCTCTGGGGACCTCTGGAGGCAGTGTGGATTAGCCCCAGAGTTAGCCCAAGAGGCTAGGAAGCTGGGGCATTCATCCCATGCCTTGTCCGTCATTGGTGAGAGCTGATGCTGGGACATTAATTTTATGACACTTCTGGCTGGCCCTGAGCTCAGGCCAAGCATCCTGGAGCTCTTAGGCAGAGAGTCCCAGGGGCTTGCAGTGAGCAGCCTTTGATACAAGGAGGTGAATATCCATGAGTTGTGGGTGGGGCATCAACATCTGCTACAAGAAGGAAACAAACATCTTTACTATAACCAGTAAGTAGCACACTGGGGAAGACCAAGGAGAAGAAAATGACCGTGACATCAAGTCTGAGGCTGTGCAAGGTGGAGAAACCAAGTCCTGAGCAAGGAGCAGGGTACAATACAAGAGATAAGATTGGCAGGGACAGCGATGAAGTCATGATGTAGCATCCCTAGTCTGAACGACGGATGGGGTTCAGGCTTGCCTTGGCTATTCTCTCTGGCTTTCTGGATGGACTTCCAAGTGGGTCCAGGATTCAGCCCCTAACAGAAGGGTCCTAAAATAAAAGTAAGGCCAGAGGAAAATTAAGTCATCAGGTATGTCTTTGGGGTCTCTCTCTGTTTTCATTTCTCCCTTTGGACCCCCGAGCCTCTGCACCCAGAATGCCCCAGCTGGGGTAAGGACCCAGATGGCCAGAGATAACCACAAATTGAGGAGAGAACACGAGAGTAGGAGCCCTGAATGAGAGACAGCAGGTACCCCTGGGAGAATATGAGGAGTCGTGCTAGCCCAGGTCTGAGAAGCAGATGCCAAGATGGGATTAAGCAAGCAAGGATTTTATAAAGAGGAATGCCTGGAGAGAAAATAGGTGGAGGGCTGGAGAAGCCTGGGAGAGCCATCAGACTGTGATGCAGGTCTGACCCTGAGAGAAGGAGAGAGGGAAGGAAGGTGGGACAGTGGGTCCTGGAGTGCCAGACAGGTTCTGCAAGGCCTCGGGCAGGCCTCAAGCCCCAGTCAGCAATTAGGGCTGCCCTCATATTGCAGAACCATGTCTGCTGTGGTGTTCAGGCATGGCTGGGAGCTGCCTGCGGGAATCATGGCCCCACCACAAACACTGCCATTTCAGAGCCCAGCAGCTGCCCCTTTGGTCAATTACATGCCCTAGAGTTGGGGGTGCACTAGAGCTGCTGCAGCACCCCCTCACCCCTCTGCAGAATGCTCAGAAATCTGGGGGAGGGCTCTGGATTTCCCAAAATTTGGGGAGATAAGGGCTCAAGTTATTTCATGTGTGTTAAAGGAAAGAGGAAAGGATAATGTGGTATATAAATATGAACAATTATTCTCTTTAAGTTGTGGCGTAAGTGACTATTTTTCCTTCACCTTCCTTACATTCTCCTAATAAGCATTAATTACTTTTATCATGGGTGGTAGGCGGTAAAGGAACAGCTGTTGATGCCCCCTACAAATTCCATTTATCCAGCCAGTAAGCTACCTACCTCCCCACCCCTTGCTGCTGACAGCTCACAGCTGCCTTCTCCAGACAGTCACCCTCCCCGCAACAGAAGCCTCCTTGCCTTGGATGGGACCCACAATCCAGAGCCCCCCATGGGATCAGGCTGAGACCACATCTTTGCCAGCTCCTTCTCCTTCCCTATCCCGCTCCCCTCACTCCCCTTCTCCTAGAAGCACCTACGCAAATAAGTCCCTTGCACAAGAATTCCCGACTCAGGCTCTGGTCCTAGGAAACCCAACTGAAGATGGGGGGGGGGGGGTGTTGTTTTTTAAATCCTGGCATCAAACTCTTACTCTCAGGAGTATAGCTTTTAGACTTTTAGACTGCCATGCATTTTGTGTGTGTGTGTGTGCTATGAAACAATTGCTTTACTATTCAAATGTCCATGCTTACTTCTTGAAATAAAAGATCACTTTATTTCAGGAGTGGCAACTTCAGATTCTCCTGGGACCAGACAATTCATGGCAATGTTTGAATCCAACCCGGTGGGGACTGAGGTGAACTGGAGAGCAGTTGCCACATCCGACAGGGGTGGCCACCTACTATCGCCACACAAAGTGCATGGACTGCAAATTACTAGGTCTTTTGATACTTTAGGACATTCGAGAAATTCAGATATTTATGTGAAATCTCCTGGTTTTGTGTGTGTGCGTTTTTTCAATGTTGGCTCAAATTTTTCTTAAAACCCTGTATGGGCCAAACAAAACATGTCTGTGGCTGAATTCGACCCGTGAGCTGTCATTTCGAGTCCTTTGCTTACTTGAACAAGTTGGGGAAAAGGAAAAAAGAAATCCCCTTCTCCACTGACACCCACATACCTGCTGATAAAGGGGACGTTTCTTTGCTGTTGTTTCCTGTTGCTAACCCCAAACCAGACTCGGAACACCTGGCAAAGAATCTGCTGAAACCCTGATCCTCATAAGAGGAATTCAGAACTCAAACTCCAACTCACGAGCGTCTGAGGCAGACTTTTGGGGATCTTTTGGGGTCCCTGGAAGGCTGGCTGCTTTTTAACAATATATTTCTCCCCACCCACACTGAGATACTTCTAGGTTGTTTGTAGAGAAGGGAAACAAACGTATTCCTATGTCCTGATTATAAACCTCAAGAAATACTCACAAGTTCCCACACAATCTCCTTAAAATGTTTTTCTGGATCAAACTTTCCAACCCTGCTCTAAAACTAGAGTTCTTTCACGACAAAAGCTCAGCTCCCTTGTATGCTGGCCATGGGGACTGGGGAAGCAATAACTCACTCAGTCCCACAGGCAGCCCCCATCCCACCCCCTCCACTCCACACATAATGGATACTTTGCCCAAAGTAGTCAAAAATACCTTAAGTGAGGGGATTTCACCACTTCCTTAGGACACAGTGGCACCATACAATCAGCTCTGCTGGGAGGGCATTTTCCTCTGCTCAATTGCATCCCATTACATGTCGTTAGAGCCCTCAGAGTTCCGAGACCACCCAGGACATCACCCCTCTCCCTCATGCTCCTAACCTTTAAGTTGTCTGGGGGCAGTTTTGATATTGATCCAGCTTTGACTAAACATTGGTGCTGCTTAAACAACCTAAGCATGTTTACTCATTTTTTCCACCCTTCTCTGCTCAGAATATTGCCCTGAGCTCTTTTACTGATTCAGTCAGGAGACCCTTATGGAGCCAGGCAGGCCCTGAGCTAGGCTTTCTCCATATTGCAGGCATGGCCTTCTAGCTATGGTGCCCATCTTTGCATGCCTACAAGGCCTCAGAGCTACCCTGGGACTTCAAATCTTCCAGGATCCTTGGAGAGTCAAATAAGGAGGACAAGTCAGAGCCAGAGGACAAGGGAAATGTGCTCTCCAAGCCTAGACCAGCTCAAGCAAGATACGCTCAGGATGTGGCCTTGGAGATTCCCAGAACCTGACACTGACTTCCCACCCAATGTAAACAGTACCAGCATCTGCCTCCTGAGGTAGTTTGAGAATGAAAGGAGATGGTGTAGAGGAAGTGCTAAGCCTGGGATCCTGCGCGTAGTAAGTGCCAAGCCAATGTCAGCCTTGATGTTGACAATGGCACTGGTGGTGTGGGAGGACCAGATTCAAGACCCCAAGGCACAGGGAAGTCCTCAAGCATAAATACATAGGTTAACAGGTAGCAAACCAGGAAAAACAATAGGAAAGACATTGACCCAAAAATAGTCTTGCCCTGAGTGAACCAACTCGTTGGACCATTTGACAAGTATTTATTGAGCACCTTCCTCCATGAAAATATGATTTTTGAGTGAAGACTTGAAGGAAGAAGACAGCAAGCCAAGCAGATACCTGAGCAAAGGGCATTCCAGGCAGCCAGAACAGCAAATACAAAGACACTTAGACAGGAGCAAGGTTGGCGTGCTTGACCAAAACTGAGTTGGCCGGTGGACCAGAGACAGTGAGCGAAGGAGAAGGAAGGAGCTGAAGGCAGAGAGGCCTCGGGGTGCTTTGGGTAAGTCAGAGGAGGAATTTTGTCTTTTACTATAAGTGAAATGGGAAACAGAGGCATGACAAGCCTGATTTACATTCTAACAGGATCATTCTGGCCATTGTGTTGAGAACAAACTAAAGGGGGGCAGAGTTTAAGCAGGAAGAACTGTTAGGAGGCTGCTGAGAAATCCAGGGGAGATAAGGTGGCATGGGCCAGTGAGAAGTGGTGGCATTTGGGATGCATGTTGGATGGAGTCCATATGATTTGCTGACAGATCAAACAAATGGAGTTGTGGTAGGTTGAACTATGTTCTCCTTCAAATACATGTCCTTAATCTTAATCACCTTTCCTGTGGGTGTGACTCCGTTGTAAATAGGACCTTTAGAAGATGTTATTTTTAGTTAAGGTGTGGCCAACTGAACCAAGGTGGGCCTCAACTGGATTATTCGAGGCCTTATAAAGAGAACCCAGAAGTCACAGAGCCAGAAAGAAGAGGACATTGCCATGTGATGGAGGCAGAGAAACAAGGAAGCAGAGGAACCTGAGGATGGCTTGCAGGCAGCCCCACGGTACTACAGTCTTCAGGAAGAAAGCAAGTCTTGCTGCTATCTTAATTTTGGACTTCTAGCCTCAAAACTATGAGCCAAAAAATTTCTGTTGTTTAAGCCAACCCACTGTGTGGTATTTGTCATAGCAGCCTGGCAAGAGGAGATGGGAGTAAAAGAGAGATGTCACGTGACTCCATGGTTTTGGGCCTGAGTGATCAGAGGGATGGAACTTCCATCCACTAAGATAGAAAGACTGCAAGAGGAGAGGAGAGTACTGGGGGTGGGGCTGTATATGAATAACAGAAGTTCAATTTTGGACATGTTTAACAGGTAGTTAACAGTAGTGAAGTTATCAAATTGACGGTTGGGTATAAGGGATTGGAGTGCAGGGTGAAGCCCTGGCTGGAGATTGATGTATTTTCAATTCCTGAGAGTAAAGATGGGATCAAGAGCCATGGGATTGAGTAGAATCACCTAGGGAGACAATGCAGAAGGAGAAAAAATAGATGTCTGAGCCAAATACATGGCCATATGATGGCCTTCATACTAGTTTATGAAAACGAATCCTTTCTAACAAAACCACAGCCAGAGAACCAAAAGAATCTATAAAGAAAAACATTCCCAGGTACAGACACACATTCAGACCATTCACTCACCACCCAGAAAGTAAGGTCTTGAGAAATTTAGTCCTGAAGAATGTATATACAATGTTCCTTTTTTTTCTTTCCATATTTATTTCATGACGTTCCCTCAGCCATGAACTTCCTAGTTCTTTTCATGACTGCTACATTTCATTCCCTCCCCTCCCTGCCAGGCAAACATTCTTAGATGGCCACTGTTCAGTCTTAGAAGTTATCCCAAAATTCTATGTTAGCATATTTCATCATTTTAGGGTCTGCCAGGAAAGCTGTATTGTAGATCTACTTGGGTCAACAGGAGAATCCTCAAAGTTATGTGGTTGAGCTATGGTGTGGAGCATCCTTGCTTTCTTGAGTTGTGCTAATAGAATAAGGGATATTTATTTAACTAGTCTCTAGTGGACCATACGTGCATTAGCTTTTGCAAAAATATTGCTGCCAACAAAACACCCCAAAATCAGTGGCTACAACAACAAACATTTATATCTAGGTCACACATCAGCAGTGGGCTGGGTATTGCTGATCTTGGCTGGTCTTTTCACTGGGCTTGACTCCAGGCAGCAGGTTTGATTTGGTTCTCTTCCTCATATCTCCTTTTCTACTGGAATGACCAGGCTACCCAGAGCGTGTTCTCCTGGTGACAATAGAGGCACAAGGAAACAAACCCAATCACACAAGCACATTTAGAGTTTTTTGCTTGCATCATATCTGCTAAGACCCCGTTGGCCAAAGCAAGTCACATGACCAAACCCAACATCCCTGGGACAAGAAAACATCCTCCACCGATAGTTGGAAGCAAAAGGAAATAAATACAGGGAGGAGTACAAAGATTGGGAACGATTATGCCATCCACCGTATGACTTTTCTTGGACTCTAATCTTTATAGCAATTCCACATAATATTGAGCATTTCCCAAACATATCCAGGCACCCATATATTTCCTAAGTCAGTAACAAGAACATAGCACTGGGAACTCTGTTTTTTTTGGAGGCAGAGTTTTTGCCTTGAATATGATGTGTTGCAGCACCACAAACATTTGTGGGGTTGAACAAGCAATGATATTTCCAGACAAGAGAGCTAGGTTAGAGGTAGACAAACTGCTTAGGGGAGAGCTGGATTTCTGCAGTGTGTTGTAGAGTATGCTAGTTTAAGTGAAACAGGAAAACCACTCAAGGTATCCTTTTCTTATTGTTATTATAATTTTTCTCACCCAGGTTTTACAAATAGGGACGATAATGAAATTGGCCCTGGACACTTCACACCCAAGTGCCTTGCTGATTTGACCTTCTAACCACAAGATTAGCAAGAACCATTTACTCTGGCTAGTCCTGCAAATTCTTCCGGTTTCATAATTCAATCGAAGATAATAGTAAATGGAATGAGAGGCGGTTCATGGGAAAGCCAAATGCAGGGAGGAAACGAAAATACAGGGGGGACCAAAGACAAATTTTGTATACATTTGGATCGGTTTGGCAGGGAACCAATTAGAAAAAATTCCTTCCCTTCTTTAGCTGGCATGTTTCCACATCTCAAAAGCATTGTGCAGTCAGGTACAGCTTTACAGCTTCTTCTCACAAAAGACCCAGTCTAAGGGTAATGCCAGATGCAAAATGGAAATTTCTGACATAGGTGTACGAGAGAACTAGCTGGTGGCTACCTGAGTCCAAGGATCTCTTGTGCCCAGAAAAGGTTCCAAGGAATCCACCAGTCAATTTTTGAGAAGAATGATGTTGTTCATTGAGTGTTAAGAGCTTTTTAGAAAGACTTGGGTTCGAGTCCTGAAATTGCTACTCACTAGTTGTGTGACTTTGAGCATGTTACTTAATGTCTCGGGTTTTCTCTCTGTACAATGTGGTAAATAAAGGCACCTGCCTTGCAGGGTTGTGGTAAGGATTAAAAGAAATGAGGCATGGACAGGATTTGTCCAAAGCCTGCGCAAACCTATCCACATCTGTCCAAAGAAAGCACCCAAAGATAGCACCCAGAGGCTGTCCAGAAAAGCATGACTGTGGGCAGGTGAGCCAGGAGCAGAAATGGAACACAAAGCTCAAACACCAAGCAGTGCCGCCAATGGACTGGGTAAGAGGGCCACAGCCCTGGGCCTCCCAGCCATTGGCGGACCTCCTCTGGCCACTCTACTCCCCTCCTCATGCCATGAGGAATTCAGGGGCCTACCAAGAGCCCAGATTCTCTTTTCTAGACTACACTCTAGATACCTGGTATCCCAGGTTTCTCTGCCCAAATGGCCCCAAGCCTGCTTCAAAGGCCTCTATGGACGCTCTCCCCCATCCACCCACCCCAGGGCAGACTGTGCTTCTAGAGCATGCACTTCCAGGCCTGGGAAGAGGCCAAGAGGTGGCTGTTTGCAGGATGAGTGGACAGAGCTTGGATGTGCAGGCTGGGGTGTTCACACACACACACCTCGAAGCCCCTTATGGAACAGAACAGAATGAGGTGTGAAGTGAAGCTAGGAAGGGGGCTGAGCACTACCTCTCCCCACTTATGGACTCCTAAGAACCCAAGAAACCTAAATTCAAATCTGGTCTTCCAGGTTGTTATGAAGGATATTTGCCAAGATAAGAGGCTAAGCCATTTATTTAACCATTGGTTAGCTCTATTTATAAATTGTAAATATTTAGACCTATGGTAGGTGGGCTTCTGTGTATTCTCTACCTCCAAGCACTACAAATGTCAAGGGTAAGCCTGTCACCTTGTAAACCCCAGAGACTCAGCAAATATTAACTGGACTCTGGCATTTCTTCCATTTATTCACTTAAAAATCTCTGGTTAAAGAAGAACAGATAAGCTATCATGGGTAAATTCAACGTTCTGGGAATGCCCAGGAATGACTATGGTCTGTTAATTTCTGATGGATATAGTAGGAACAAGTTCACAGAAATGTTGCTATATTAGGTAACTTTCTTGGGGTAGAGTAGGAACATGTTGAAAGTAAAGTAGTTATCTTAGGTTAGTTGTCTTTTTCTTACTCCCTTGCTATAGTCTCTTTGAAATGTTCTTTTATTGTATGTTTTTTAATTTTTTTTTTATTTTTTTATTTTTCATACAGTTGATTAAAAAAAAAAAAAACAAGGAAAAAAATGTGTAGAGCCCCTTTGAGGAGCCTGTGGAGAATGCAGGGGTATTAGTCTACCCCACCTCGATGGTTGCTAACATGACCACAGACATAGGGGCTGGTGGTTTGATGGGCAGAGCCTTCTACCACAGGATTTATCCTTGGGAAGACTATTGCTGCAAAGGAGAGGCTAGGCCTCCCTATAATTGTGCCTAAGAGCCTCCTCCCAAATGCCTCTTTGTTGCTCAGATGTGGCCCTCTCTCTCTAGCTAAGCCAACTTGAAAGGTGAAATCACTGCCCTCCCCCTTACATGGGATCAGACACCCAGGGGAGTGAATCTCCCTGGCAACGTGGAATATGACTCCCGGGGAGGAATATAGACCCAGCATCGTGGGACGGAGAACATCTTCTTGACCAAAAGGGGGATGTGAAAGGAAATGAAATAAGCTTCAGTGGCAGAGAGATTCCAAAAGGAGCCGAGAGGTCACTCTGGTGGGCACTCTTACGCACACTTTAGACAACCCTTTTTAGGTTCTAAAGAATTGGGGTAGCTGGTGGTGGATACCTGAAACTATCAAACTACAACCCAGAACCCATGAATCTCAAAGACAATTGTATAAAAATGTAGCTTATGAGGGGTGACAATGGGATTGGGAAAGCCGTAAGGACCACACTCCACTTTGTCTAGTTTATGGATGGATGAGTAGAAAAATAGGGAAGGGAAACAAACAAACAAACAGACAGACAAAGGTACCCAGTGTTCTTTTTTACTTCAATTGCTCTTTTTCACTTTAATTATTATTCTTGTTATTTTTGTGTGTGTACTAATGAAGGTGTCAGGGATTGATTTAGGTGATGAATGTACAGCTATGTAATGGTACTGTGAACAATCGAATGTACGATTTGTTTTGTATGACTGCATGGTATGTGAATATATCTCAATAAAATGAAGATTTAAAAAAAAAACCTTCAAATAAAAAAAAAAAAGAAAATCTCTGGTTAGGTCTGCTGGGAGATTTGCACAAATGCAAAATGGCAGAATAAGGAGTTTTTGTAGAAAACTGAATGCTGGGAAAAGGGATTGGCATTGACTGAGTGATAGGACTTGTAGAACCATCACAGAGTGCCAGACAGAGGGAGAGGCTGCTGAGAGTTCAGCTTTTGTAAGTGAAAGCACAAACCAGCAATAGCCCCCATTAACTAGTTTGGTGGATATGGAGTGTGTGTAAACAAAATTTAAAGAAAAAAAAATCTCTGATTTCAGAACCCACTAGTTCACCCAAACCCCAAACACCACTACAACACCCAGGAACCCTGGGAGCAGCTACAAACTGTGGTCTCACTTTTGGCTCAGTTCGGGTGACAGCCGATAGCAAAGGGCCCAGAGTTTCCAGAATCCTTGGCCTTGCACCCCACCACTAGACCAGGGCCCATTTAAGACACTGTGGTAGTTGACATTTTCCAAAAATGGCCGCAACAGTATTTCCCACCCCACATGCTCTTACAGAACTTGGTCATTCTGCTGTCAGAGGTGGAGCCCATGCCCCTCCCCTGAAATCTGTGCAGGCCTTTGTGACTCCTCAACTGAGAGACTAACGCAGAAGTGACACCATGTGATTTCCAAGGCTGGACCATAAAGGACAACATGGCATCTTCAGGCTTTCACTCTTTGGGAACGTGCCCCGTGGGAGCCCTGAGCTGCTACATAAGAAGTCCCACTGCCCTGCAGCTGCCATGCTAGAGAAACCAGGTACAGAGAGAGGAGAGACGCCCAAGGAAGAGGCCCTCTTACAGAAGTGCTCCACAACCCCATCATGAGTGCTGGGGAGGACCACAAAGCCAGAACTGAAGGGACAAGGTGATGGCTAGTTTTCATGTCACCGGGGCTAGGGGATACAGACGTGAGTAAGGGACCCAGTTACTAACACAAACACTGATCTAGGTGTTGCTGTGAAGGTATTTTGTAGATGTGGCTAACATCTACGATTGGTTGACTTGAAGTAAAGGATGACCTTCGATAATGTGGGTGGGCCTCATCCAATCACTCGAAGGCCCCAAAAGCAAAAACTGAGGTTTCCTTGAGAGGAGGGAATTCTGCCTCAAGACGACAACATCAACTCCTGCTTGAGTTTCTGGTCTGCTGCACCTGCTCCATGGGTGTCAGACTTGCCAGCCCCCAAGAACATATGTGCCGACTCCTTAGAATCTCTCTATTTATCTATATCCATGTATGTGAATAGGATATATACATACACATTTATTTATTGGTTCTGATCTATCTACCTGTTTATTTATCTAGGACATTATATGTATCTATATCTATATCTATATTTATTATGTAGATATACATATAGATAATATAGATATAGATATAGATATAGATATAGATATAGATATAGATATAGATATTGATAGATATAGGTATATATCCTTGGTTCTGTTTCTCTGGAGAACCCTGACTGATACAGACTTAAAGTCAGATTTTCTGTATTTACAGAGACTAACTTATAAAGATCAGCCCTGAAAAAATTGTTCCAGAGTTCCTTGATAGTAGCCAGTTCTATATACGAGTGGGTGAGATAGAGTTTACAAAAATGATCTTTTCTTACCGCTTTTCATGGCTACTGATTATTATGATACCCAGTTGGCTACTAATAGGTACGAGGACCCCAGCTGGGCACCCCGTCTGCCCAGCATGTGCTCCAGGTCACGCCATGTCAGCTGATTTCTCCAGCAGGCGAGCTCCACCAAGCCTTGGCCCCGGGCCAGACTCAAACCAGAGGCTTCATGCAAGGGCTGGCCCACTGAGTCCTCCAGTGTCTCAGGATTGATCATGCGCGTCCAAGGGCCGGTCAGGCGCAGAGGGGCCCCGGATCAAAGCCCCGGCCCCCTCCTAGATTTGGGGAGGCTAGAAGGAGTTTCATATATGAAAATACCGGCAAGGGCTTTAAATGCTCTTGCAACAAGTCAAACATGTACAGGTCATAGCTCTTTAGGGGGAAAGGCAAAACATCTATTTGGATCTTGTTTTTCTTATGCCACTTTTTACACGGCACCCAACTCGGCCATCACCCAGGCTCTTTGGGCCAGGAGTTGTGTGAACTTGGGCAGGAATCACAAATCTGAGGGCCAACAGGAGCCACGTCAGAGATGTGTGCATGCAGCAGCTGGAAGGAGCCTGGCATGAATTCGAACACAGGCGCCTTCCAACAAGGGCTTAGTCAGCTGACAGCCACCAAGTGAGAGTATCAGCCCAGTGTTACCAGATCTTCATGTCCCCCCCACCCCCAAGAAACCAGAAACTCATATTTTTTGCATGGAAGCTTCCTATTTTTAAAATTTTAGCATCAAAAAAGAAACAATAGTGCCACACCCAGATCCCAAGGGCCTTACCACACTCCAAGGCACAAGCTGCCTTCCAGCTGCCAGTGTTTGCATCTCTTAGTCTGAGCATTTCTCTGAAGTACTGGGAGGCATCACTGTCTGCATGAAGAGGCTGAAATTGTGGGGAATTAACCCTCCCCCCACAAGAGCAGTCACCTATACATAGTAGAATGTGGTGTATGAATGCCCCAGCTCCCTCTCCCTAAACTGCGATAACTCTGAGGCCTGTGTTCTAGTGCTTCCCAGACTTTTCCCCCAGGATTGGGTTCTATCTCTAACAAGTCTGATTGTTAATTCTTAATTGTCTTCTGTCCTTTCCGTCTCTTACATCCCACTCACCTGCTGGCATTCCCTGGGCTCACCTACCATATAATCTGTGTGCACTTGAGTCTTGGTCTCATAGATAAATTCAAGATTTTTTTTAAATGCGCAGGATCACCATATGGAGTTGTACATCATATTCATTCTTCAAGGGCTCCCATGAGGGAAATGTGGAGGCTAAAATCCAGCCAAGCTTCTCCTACCCAAGCCTGCACCTTAGCGCTGAATCAGAGTAGGGTCCCAGCCAGAGAGGACAGGATACCTTTCTGAAATTCACACATAGATGGCAGATCTACTGCCAAGAGCCTTGAAAACTGGAGTTCATCAAAGCTAAAAAAATTTACATGTCAAAAGATGCTATCAAGAAATTGAAAAGACAATCCAAAGAATGGGAGAAAATACTTGCCAACCATATATCTGATAAGGATCTAGTATCCAGATATAAAAAGAACTCCTACAGGTCAACAACAAAAAGAGACAACAAACCAATTTAAAACTGGGAAATGGACTTGAATAGACATTTTCCAAAGAAGATGTATTAGTGGCTAGAAAACACATGAAAAGATGCTCAAAGTCATTAGTCATTAGGGAAATGTGAATTGAAACCACAATGAGATACCACTTCAAATCCACTAGGTTAGCCAATAAAACAACAACAACAGCAAAACAAAATAACAAATGTTGATGAGGATGTGGAGAAATTGGACCCCTCATATATTGCTGGTGGGAATGTAAAATGATGCAGTATTCACTGTGGGAAACTGTTTGGTTGTGCCTCAAAATGTCAAACAGAATTATCAGTGATCCAGTAATTTCACCTCTAGGTATATCCCCAAAAGAATTAAACATAAGTGTTCAAACAAATACTTGTACACAAATGCTCATAGTAGCCCTATTCACAATAGCCAAAAGGTGGAAACAACCCAAATGTCCATTAACGGATTAATGGAAAAACAAAATTTGATATATACATACAGTGCGGCATTATTTGGCAATAAAATGAACGAAGTATTGATATGCTACAATGTGGATGAACCTTGAAAACCTTATGCTACGTGAAAGAAGGCAGACACAAAAGGCCACATGTTGCATGATTCCATTTATATGAAATGTCTGGAATAGGAAAATCCATAAAGAAGAAAACAGATTTGTGGTTGCCAGGGGCTGCAGAGAGGGAGGAAATGAGGAGTGACTGCTTAATGGGTGCAGGATTTCTTTTTGGTGTGATGGAAATGTCTCGAAACTAGATAGAGGTGATGGTTGCACAACACTGTGAATGTACTAAATGCCACTGAATTGTACGCTTTAAAATGGTTAATGGTTAATTTTATGTTGTGTGAATTTTACCTCAATAAAAAAATTTAAATGACTGAGTCTAAGGCCTTTGGTCTGACCAATTGAAAGGCTAGTTTTGTCATCACCTCAAATGGGGACAGCTACAAAAAAAGAGCAGGTTTTGAGGGAAAGATCAGGAGTTTACTTTCGCAGCTGTTGAATTTGACATGTTTACTAGATACTGTCTTAGTTTGCCTTAACTGCTATCACAAATACCACAAACTTGTTTGGCTTAAACAATGGGAATTTATTGGCTCACAGTTTTGAGGCTAGAAGAAGTCCAAAATCTAGATATCGTCAAGATTTCTCATGCTGGCTGCCAGCAATCCTTGGGGTTTCTTGGTTTTCCCATCACATGACAATGTCCTCTCCTTCCTCTTCCGTGTTCCCACTGACTTCCTCCTTCTGGTTCCTTCCTGTGGCTTTCTCTTCCTAAAGCTTCCAGTAATCCAGATTGAGAACCACCCTCATTCAGTTGGGCCACACCTTAACTACAAATAACATCTTCAAGAGGTCCTATTTACAATGGTTCATACCCACATGAATGTGGATTAGGATCAAGAACATGGCCAACATCAATCTAGCACAGAGGTCCAAGAGGAAATCTTGAGTAGGAACTTGGATATAAAATCTGGACTTGAGAGAGAAATATAAATTGAGAATCTTGGCAATCTAGATGGCATGTGAAGCCATGAAAGGGAGTGAGTGTCCATAGAGGAAAGACCTGAGATGTGGAACCCTCCACTATTGAAAGGCTGAGAAGAAGAGAATGAGCCGGCAAATAAGGCTGAGAAGGAACTGCCAGTGAGGTGGGAGAAAAACCAGGAGAGTGTGCGACTGGAAGACACATGAAGAAAGTGCAATAAAGAAGGCGGCGTGATCACCTGTGTCAGACATTTCTGAATGGTCCAGAAAGATGAGGACTGAGAGCCGACCATTGGAGAATTGACCCAAGGAATCTGTGTATCGTTTCAGATATTGCAAAGTGGAAAAGGTATCTTTTTCTATATTCCTTTTGGTTGGGTAGACAAGTGGCCAGGCTCTGAGGCAAGAGATAATAACTGACTCTCCGCTAAGACCTGTTTAGTTCTCTATTGCTACGTAATAAATTACCCCCAAACTTAGAGACTTGTCACAACAACATTTATTGTCTCACAGTTTCTAAGAGTCACAGTTTCAGGCATGGCTTTGCTGGGCCCTCTGCTTCAGGATCTCACACAGGCCGCAACAGGAGTGTCAGCCAAGGCTGTAGTCTTCTCTGGAGGCTCGGCTTGGGGAGGATCTGTTTGCAAGCTCACGCACGCGGTTGTTGGCAAGACTCAGGTCCTCACGGGCTATTGGATTGAGCGCTTCAGTCACCTTCTGGCTGCTGGTCAGAGACCACCCTCAGTTCCTGGCCACATGGGCCCCTCCATAGTGCAGCTCAAACCATGGCAGCTGGCTTCATCAGCATGCAGCAACGGGGCCAGAGACAGTGCCAGAGAGAGAAAGAGAGCCAGCAAGATGGGGAAAGTCACAGTGTTTTTGTCACTTAACCATGGGAGTGCTATTCCATCACTTTTGCTCTGTTTCATTTGTTAGAAGCAAGTCACTAGGTCCAGTTCACACTCAAGGGGAGGGGATTGTACAGGGCATGAAGACCAAGAGGTGAGGATCACTGGGAACCATATCACACAAGCAAGTCCAGGACTACAAAATAGGCGAAAAAGTTAACTCCAAATTGGCATTTGCCAGTCCACATTAATCATGAAAAACAAATAATTCCGCTGGGGAAAAGGACACATTGATGAGGCTCTTTGACAATACCTTTTATGTAAATCCAGGTCTTATGCCAAAAAACTTACCAGAAAATCATCTCTACCCTGCCAATCGTTTTATTTCACTTAGTGCTTCAGTATGTGTTGTAAGCACCAAAACTAAACTGAAATCTCCTGAGTGCAAGGATTAACTCTTCTTACAACCCTCAATACCAGCAAAGTGCCATGCATATAGCTGGCATCCATGAGGATACATTTGCATTGTGATAATTCTGAAAATAATAAGAATAATAATGGGGCAAATTACTGAAGAAGACCTAAATTGGGCCATCCCTGTGATTCTGTTTCTATTTGAAGAAAGTCACTCAACCTCTCTGTTCCTTAATTCCATGTATAGAAAATGCAAGTTCATTGCCCATCCCCTAGAACTGTTGTGTTGGTCAAATCAAATGCTGGATGTAAAGGTACTAAGCACATCCTAAGTGCCCCTCCAAAGTGCTCAGCCAGTGAGAGTTATCATTATTACTGGAGTTTTGTGAATATAAACTATAGTAATTGAAGGAATTTGTGTGTCTATGGAAGGAAAGTGATTAAATGAACTAATGCATATGAGGTACTGTGCACAGTATCTGGCTCATAGTAAGTGCTCAATAAACAGGCATTACTATTACCATTATTTTTATAGTGAAAGTCATAATTACTGAAGAAATCTGTGTGTGTGCATTCTCATTTATTCTGGTAAATCAAATCTGTATTGGTCAGGATTTGCCAGAGAAACTGAATCAATAGGATATTACATATACACCAATAGAGAGAGGGAGAGAGAGAGTATAGGAATTGGCTCACATGACTGGTGGGGATTGGCAAATCTGAATTCCAGAGGGTGTGCCACAAATTGTAACTCCAATGAAAGTAAAGTTGTATACCCCAGGAGAAGCTGACTAGTGGAAGAAGAAGCAGTTCTTCTTTTCTGGTTTCTGAAGTCTTCAGTTCTCGCTTTAAGGCTTTCAGCTGATTGGGTGAGGTGATTCTCCTCATTGCTGAGGGCATTCTCCTTTGTTGATTGTAGATGCAATCAGCCATAGATGCAATTAACCAACTAATGATGTAAATCCATCTACAAAATATCCTCCCGGTAACAATCACGATCAGGCCAGTGTCTGCTTGACCAAACAACTGACCTGGACACCATAAACTAGCGAAGTTGACACATGAAATTAACCATCTGCATTCTTCAAAGCAGACCTCAGAACATCTCCTCTTGGTATCTTCCAAGTTTCAGGGCTTTAAATAAAACTTTGTCATTTATCTGGGTAGGCAGAATTTGTCATGTTATGTGCCCATCTGCCCAGACTGAGTATCGATGTTAATTTTCCTATTTGATCACTGTACTATGGTTATGTAAGAGCATGTCCTTATGCTAAGGAAGTACACACTAAACTTAATAAAGGGGCATCACATCTGCAACATACTTTTACTTTTAAAGGTTCAGAAAAAGAAGTCATCTGTAAGTTTTATTCTTGGGCCTTTTCTTGGCATGCCCTATCTCCCCCATTTGGTTGTAGCACCTCAAGGGTTGTGTTGTGTTTTCCTCCCTTGGCGTGTCCCCTGGGATGTTCTGTACCCAGTCTTGCTTACTCAGTGCACATGCCGTGAAGTCCAGAACACAATACCTTGGGGCAGTGCCTTGCTGCCTAGAGCTGGGAAGTATCCCCAGCCACTGACCAGACAATAACCAGCAGGGTGCTGAGAGGACTGCAAGAGAGGGCAGGAGGTGGAGAAAGAAACAAGCGAAAGGACAGAGGCAAGCTGCTGGGGACATTCCATCTTACAGAGAGTGGCTGGAGCCATTGGTAACAGCTGCTCCCCACCCTGAGGCCACCCACACAGCTGTGCGGATAAACAAGGGAGATTCAAACTCAGTTCTGTCCCAGTCAGGCCACTCCAGGAGGTGTGGTCACTCCCTGTGGAGGGGAACATTTGCAAATGAAGTTGAGTCAAAGAACAGGGAGGAGTCTTGAGTCAGCCAGCACAACTCTGTCGGGAGCTGTGTGACTTTGGGCAATTAACTTAACCTCTCTGTGCTACTCAGTTGTCACAACAGCTAACACTTAGAGCACCTGTTGTGTGCCAAGCATTTTTTCTTAGTGTTTGCATATATTATCTAATATCACAATTGCCCAAAGGCAGGTACTATCGTACGTATTTTACCGATGAAACGGAGACACAGGGAGACTCATAGCTTGAAAGTGGTATGTGCAGAATTTGAATCCATAACACACTCCCATTGTTGTCCTAACGTAACAAGGTTATTTGAAAATTAAATGAAACACTGGATGTAAAGGAGCAAGAAAGGGGCCCAGCAAATAGTAATCCATAAATGGCAGCTGGTAAGGAAAACAAAGGAGGGTTAAGAAGAGAATAATCAGTTTTAGTTGCTAACAAGCAGATTCAGAGTTTCGGGTTCAGCATTGCTGTCAGAGAAGTTTCCACTTAATTCATTTGTTGTTAGACCTGATAGTTTGGAAGCCCTCCTGGATCAGATGCATCTGTGTAAATTTCCAGTATTTAGTAATAGAAGGAAGTGAAAGAAGGGACATCCATTCATTCAAATCCAGTTTTAGCTGACGTTAAGTGCTTGCTGCCTGCCAGGCAATGCTCTGGGTTCTTTTTATCTGTTCATCTCCTGGGATGCTCGCAGCACCCCCTGTATGAGTTACCGTCATCCCCTGCTGCAAACAGGATAACGGACACAGAGAGCTTATATGGCTGTTTTGAGATCCCTCAGCTAGTCAGTAAAAGTCAACATTTGAACTCAGATCGTTTTGCCTCCCAAACAAGTGCCTCTGCCTCCATGCCACGAGTGTCCACCTTGTTTCTGAAGATTTGGCATTGGAACCTCCACATCGGGGCATAGATTGTCTTTTCCTAAGAAACCGTCCACAACTCAGTTTGAGCAAAGCAAAATAAATATGAATGGACTCAGCTTTTGGGACTTGCTGCTTCGGAAAATGCCTACCCGAGCACTGTTATTTCAGTGATAACCTTTTCTTCTTATTCTTCTCCATCTGGGTATCTTCTGAAGCTATGGAGAAAGGAGAGTTTTCTCAGGGAAGTTCTGTTCCCTTCCAGTGTGTTTGTCATGCTCCAGGATGGGATGTGTGTGTTGCAGAGCTCTAATGACAAACCTTGACCATGGTAAGAATCGAGACTGCTTTGCAGAGGAGGACTCTGACTTATAGGGAGGTGCAAATGGCTTGTTCCAGAGCACAGGGTGGATGTGAAGGCTCTTATGGGGTGTCCTACAACCACAAGACCTTTGAAGAGATACACCCCTCACGGGGAGGGAGTGATGACAGCATGAGCTAGGAGAGGGCCTCCCAGGATCCCTTTGGCTCTGTTGACGCATGGTGTGATTTCTGGCTGTGATCATTTCAGTCCCAGTGGTGGATCCATGTAACCCTTGGGATCCCATCAAAAGGACCTGGGGTGGCTTTAAACATTTGGAAACTAAGATAAGCATCGGAGGCAAATGGCAGATCTCTATGCTCTTCCTCTATTGGCTCGTTTCTATTTTCAGAGCCCTCCTAGGCCCAGTGAATGACCCTCTAACCATCTCCAGAGAGGTTCAAGACCAGGAGGGCCAGGGGTCCTGCAAAGCCGGGAACTCGATCACAGCTCCCCGACGTTTCCAGGAGGCCTGTGCCGCCTTTTGTCACTTTC
The DNA here is from genome assembly GCF_015220235.1 of Choloepus didactylus. Classification (NCBI taxonomy): domain Eukaryota; kingdom Metazoa; phylum Chordata; class Mammalia; order Pilosa; family Megalonychidae; genus Choloepus; species Choloepus didactylus. The sequence goes on from NC_051316.1 coordinate 26,935,149, forward strand.
ACACAGCACTGGGGGTTAACGCTGCTATTTACTCATGGAGGATTCTCCAAGGATAATAAGCACAATATGAAACAGAGCTCCCTCCAGCCGTGCTTGGATGGGGAGGAGAACCAGGACTCACTGGCATTCCAGGATCTCTGAGGAGGGCGAGTCCCAGAAGTTTCAGTTTTTTGCTCGGTTTGGAGACATCCCCCCCACACACCCAAATCATTCTGTTCAGCCCATCTTCAGCCACGAACTGGCAGCATGTATAATACCAGTTCTTTTTAGGAATCCAGCTTCTTAATTTTTTCCAATTCAAAATATAAAACTAACCAAAAAAGAAAAAAAAAGTATTAAAGTAATTTGGACTTCAAAGACTCTTTCTAATTCCTAGAGGCCACAATGAAATTAAGTAGAAAAATCTCTTTCTCTTCTCTCTCTCTCTCATTCTCTGGCAATTTTTTTTCTCCCTACTTTAAGGAGAGGAAAATAAAAGCAAAGAGGACAGAGGGCTCGGGCAGCTTCAGGAAATGCTTGCACAAAGCTTATTTATCTTCTAACTAACATTTGTACCCGAGGATTAGCCGAGTGGCCCCCTGTAATTACGGTTGCTGCCCCATCTGCGGCTATCTCCGTGAGGCCAGTAAATCTTGAAATTACAGGCTGACCACCCTGGAGAGGCAGCCACATGGCTCAAAGGCCCTGCCCTGGGGTGATTCCTAGCCCCCTGCAGTGATTTGCTCCCTGGGATAAGGCCCCGCCTGGGAGTGACTCACGACCTCACTGTGGCTTTGAGGTAAATGAAACCAGGGTGGCCCAAGACACCCTGCACCCCTTTTTAGGAGAATGGGAAGCAGCTGACTCAGGCAGTCCCTGTTACACCTTCCATCATCCCACTGCCAAGCTGGGATTGCCTCTGCTTCCGGGCCCCAGAAATGGACAAGAGGAAAGAGACAAGGAACTGAGAAAGGGGGGTATAAACGCCCTGAAAAGGAGATTTTGCCTCTTGATATACCATTCAGTTCTGTTGAGAGACAAAATGGCATCTACAGAGGATTTCTTATATAATTCATTTTATATAAATGGAGGTCATGATTTGACTTGACTTTCAACCATAATCTTTATCATAACAGTGTAATGAGCTTTTTATAACAGACCTTTATAACACATGCCTCTTTGAGGCAAATGTCAAGGTATTTTAAACCAATTAGCAAGGGCCATTGAAAGTTGCTGGATAAGTTGTCCTGGGCTACTTTTGAAATGAGACTATTGGCTTCTCCCTGACCCCTTCACAAAGACAAAGAACATCCCTAAGGACATTTTCCATTTTCTGTCTGCAAGTCTCTTTGTGTTGTTCCCCCCACCCCCCCCCATAGCCTGAGACCATAAATGCTGCATTTAAATACACTAAGACACAAACAGACATGGATGAACCCTGAAGACATCAGTTGAGTGAAATAAGCCAGACCCAAAAGGCCAAATATTGTATGATCTCACTGATATGAAATACCTAGAATAAGCAAATTAAAGAGAGAAAGTAGATTACAGGTTACCAGGGGCAGGGGTGGAAAGGGAAATAGGGAGTTACTGTTTAATGGGTGCTAAAGCTTTGGTTTGAGGTGATGCAAAAGTTGGGGTAATGGACATTGGTGATGGTAGCACAGCATTGTGAATGTGATACCACTTAACTGGATCCTTGAAAATGGTTAAAATGGGAAATTTCGCATTGTATATGTGTTACCACAATAAAACCTTAAAAGAGAAAAAAAAAAAAAAAAGACACAACCAGAATTAGGAGATGTGAAAGCCCCTCCCAATGTCAAGATCTTGTGACACATAGTTCAGTGTTCTGTGTATCACATATGGATTTCAGGATTTTGCCTTTTCATAATGCGTTTCATTCAGATTTTTTTTAATTTGCCTGTATATACCTATAAAATCTGTTTTACTACTGCCTTTATCAATTCTACTATTTACAAAAGCTCAGCAGCATATGATTTTGTGGTTAATTAGTAAAAATAACACATCTGGGTCGTACATTAAAATAATATTCCCCCAGCCATTTAACACCTATCAATGGCCTGCTTTCCATATGCTCTGTCTTATCTACTCTCAGCCTGGTTCTGCCAGTCATTCCACTGATTTTCCTAGTTTGCCCCCCAATGTTCCTTTCTGCCTCTCTGCAAAAGGTACCAGGGGCCTGTTTCAACAGCCCATTGCAACCCCAATCTTCATTCAACCTCTGAGGAAGGGATTGGGTCTTGATTTCCACTGAAGTGACTTGCCCAAAGCCTCAGAACAAAAACAAGTTCTCCCTTCTGCTCTTTCTGCTGTTCCTGCCAGTTGCTCTTTTACTTTTTTCAGCAGGTCACAGTCCCAGAACATGTGCAACATTCAGATATGAATACTGTTGAATTTCCATTGCAGGGAAAGAAAGAGAGCGAGATCCATCATCCAAATTGGTTGCCCACGCTATATGCAAAACGAAGGTGTTCTAAATGATGATTCCCACGCAAAGAGGAATAAAAAGAATGGCAGAATAAAAGAAGAGAGAAAGGGAAAGAGAGAGGGAGGTGGGGAAGGATGGAGAGAGGAAGGAAGAACGAACCCAGGGGAAGTAGTGGAAAGTTATTTTTGCACTTTAGTTGTTCTAGGAGCTGTAGGGAGGGCAGGGTTAGAAGTCCAAAGAATTCACTCACCACCCAGGTTTGGTCGTGTTGGAATTGTTTACAGCACCAGTGCCCCGAGGGAGCTTTGCTTTTGTGCTGTGCTGACTTCAAAGTGCCTTTTGGACGTTAGCATACTGATCTCTTTGCCATTTCCAACCCCAACCACCACGAGGCAAGAGGTTAGGGTGGCAGTCTCTGCTTCACCAACTGGGAAACCTAGGAATAAAAAAGGCAGCTAGAGGAAAAAAGAAGCCTAAAACTCTGCCTCTAAGACCCATTCCTAACTATCATTAAAGATGAAAGCTCTTCATTATTAGGCCGCTGGCCTGCACGTTGCAGTTTAAAGAAAATAAAGTTCCCTTCTGAGAGAGAGCTACAGGAAGTCCCCATCTAGCAGCTTCCATGTCTCTTCCATTTGAAGTGGGCTGTCTTGGGGGCTCACTTTGATACAAGTCCTTAGGAAATTCTTGAGGACTGCCAGCGTTCTGGCCACGTCCTTCCCTCCTGTCCCCCAAACATTCACGTCCGTTTAATGCTTGTACTCACTTCTCATCTCCTATGGAGAAAAGGCTGCTGGAAACCCAGACGCCCTGTGGAGGGGACTGGTGCCAAGTCGTCTGGGGCCCCCTCCCCCGGGAAGCAGGAAGCCCGGCCAGCCTTGTCACCATACCCTAAAGTAGGATGGATGGCCCCAGTAAACCGATCTTCGCTAATGTAATCATAGGTGCTATTTCATATAAATACATCCACCCAGACATTTCCCATCACCAAAGCGCTTTCCCTCGGGGGCCTGGCTCTTGGCCTGCCTCTGCCCCCTCCGAAAGCCTCGGACCAGGTGAATTACAGGCAGGTTAGTTACATGCTCGGGGGGTGGGAACCTGAGTGTGTTAAGTGACATTGCAAGGGCCAATAAGGGACCCCCAACGCCTTCCCTTTCTTCATTCATCATTTTCTATAATGTACCTATCATATCCCCTGCTTCTCTCATCTTTGCCAAACTAAACAGTCCTAGTCTTGCTAATCTCTCCTCAGATGAAGGCTGGATCATAAATCTAATCACCCCAAAAAGTCTTCCTGGGCCATGCCTCCAGCGCTCAGCACAGCACAGATTATAAAATACACAGCAGATAATGGAAGAGCCTCTGTCACAGGCACCTTATAAAATGCAGATGGTGTTACACAATGTGCCCAGTGTAAAGTTTAAACTGTAAATTAGCCTGTTTGCTAAAGGGATAAAGGCGATTTAATTTGCTCATTAACCTCCCATCTCTTTTCTTTAAACTTTTTCTTCATTAGTACTGTTCCTTTTGAATGAAATTTCTGGTGGAGATTAGAAAACGTGGACTCTGCACTGGCTTTGCCAGTGTAACGTGAAATGAAATCCCATTAACTTCCTGGATCAATGTTAAAAGGGAATAGGACTTCATGACTTCAGTTAAACGTGTGTGTGTGTGTGTGTGTGTGTGTGTGTGTGTGTGTGTGTGTGTGTAATGGGATGCATTCTCAGGACCCCAGACCCAATTTAACACCCTCTCCCCTCCCCCATCATGACATATTGAGGTTGACTTCCGTTTACCTCTACCCCCAAATTACCTGGCATTGACAGTGGTGTCACAAACTCATTAATGTCTTTTTTAACCAATCCTGAAATCCCATGGTGTTCTGCTTTCAGTAAGTGAAAAGACCTGGGCCTTTTGAACATCTTTAAAGAACATATTGTGTGCCCCAAATGGGCTGAATATTCCTCATTGCACATTTCAGGGATGTTGATAAAGTCTGTAAGTGCTTAGATAAGGCAGAAGCACCAAAAGCACCCCCCAGCCACCAAGGAAACCAGATTCTTCCTTTTATCTATCTCCTCTCCCGAGAGTCTTCAAAAGAGGAGAGCAGTTCCGAGAGGCAGGCGATACTGCAAAGTAGAAATATTAAGACCACTGTTATTTCTCATGCCTTAAACCTCTGACCTGGAGCAAGGAACTGAGTCTGAGACTTGGGGAGCAATCAGTTATGCTCCCAGCCCAGCGCCCAGAAGCAAATCCCATGGCTTTGCATCCCTCTCCCCAGGCAGGGGCAGACCAGAACTGAGAATGGCACTTTTCCCAAGGTGGGTCGTGTCTGGCTCTCTCCTTAGCCCGTAATAGCCCGGGAAAGACTTAGATCCCAAGTTACCTAGTGACCCATGCTTCCAGCAAGGTCAAGGTAAGAAACCTTGGGAACTACCAAGGAACCCTCAGTTCCAAGAAGAAGCATGAACCAGCTTATGGGGCCATCCATTTTACCCACTGGAAAGCAGTTGAGAACATTAATGTGCATATTAAAATGACCACATTCCTTTTGGAGTGAAAGGCAAAATCTGCGTTAACTTTTTAGGAGGAACAATGCAGTGATTTCTGAGCTTGCGATCGACCCCATCAGAAATCCCAGAGCCCTTTGGGGGTATATCACCCTCTCCTGCAAGTAAAGCTTGAGGAACATCTAGAAGGCCATTACCCAACCCCTGAGAATGCAAATAGGGACTGGTGATGGGGAGGATGGAGGAGTGGAGGCCTAAAACTGAATTAATGACAACACAGCAGAGACTGGGTGGGAGAAGCTGAGCAGTGCAGGGAGCGACTGAGGACCTCAAGCCCAGGGGTGGAGAAGAGTTGTTTCACAGACTCCTCTCCATGAGACTCAGGAGCCAGGATGAGATGGATATCTTTCCCTCTCTCTTAGTTTGGGGTCCTCCAGAAGCAGATCCTGAGACAAGAATTCAAGGACAAGTCATTTATTTGGGAAGGGATCCCTGAAAACATGGGAAGGGATCCCTGAAAACATGGGAAGGGAAGAGGAAAAGTAAGAAAAGGAAGGATAGGCATCTAGTTGAGGATGCATTCTCAAGCAAACTACCACTGTGGGCAACTGGAACTGGATTCCACTGGGGAACTCTGGAAAATGCTGTAGAGCCATGCCTGGGAAACATCCCACCTGAGGTGGAAGGGTGATGTGATAGTTACACATCAACTCCCCATAGTCATTGCATTGAAGACTACTGGGGCCTGGGTCATGAATTCCACCTGCCCTGAGTAGAACAGGCTCCAAGGGGCAAAGAAATTCTCAAGCAAAGAGATGAAGAGAATCAGGCCAGGTGGAATTCAGGTCAGGCCATCCTGAAATGGTGAGGGTGAGGGGGTATTGGAGAGACACATACAGCAACTGCAGGACCCTCTACACAGAGGCATCTGGAGTGCCTCACTGAAGGTTAGGTAAGACGTGGCTGATAAGATGATGTTCTACCACCAGTGAACGCTTAGATATCAGGCAGTGTGCTGGGTGCTTCCTATTTGGGCCTCCCAACAAAACCTATGGGGAGGTACTGTGATTACAGATAAGGAAACTGACCATCAAAGTTTGAGTAGGTTGCACAGTCTTGCAGCTAGTAAGGCTGGGTGTCCAATCTGGATATTTCCGCTCTAGAGTCTGTGGTTTTAACCTCTGCCTACATGGCAAATGTAGAATACTTGCCCAGACATGTCTTCCTTCTAAAGATCACTGCCCCACCCATGGTCGTGCCAGGAGGTATAATGAGGTTTTCTTAACATGTGGTTGAACCTTCTCACCTTCCCATGGCCTTTTAAACCAAGGGGTGGAAACTGACTATCTGACTACCCAGGGCTCTGTGTGGCCTTTCTTGAAAAGATGAGCTGGATAAATCAGATTCCTCTCCTGGGATCTGGAATTGGGGAACTGGAGACCTGCGTAGTTAGCAAAGTGAACTGAGAGGGAAGAGTTGCCTACAAAGTGGACATTTCTTATCTTTGTCTTTCCAGCATCCATCCCCTTTCTTCCGGGCTCCTCACCTCTTCAATTCAATTTTTTTTTTTTTTTTAATGTTTTGAAGAACTAAATTCCTCCATTATGTGTAGTCTTTGTGTCACAGCCTGTCAAGAAATCATCACCTCTGGATTTTGCCAATCCATGCTGGGAAAATTGGACCCTCCTTTCCTGAGAATTTGACTAGTGAATGGAATGACTCTGGGACAGAAAGCAGTTGAGAACAGTGCCCTGAAGTGATTGTCTACTATTTCCTGCTTCCTAGATCCATGGAGTGTTTCTCCTGAGGCCTGGACTTGAGCTTTTTCTTTTGTTCAGTGATCTGCCCTGAAGCAGTGCTGGGTTGATGTCCTGCCTATACCCCCAAGCAGTCACTGCACCTTTACATGCTGTTGCAGTTATCTGGTGCTGCATAACAAACCACCCCAAAACTTACAACAATGTCTTATTACCCCTTGTGGTTCCAGAGGTTGAGGGGAACAGCCAGGGGGTACTCACTTGGGGCCCCGCACAGAGCTGCAGTCAGCCAGCAGCCAAGGCTAAGGACATCTGAAGGCATCTTCACTCATCTGTATGGCATCTGAGCTGTGATGGCTGGAGCTGCTTAGGCTGGTCAGGCATCTCTCTCTCTCAGCATGGCCTTTTCATTTGGATAGCTTGGGCTTCCTCACAGCATGGTACTCTTGCAGTAGATGGGCTTCTTCCATGGCTGCTGGCTTCTCCCAGAGTGAGTGTTCAAGGAGACTCAGGCATAAACTGCAAGGCATCGCTTTCAATGCATTCCTATTTGGCAAAGCAGTCACCAGTCAGCCCGGATTCAAGGGGATAGAGGAAGGCACTCCAGCTCCCCTATGGGGGAAAGGCTTATGTGTACAGGGAGAGAAGGAATTGATCAATGATGGCCATTTGGACACAAACTACCATATACACCAGTGGCTCTTTATTTCAAGTGCATCCAACTCTCTCGCTGGAAGTGTACTCTGCCTACCTGTGGAAGAACAGAATTCCAGGAAGTTTACACTCCAGGAGCAGCTCTTAAGTAAAGATAAATGAGAGTTGAAGATAAATGCCCCAGCTTCCTCAAACTCAGGTGGGTTCATTCTGAAGCAGATTCTATATAATTTCCTAGAGGTCCCCAGAGTAGCAGCCCCAGTTACCCAGAGTGGAAACCTGCTTCTTCTCACACCCTGCACTGGCTGCCTTGCTTTCCCTGACTCACTTCTCCACACCTCTGCCTGCACTTCCTTAGATGTCCTCCCCCAAAACTACTTGCATTCAAATCCTCTTTTCAAAGTCTGCTTCTGAGGAAAACTACCAAACTCACACCCCCATATTCTCCCACATGCTTCTTTCCTCATGTAAGTTCACCATGGTTGGTCTCTTTTGCCTACAGCCAAAGAACAGTAACTGGTGGGATCTAGAAAGTGGCAAGAGAGAAGATAGGGAGCTATCATGTCTAGGAGTCACCAGTGTTGTGGAAGGACATGGATGAGCAGAGGGAGTTGTTCTGTAAAAGACAATGGGACAAACTATACAAAGAAGAGAAACATCTCTCAGAGAGACCATACTGTTGGCTGTGCTCCAATCCACACTTGGGATTCTCACTCTCTAAGGCATTTCTTGTCCTTAGAGTCCCACAAGACTCCTTCTTGTAAGAGCTTGGCTGAACCCCTTCCATGTCAACAAGCAATTCATAGACTCGAAAGGGTTAGTAGAGCCACAGAGAAAACTCCTCTCAGCAGACATGGTGTTTCCGCAGAAACTTTCTTCTCTCTGCCTCTACCTCCTCCTCAAATTTCCTCTCCCCCATGTGGATTGCAATTACCTTTGAGCTTTGTGATTCAAATAGCACAAAAACATTTCCATTAACAAGACTTATGAAGATTAGAGGAAATGAGAGCATTAGGTTGCTTTCCTAAGATGCTGCTGAGGACAATCAAATGGAGGAAGTTTGAATTTTGATGGGGTTTAATGAGAGATTTAGTGAAGGCTGATATGAGAGACTGTGGAAACCCAGAAGACAATCTGAAGGTATTGTATGCATCAGGACAGAGAAGAGAAGATACCTGAGGGCAGGAGAGGGGCAGAGGAGGGGGATTGTGAAGGTGCCAAAGATCAGCTTCCCTACTTTGGAATTTGGTTAGGGCAAATTCCTGTATTCACTCTTCCCTTCCTAGAGATGGGTGCGAGAGCTATCCTTAACTTAGGGGGAAGGCTCAATTTGTAGGATTTCTGGTGAGAACCACGTGGTAAAGAATTACATGGGTACTCAACCAATGAGTTGATTCTATACCAGGGGACCTGAAAACTCTCTAGAAACACAAAGACATTCCTCCTCCATAAAGGAAAATGTTGATTTGAAGACCATAGGAAGCACCTGGGATAGAAAGTTTCAATGACTTACCTAAATAAAACCAGTAAAATCTGACCCTTTAAGACTGTGTTCATAGTAGAGTATCCAGATAACTTATCATCTAAACTGAGACAATTTTGAAAGTGAAATGGGGTACTATTAATAATTAAGTCAAGACAGCAAGCATATAACAGGATATCCTGAACAGTGATATGTGATCAGCTGGTCCAGGAGTCTCAGAACATGTTTCGCTTCCCCTGTAGGAAGGCATGTTTGACTAGTGGGAGAAAATCTCTGCTCTGACCTAAATAAAACATGTAATTCCCATATCCTTTCTTGGTAGGTATGTGTGCCAGTTTGGATGTATTATGTCCCCCAAAACACCATGTTCTTTGGTGTATTCTTGTGTGGCAGATTTATTTGTGTTGATTGGGTTGGAACCTATTGATTGAGTGTTTCCATGGAGATGTGACCCAATCAACTGTGGGCAAGACTCTTGATTGGATTATTTCTGTGGGGGTATTATCCTGCCCATTCAGGGTGGGGTCTTGATTCAATCACTGGAGTTCCATAAAAGAGTTCACAGACAGAAGGAGTGTGGTACTGCAGCTTAGAGAGACATTTTGGAGACAGCTGTTGAAAGCAGATGCTTTGGAGATACTAGCCCAGAGTTTTCTCTGGAGAAGCTAAGAGAGGACAAAATGCCCCAAGAGCAACATTTTGAAGAACGCATAGCTGCTGAGAGAGGAGCTGGAACACAGCCTGGGATCAGCAGATGCCAGCCACGTGCCTTCGGAGCTAACAGTTTTTCTGGACGCCACTGGCCTTCCTTCGGTGAAGGTATACTCATGCTGATGCCTTAATTTGGACTTTTTCATGGCCTTCAGACTGTAAATTTGTAATCAAATAAACCCCACTTATAAAAGCCAATCTATTTCTGGTATTTTGCATAACAGCAGCATTAGCAAACCAGAACAGTATGGAATAGTGGAAAATGCCCCGGTCTTAGAATTATAAGACCTGGATTCAAATCCATCTCTACCCCTTCCTAACTGAGAGAAATTGAGTGGGTCTCTGAACTTCAATCAGCCCAATTTCCTCTTCTGTAAAATGGGGATGATTCCACCACATTCACAAGTTTTTCATGAAGCTTAAAGACTGAGATATGTAAAAACACCCTGCAAACTCTTGTTCAGCAAATGCATGGCATTATTATTATTTGTCCATTCTGCGGTAAATCTGGATGACCTCAATGCACAACAAAGCTTACCCCTGATACATGAGTTCTTGAAAAGCTAGTGAAAATAATTGCCCCACATTTCCATTCTGGCCTCCACATGAATAAATACTGTTTATTTCATCATGAGGCATGTCCTATCTCAGCCCACTAAGCCCCCGCTTTCATTCAACTTGAAGGCAGCATATGACCCTTGAACTTTTAGCACCTTCTTCATTTGGGAGAAAGAACAGCTCACCATTTAAATGAAAACGCATGATTATTCCTTGAATCTCTGCCTGACACCACTCAGTCTCACCAGGAACAGGCAACAGGAGTAACTTGTGTTCAGCACTTGGACGTCTCCATGGCCAGCTTGACAGCAACATGGAATAACTCATAGGGGCAGGAGAAGATGAATATGGGGGTTTTTGACTGTAAAAGAAGACCACACACATGGTCCTATGTGGATTGCGCCCTGGACTATCTTCAAAAACATGGAAGTTGAGTTCTCTCCAGCCATGCGTAGGCCTGGTTTAATTAAACATAGGCCATAAAACGGGCTGGCAAACACAATGCTGAAACGCCGTAGATTTCTGTGGTAGAAATTTCCCCCGGCTCCATGTTCCCTGATAAGATAGCACATGTGGAGAGTACAACCTGAATGCTTGGCAGATGGTTCCCTCTGTTTTTCCATCAGTTTGAATTTAGCAGGAAAACCCCAAGATGTGTTTTGACACAAGCATGCTTTTTCCCTTCCCCACATTTTGAAACTGCTGTGTTTGGAAGCTAATTAAATCCATATGCTTCTGATTCATTTACACTTAACTCATCAAAATGTTGTTTTGTAATAGCCATTTGAAGTCCAAGGCGCCTCTCTTGAGCTTTTTTTTTTCCTTAAAAACCAGGAAGTTATTGTTTGCCAGCCAATAGCAGGGCTCACATACCAAAAGGTTCAAATACGGTTCAAGACAAGATCCTAGACCCAGGAGATTCTGGAAGTTACTAAGAATTGTCCTAGAGTATGTCTGTCAAGTGTGGGCTGTGACTTTGAATCTTCTGTTACTATCCGAAGATACTCACTGTTTACAGTGGCAGAAAACAATTTATAAGATGAAAGAAAGGAAGGAGGGAAGGAGGGAGGGAGGGAGGAAGGCTATGCTAAGATCTGTGGGCCCAATAGGGAAATTTACTTTAAATGGCAGTTGGATGATTCTTCCATTTTTAAAGAAGGGCTCTCATTAGGTATAAGTAGGATCTGTAACTGAAGGCTTCATGCCAAACCTACCCAGGATTCAGTAGTCTCTAGACCACTATTTTTGCTATCAGATCTCATTTATGCTTTTAAAAAAAGCGTATCCCAAACTTGGGCTTAAAGCAAAAGTTCAATTCATTTTCTTTCAATGTCACACTAGAGCATTGTCCAATAAGCCCACCTAAGGATCACCTGATTCTCTGGAGTTGTAATCTTTGTTTGACTTACTATTTACTGCTGGTTAGGGCCTGAGCTCTGTTAAGTAACATACTAACTCAAAGGCGTTGAGCATTATTTTTCCCAGTAGGAAAGCAAATTCCCATCTAGAAGAAAAGATAACCTCAAAGGTTAGAGTTTTGAGTTTTGTTGCCCTGTAGGACATTAACCAGTTTTGTATCTAACTTAGCTATCTTATTTCAGCATTCTCTTCTTTGATTGACTATATATCAGTCTCTTCTGGCCTCCCTTGAACCAGCTTTACCATCCACTTGGATCTCTTTTTGATGAGTTAAACAAATCTTTGGTACACACTTATTAAATATGTATTTGAGGGTTATTTTTTTTTTAACTTTTTGAAAATTGTACATTGAAATTACACAAGCCTCAAACCTGGCTCAGATGATCTATCTTTTCTCCTACCATTTCCTGTTTGTTTTATAACTATGTAAAGAAAATGGGCTTTCAACGAGTTAAAAATTGAGTAGATGCAGTACTAGAAAAGACACACAAACTCAACAAGGGAGAAAAGGGGAACGATTTAAACACTAAAAAGTTTTACTTGTAAGATCTCCTTTAATCCTAGTAAGTCCTCTGAGATGAAGGCATCCATCTTTCCAGATGAGAAAAGTGAGGCAGGGAGTGGTCAAGTAACTTGCCCGGAGTCACACAGCTTTGAAGTGGCAAGACCCAGATTTGAACACTAAGCTGTCAATTCCAAAACTCACGTGTTCTCTTCACATCTCCCCCTCCACCGTATGGTTCAAAGCAGGTGCAGTTATAAATGGAAATGGAGAAGCTTCATGGGGTTAGGCAGCAGAGACTCATAAAAGCAGAGAGAAGGAGAAGATGCAGTCGAGTCGGGAAGGAGAACAAGGCAGGCAAGGCTTGCTCTACAGAGAAGTTAACTCGTGTTCACACTGATGTGAAGTCGGCAGAAATTCCCAGGATAGGCCAGTGGCTCAGAATACATTATTTTTAAAATGTTTTTACAAATCCAAATGCCAACCTAAATGATTTTTATTACAACGGTACATAAATAAGTGCCACCATGAAACCAGGTTTTCATAGGGAAAACATTTATTCCCCTCTTCCCGTGCTTCCTGGTGGAGGAATCGTCATCAGCTTGCCCCCCGGGGAGAAGAACAGCTTATCTGATTGGTGAGTCAGGACAGACGAACTGGGCATGCGCAGTTCACCCCTTCCTTGGCTGGAGCCCGCCATTTGCAGGCTGCCTGCTTTCTGCTCTGTTCAGCGCCGTCCAGGGCTAAAGCCGTCGTCCAGCTCCGTCCGAGGCCAACACTGAGTTAGGTACGTGAAGTTTAATTCTGATGTGACGTGTACCACATCTAAGCCATGACCTCCAGTCTACCTTGTACTTATCAGTCATAGAGCCGACATTTTGACGTTCATTTGCCTTTGCGTCTCTGTCAATTGTTCAAAACTCAGCCGGGGAAGAGAGGTATAATTTATTAACACCACTGAAACCCCAACGAGTATAAATGCGATGCTTTATAAATCCAATACAAGTAGACAGATTATATCCATGCAAACTGCAAAAGTAATAGAGTTCCAGGTAACGCTAATGTGACGTAACAGATTCCATTTTTTCTTGTAAAGTCAGTCTCTGCTGCTAATGGGAAAGTGGCCCATTGCGTGCCTTCTGGTGGCTCGCTCTTGCTCACCCCCATTTTCTCTTTCATATTGATTTGAAACCTTCCTTGACAAAGTACACCTTGATGTCGTTTTGCCTCCAATTCATAGAAATTCATCTCACCTAAGAAGGCTGCCTCGATTCTTTCCCCATGAACTCAAGGCAATGAAAATAGTTCTACTAGGGACTAATGTGATCTTAAACACCAACACAGACACAGGTGTGCACATACATAGTCGTTCTTGAGTCATACACCAGGGTTTCTATCTACATCGGTGTTTCTTAACCATTTTCATTATCATCCTCTGAAGGAGTCTTTTAAGACATTTTTTCCTAATTTCTCCCTCCATGGATTTTTAATACCATAGATATATTGTATTTCTGTTGGTATATTGTAGACATATCTATGCTTTATATATAAAAGGATTACACTCTTTTTCACACACATATAATGCACCAATTTCTGCCCTCTTGGGGGCAATATCACTACCCCCTTTGAGAATGTGTAACCTAAATCAGTCCTGTCCCATAGAAATATGATGCAAACCACTTACATAATTTTAAGTCTTCTAGTAACAGCATTAAAAAAGTAAAAAGAAACCGGTGAAATCACTGTAGTTATCTATTTTATTTAATCCAATATATCCAAAATATTATCATTTCATCAGATACTGGGCATAAAGATTATTAATGACGTATTTAATATTCTTTTTTTTTAAGTCTTCAAAATCTGGGTGTGGTTTACACTTAAAGCACATCTCAGTTTGGACTAGCCACCTTTCCAGGGCTCATAGCCCCAAGTGGCCAGTAGCTGCCTTCTTGGATAGTGTAGTTCTAGATGATCCAGAATGTGATTATATTAATCATTTTAGCTTACCTAAAAGCCAGGCTTGTCCTCAGAAAAGACTGAAAACTGCAGAGAATGTGTCTGCATACCCCCAGAGATCTATAGGTTCCAGCTGGAGAAACACTGAGTTAGGTACATCAAGCATAATCACATTGCTTTGTCTGATGGGAGTTTGTTGTAAGGATAAAGGGAGGAAGTAAGGAAGAAAAAGAAATGATCTCATCAAGCCTCAATGAAAAATGGAACCCTACTTCTTGCGTGTCAGCATTCAGCAGCAGCTCAAATCGTCAGGGGTACCTCTTGAAGCTCCTTGTCTCCTAACTCATCTCCTGAGCCCCTGCCTCTTCTACTTTCTACCCTCTCATCTCATTTCTGTGCCTTGTGGTTTCTGCTGCTTCGTGGCTTCTTATTGACATCTTTCTTTGTGCATATGTTCTTGTGCCACATTCTGCTATCTGCTTTCTCTCCCTGTATGTCTCCCTTTCCCACTCCCCAAGTGACCAGATTTGCTTGGTCTAGCCATCTCTCCAGTTTATGTATGGCCTCTCGTTGAGGGGGAACTTTCTCTCCAGCACCTAGGTCTTGGTTCTCCAGTTCAGACCACCTCCATTCAAGATGAAGAAGTGAGTGAAAAAGAAAGACAAGTGATCTTGCCTCCCAAGGCCCAGAGCAGAGCTTGCCTTTCCATCAACACCAACACTACATTTTCTCTGAGCCCCATCCTAACCCCTCTTGGCTTTCCAGAGGTGAAGCCGCCACCAGAGGACCTGCTTTACCTCACCAGCCACAATGGGAAGAAAGAGAAAAGAGGGAAGAAAGAGAAACTTTAACCTTTCTAAAGTTGCAGCCCCAAACTCCATCCCTCAGTAACCCCATTTTTATAGTCTTGAGGACTCTACTTTTTCCTCAGCCCATTCTCAGAATGCCTCTTCTCTGAGCATGGAGTTGGGTGAAGGAAGACAGGAGAAGGGACCTTGTACTCTCCCTAGAAATAAGAGAATTTCAAACAATCTGGCTTCGGATTGCATTATGTAACTATTTTTGTGGCATCCCTCCCCATACACACATATGCACACACATACTCACCAGTCTCTATTTTAGGATAACATTAAAGCAGTTTGCATGCCTTTAGGATAGTGGTTCTCAACTAGGGTGATTTGAGTCCCAGGGAACATTTGGTAAGGTCTGGAGACAGTTTTGTTTGACACAACTTGGGGAAAGAAGGCATGCTACTGACCTCTATTGGGTAGAGGCCAGGGACGCTGCTAAACATCCCACAATGTATGGGACACCCCCCAACAGAATTATCTAGCCCAAAAAGTCAGTAGTGCTGAAGTTAAGAAACCTTGGCTTGGGCGTGGGAGAGAATCTTTCACTGGTGACAGAAGGGGGTGGCTCAAAGGCAGAGGGGAGGAAGGAGAAAAGGGTGAGGCAATCTAAGAGTGTATTGGACAATTGGGGGGAAGTAGCCTGGGGTTGAAAATATAATCTTCACTTGAATATTTGAGAATATTTTTATTACAGTATTGCAAATCAGGGTGGAGACATGGATTATGATGATAATTTTTGAGAAGGAGTAAAATCAAAGCTTCTGAATCTCTAGATGCCAAGCTCTGATGCTCCATAGAAGAAATATTTAAAAATATTGGGGCCAAGGGGTGGCCGGGGCATAAAAAATAAAATCCCTTTTGTTAAACTTCTAAACCAATCACCCCATGAAAACAACAGCCTCTCCTTTTTCTCCCAAGATGGGTGTGCACTTATATACTGATTCTTGGTCATTTTCCCACTTGTTTTTCTATGAGCCAGACACTCCCCTAAACATGTTTCAGTAGCATGCTGGGGAAGGTCCTACTGTCATTTTTGTCTTACAGCTGGGAAATCTAAGACACAGAGAGCTTAAGTAAGTTGCCCAAGGCCTCACAGCTTTTTAAATGTAGAGGCAGTACATGGGATCTGACACCCAAGGGAGTGAATCTCCCTGGCAACATGGAATATGACTCTAGGGGAGGAATCTAGGCCTGGTATTGTGGAATGGAGAACATCATCTTCACCAAAAGGGGAATGTGAAAGGAAATGAAATTAGCTTCAGTGGCTGAGAGATTCCAAAAGGAGCTGAGAGGTCACTCTGGTGGGCACTCTTATGCACAATATAGACAACCCTTCTTAGGTTTTAATGAATTGGAATAGCTAGCAGTAAATGCCTGAAACTATCAAACTACAACCCAGAACCCATAATCTTGACGACGATTGTAAAAAATGTAGCTTATGAGGAGTGACAGTGTGATTGGGAAAGCCACATGGACTACACTCCTTTTTGCCCAGTGTTTGGATGGATGAGTAGAAAAAAAAAAGGCACCCAGTGTTCTTTTTTACTTTAATTGTTCTTTTTCACTTTAATTTTTATCATTATTTTTGTGTGTGTGGTAATGAAGATGTTCAAAAATGTAGAGGGAGGATTCAAACCAGGCAGTCTGACTGGAGAACCTTCTCACATAACCACCATGCAAAAATGCATGGAGACCCACAAAAAGCTTGGGTTTAAGGGAGGCTGGCCTCTCCAGATTATTAAAACGAAGACACTCCATAGCACTGGCGCTTTGCTTAGCCCACAGAAAGCTCACACACAAAAAAACAAGTTCTCACAGTATACTCTTTATCTTCCCTTCCTCTTTCCTTTCCTCAGTGCCTTTTAATGGCAGAACCCATATACCCCGCCTTGTACTATAGGAAACAAATTTAAAGGCACAAGGAGGCAAGCTTGTTCCTGAGGGTTATGAGAAGTAACTGGAAAACCATAGTTGCTTCCAACCCTCCGGAGTTGGCACTAAAGGAAACACAAGATTTTATAAACGCTCCTCCATGAGGAGAGGTGAGCTCACTTCCTGAGGAAATTACTGCAGGGGGTGTCTGCAGGGACCAGCCAGGCCTGGCTTTAAAACATCTGAAACGGCCCACGATGTAATCGGGCATGAATATTGATTCAAATAAATTATGCCTGCTTATACACTCTTTTATTATTTTATTCACACATTTGCTTCATGTAGTTAGCCTGGGCAACTGCCACGGGGCTGGTCTGCTCTTGGATGCTGTAGAAATTCCGTTGCTTTGAAATATTTGGTGGCCAAGGGGAATTCCAAGTAGTTGCTGAAAATTATGACCAAAGGGACAGCAAAATTCTCTCCTCTCGAAGGGCCTGGAGAGAGCTAAGGCACCAGGGTCAGGCAACATCCCCATCTATCAGGCTTTCGTGGGACTGTAGAAGAGCAAGTCAGGATGGCTCCAGAACATTCTAGCAATTATCATTTTAACAAATAGGGCTCTTTTCTCATATTCACATTCCTTTCCCATGGCCTCATGAAAACACAAACATTCACTCCATCCTCAAAAAATGCAGGCACTCTGCAAGGAAAGGACTGCCCCCTCGGCCCCTTTGCCACCGCTGGAGGAGCTGGTGGTTGACACCAGGGGCCTGGTTTCTGAATTCGATTTTTTCTGACTCAGCTAATAAACTGTACCGGACCTCTGGGGACATTGTCCCACCCTATGTGCCATTCAGGGGCAGGATCTTCTCTCCCCGGGAGAGAGCCTCTTTAAGGGCACACATCCAGAAGACCGAGGTGGGGTGGGAGCAGGCTGAGACCCATGCGGGAGGCTGGGTTACAGCAGTCGTATCTGCCTTGCACAAGATCTGCCTTTTGTGGAGGAAAGGGGAGGTATGGTATACCCTAGGCTTCAAGGACTTAACTATGATACTGCCCTTTAATCTTCATCTGATTCCTTGTGTCTGTTCTCACTTGATCACCAACCCAAAAGGGAAATGGAATAAGGAATTTGGATTCCCTCAGTGCATGATAAATGGATCCTTATGTTCATTTTTACTGAAAGGTCATTGAAATTAACCTCAGTGCATTATTTTTCAACTTGGTAAACATTTTAGAAAATACCTAAAGCCCTGGAAACACCCATTACATCTCATGAATGTTTAAATTAATAAATGCATTTACTTCTGTCTTTTTTTTTTTTTCTGGGGGTGGGGCGATGGGGATTCAGGTAGAATCAATTTGTAATCTATATTGATGGGTTATCTTCAAATTTCATTATCCAAGAAAAATGAAAGTAAGTTAGCCAAAGATCCAAGAATGACAAAATCATTTCTGAGAGAGATACAGGGGGATTTCACTCTCTATGTGTTTCTACAGTTTTTTAAACAATGAAGTGAATTATTTATGTAATACAAAAAAAAAACAAAACCAATCAAATTGTTTTAAAGAAAGAAAACATAGCAACATGTAAAAATTTTAACACTTAAACTCTTGCAGAAAAGAAACAGTATACCAAGGTTACTTTCAACGATGTTCATATAATTGAGTGCAAATAATCTCTTGGGTTTGGTCAACAAGACCCAAAGAAGAAAAAGAGGAGGAGGTGGAGGAGAAAGAAGGGAAGGAGGAAAAGAAGGGAGGGAGAGAGGGAGGGAGAGAGGAAAAATTTAAAACGGTGTGACGATTAATTCGAAAGTACAATTCTCAACAGTGTTTGACTAAAAAGATTGATCATTCTGGTAGCAGCATGTCCCCAAATTGGACTTGGTATCCTGAGTCTAAGATGGTGAGCCACATTTAAGTAATTGCTCTGCAGCTGTCCACAGACTCAGATCCAGCCTCCAAACACTAAATACAAATGACACGTGCTTCCCCCTGGACAGCGGTGGAAAAGGAAAAAAATTGTAATGGAAAACTCAGGGTGTTAATGGAAGAAAAAATTGTAACTCTTGAACAAAATTAAGGAACAAATCAACCTTGGATTGTCTACATAAAGGAAGTAGATTCCTCTGATAACAGAAAACAGTGCACGCCAAAAGGCCTTTGAAGGTAGTAAGAAGCCAAATGTCCAAGCAATGAGTTGAGTAAAATTAATCGCTAAAACTCATCCGCAGACCATGTGTTGAGTAGTGTTTTCCCTAACAATACCTCCCAGAAAGACATTTTTCCTAAAGCTCTCCCCACAAGGAAATTCTGCGTTTGCCAGTTCATTGTGTATTCACTGCCCTTGCAGAACACTCTAAACCGAAGGGGAAATACTTGTTCATTAAGTTTTTTGCAAGTTCTTGACTTGGAAATAATTACTACAAGGATGATGAAATGGAGTGAGTCAGGGAACGATGCTCCTTTATGGCTACACATCTCATGAAAATCTCCTTCCTCTGGATCTCCTGCCATCACGATGGGCCAATGCAGAGGGGCAGGCTGGTGTCCACACACACAAATGCCCACACACACACACAACACACACATCCACACGTATGCATATACAGCATACACCACATGCACACCACACACATACACACACACCACACATATGCACACAACACATACCACAAATACAACACATATACCTACCATACATACACCACGTACTGTACACACACCATAAACACACTGTGCACACATCACACATGCACACCATGCAACACACACACCATGCAACACACACACTACATACACACCTGTGAGCCCTTATTATACAGGTAGCAATCCCATTGTGCCAATGGATGATTAGTATCTGAAGAGCTCACAAGGGCTTAACTAGTGCTGAGCTAATTTGGAAGACCATTATGCAACCTGGAGTAGCCAAGTGTAACAACATCCTCTGCAACTTCCGAGAGCACAATAGACTGGGCCTCTCTCCGCTGGGAGGGAGATGAGAAAGAAGGGGAGACATTGCAAGTCACTAATTTTTCCAAAACAAAGTGGACTGCATTCCACATTCTAGAACGTGCAAGTGGCCCCGGTTGTATGCATGTGTGAGCAGTAGCATAAAACTCAACAACTCAGCACTCTTCATGTTTTGAGTATTTTTTAAGCAAACAAAACCTGTTTTAAAAAGCAAGAGTAAGCTGTGATCTGCAGTTTTTCCTGGGAACTACCCAAATTTCCATTAGTAAGAGAACAGTGAATTAAAGATTATATGCCCAAGAAGAATATATACTTTATATGCCATAAAGGTCTTAAATAGAATGAGGTTGATCTGTGAGTACAGAAATGTCTCCAGGAAGATAAAGCATCTAATGAAAAATAAATAAATAAATAAATAAATAAAGCAAGAGACCACACAATGCCGAGTATGTGAAAAGGAAATGTTACTACATGGCCGCATGTTTGTGTGCGAATGCACAGAAATAGAATCTACTCTAAACTGTTAACAATTGCGATCGCTCAGGAAGAAACTGGAGTTGCATAGCAAGGAGAAGCAGGAAGTAAAAAGGCCTTTCACATTTTATTCTATATATTTCTATCTGAAAGATGCGTTCGAACTCCCTTGTGGGTCCCAGTGCCCTGCAGGGTAGAGAAGGCCCAGCGAGTCCATGGCCATCAGTGTCACTGGCGGCAGAGGGATTACCGGTGTGGGTTTGGGACCATGTTGTCCAGGATCCACCCCTAGTGTGGCCACTTACCTGCTGTGTGATCTTGTGCCCTTTGCTTCATTCTTTAAGCCTCTGAAGCTACAAATAACATCTCCCCCACAGGGTGCTTGAGATATGTGACGCTCTTAAGCACTTAATAAGGCACTGATATATGTAATTGTTCTAGAAATATTGGCTGTTATTAATATTAGAGCACCGGCAGAATACATAGTATCACCCCAAATCCAGAGTTCACAGGGAAGATTCATCTAGCCAGAGACCAGTTTTCAAGCCTGTACATTCGACATCAACAAATATTTATTGAGCCCTTTCTATGTGCCAGGTACTGAGGATTCCAAAGGCAAGTGGACCCAGAAGCTGCTCTCCAGGAATCCACTCAAGGAAATAAGCAGGTCATTACCACAGACCGATAAAGAATTATGTGGCAGTCAACATTGGGTCTCTTGGGTATGGGAGGCGGGGAGTCGGTCCCATCCTGGGTGGAGGGGAATCAGGTCGGGCTTCTCAGAGGAAGCAATGTCTAAGACCAAAAAACGCAAGCAGAATGCTAATTCATTGCAGACAGAACTCAAGCAAACGCTAGACAGTGAAAAGTAACACGACATGCGCCCACAATTGCCAATAGTTCAGGTGGGGTTGGACATGGGGAGGGTTGGCAAAGAGGTCAGCGAGGCAAGCAGAAACAAAAGGCCATGTGTGCCTAATAAATGTTCCTGCCCTGTCACATCACACACTCCATAAGAGAGATCTCTCCCAGCTGGGCTGAACAAATGCAGTGGCCTGGCTCACTGCACCCTCAGTGGAAAAAAATATGCGTCAGGTCTGGGTGTCATTTGCAGCAACAAAAGGGCAGCCCAGGACTGGGAGATGCTGGGGAAAAGTTAACATTCACAGATAATAGGAAACACCCTCAAGTGTTCATTAACCTCGTTGCGCAACAAGGATAACTAAAACCTAAATAGATATAAAACTCCCATCACGCACACCCATTGCATACTCTTGCAAGTCAGGCTTTCCACAAATCTAGATCTCTGGGATTTTCAAATGCAGTGTCTTCAGCTGGACTACCACTGACATGCAGCAGGGGAAGACTCTCCAGCTCATTTCAACAAGCAGGGCTGTGGAGCCTGGCTCAGAGGACGTGGCCCTGGGGAGGTGGTAAATGGGTAGAAAGTAGACCCAAACTTTGAGCTTGACCAGGCAAACATGGAGGAGTGTGAATTCCTGGAATTAGAAAGAAAGACAAGTTAGCAGACAGATCTTTTCCAAAATTATTATTTCCCATCCAGTGTTCCTTTCTGTCACAAAGAATGACCTGTAAGTTGTTACGAATTTAGCTCAAAAGAAATGATCTATTGAAAAATCCCAGTTCCCAGCTTGCCCGCAGCTGTGAAGACCTAAGCAGCCACCTGTTCTATCCCGAACCCCACCCCACCACTGCCCCAAACCTACTGGGCCAGAGACCGGCCAAAGCAAAAACTCTTCTCAAACGGGAACAAGTTCAGCCAGTAAGATTCACACACTTGGGAATTCTGTTTGAGAAAGGAGAGAGAATCGGGCTGTGGGAACCCAAGCTGAAAGGATGCAGAAAGAAGAAGCACGTAAAGTAGTATATGATCTGAGTACTTGGTAATGGGGACAGTGAGGTTTCTGCAAAAAAAGTCAAATATGGTTGGTGTTTCATGTCGATGCTTATTCCTGACTCTGCAGTATCTGAGCTTAGTTCCCTGGTCCCCCTGGAAATTCTGTAGTAACTCTGCTTAATATAGCAGTGTGGATAGTGTTGTCAGCAATTAAGAAGCCTAGCCCATTCAGAGTCTCCAGGAGATGAGGTGGCAGTGGGACAGCCACATGACCAGTTTATAACTTTCTTTCTTCCCCAGTGCTCCCAAACAATCAGACCAAGCTCCAGGGCACTGGAAGATGATTCTGATGGACCAGCAAAGAGTCCTAAACATAATTTTTTAAGTACACCAGATGGCACAATCTGAAAATTTAGGAATTTCCTCTCAAACTCTATACTGAAAACACATCTAATATGTTTATGTTTGAAAGAGCATATCTTGAAACAAGTGACTCATAATTTCATAAAAGAAGTCCACTTCAAATGGCATCAAGATGGTGGAGTGAGACACTTCAGGGCTCTGTCCCCTCACAGAAGCTTTGAGCAAACAGTAAGAACTGGCACAAACATCTTTCTCAAAGCTCCAGAATACAGTTAAATTATTGCAGTCACAGGGCAAGCATCAACTCAAGAAAAAGACTATTTAAAAGCAGTAAGATCTCAGGTGCCCTGGCTGGCCCTTCCCCACCCCTCCCTGGCTCAGATCCCTGCTTGCAGTTCTGGTGGGAGAGAATTAAACTTCATGTACAAATGGGGAGCATATATGTCTGGCCCAGTCTCTCTGGTGGTGGCCTGAGGGTCTCACCATCCCAAAATGTGCCCTGCATATAGAAAGCAGCTTGCAGAGAGCTCATATAGAATGCTGTGAGAGAGCAGGCAACTGGCTCCCTAGAGCAAGGGATTGCTGGCTGTAGAATACACAGTGCAGTGCCCATAATCCACAAGGAAATTATTTTCTGTGGAAGAGGGGATATTCATATCTCTGTAAACGGGAATTTCCAGGGCCACGTGTGCATGCCCAAGACAAGAGGCATGTGAAGAAGGGATTAGAGAGGGCCCTATGCTTTGGCCAGGAGAGCATTCACAGAGGTCAATCTGCAAAGACTGGGAAAGGTGTTTTCTTTCTTTCTTTCTTCTTTTATTGGTTGTTAGCTGATGGCATTCGAGGAAAGCTGTCATAACACTAGCTGGATACAAGCTTAAGGAAGAGATGTCTCAGAGTGTAAATTCCAGTAATAATATGTTAGTTTCCAGATTTCAGCAAAAGGTTAGAAAACATGCAAAGAAACAGGAAGTGATGGCCGAAGCAAAAGAGAAGAGTAAAGCATTAGAAACCATCAGTGTAGAGGACCAGACCTGGAATATACCAGACAAAGATTTTTTTTAAATGGTCCTAAACATGCTCAAAGAACGTGTCCTAAACATGGACAAAGAACTAAAGAAAATCAGGAAAACAATAGATGAACACAAAAAGAATATCAGTAGAGAGATGAGAATTATAAAAAGGAACCCATCGAAGCTAAAGACCATAGAAAAAGAAATTAAAAATTCCCTAGAGGGATTCAACAGGCAATTAGAGCTATCAGATGAAACAATCAGTGACCTTGAAGATAAGACAATTGAAATCATCCCATCTTAAGAGCAGAAAGAATAAAGAATGAAGAAAAAATGAACAGAGCCTGAGGAGCCTGTGAGACACCAACAAGAGTACAAAAGTACACATTATGGGCTTCTCAAAAGAAGAAAGAGAGAAAGGGGAAGAGAGAATATTCAAAGATGTAATGGATGAAAACTTCCTAAATTAACAAAAGACATGAATATGCATATTCAAGATACTCAGTGTTCCAGTTTACTAAGGCTGCCATTATGCAAAATACCAGAAATGGATTGGCTTTAATAAAGGGGGTTTATTTGGTTACAAAGTTACAGTCTTAAGGCCATAAATTGTCCAAGGTAAGGCATTAACAACTGGTTACCTTCACTGGAGGATGGTCAATGGCATCCAGAAAATCTCTGTTAGCTAGAAAAGCACGTGGCTGGCATCCGCTTGCTCCCATGTTGCATTTCAAAATGGCGTTCTCCGAAGTGTTGCTCTTGGGGCGTTTTGACTTCTCTTAGCTGCAGCTGCTCTTCCAAATGTCACTTTCAGTTGCTCTGTTATATGGCTCCAGTGATTTAATTAAGACCCACCCTGAATGGGAAGGGTAACACCTCCATGGAAACTATCCAATTAAACATCCTGCCCACAGCTGATTGAGTCACATCTCCATGGAAACACTCAATCAATAGGTTCCAACCTAATCAACACTAATACGTCTGCCTCCACAAGATTGCATCAAAGGTAACAGTGTTTTGGGGGCTGTAGTACATCCAAACTGGCACACTCAATGAACTCCAAACAAGATAAACCCAATAGATCTACACTGCAACATATTCTAATCAGACTGTTGAATGCCAAAAATAAAGAGAGAATTCTGAAAGCCACAGGAGAGAAGCAACATATCACATATACAGGAGCCTCAATAAGGTTAAGTGCTTATTTCTCATTGGAAATCATGGAGGCAAGACAGCAGTTGGACAACATATTTAAAGTGATGAAAGCAAAAAATTGCCAAAAAAGAATTCTATATCCACTAAAACTGTCTTTCAGAAATGAGGGAGAGATTAAGACATTCCCAGATAAACAAAAGCTGAGAGAGTTCATTACCATTAGACTGGTCCTACAAGAAATGCTAAAGGGAGTTCTGCAGGTTGAAAGGAGAGGACACTAGACCACTGACTGAAGCTACATGAAGAAATAAAGATCTCCAATAAAAATAATGATATGCATAAATATAAATAACAGTACTATTATATTTTTGACTTGTAAATTCACTTTTTACTTCCTATAGGATCTAAAAAGTCAGTACACAAAATGTAATGAGAAATCAGTGGTCTTGGACTCATAAGGTATAAACATGTAATTAGTGACAAGAACTACATAAAGGGGGAATGGAGGGGTATAGGAAAATAGTTTGTGTATACTATTGAAGTTAGGTTGGTATCAAAGCAAACCAGATTGTTATAGATTTCGGGTGTTAAATTTAAGCCCATGGTAACTATAAAGAAAATATTGGAGAATATGAAAACTCAGAGAGACAGAAATTAGAGTACAGTTTTCAGAGGCAGTGGCCAGGAGGAATGGGGAGTTGATGTGTAATAGGTGTAAGGTTTCTCTTTGGTAAGAAAAAGGTTTTGGTAATGGAGATGGTAAGAGTACCACAACAGTTTAAGTATGCGTAATCCCACTGAATGGTATGTTTAGGAGTGGTTGAGATGGGAAAGCTTATGTTTTATGTATGTTCCCATAATTTAAAAAAAAAAAGAATGAGCAACTGAAGAGACAACGACAATTAAAGGCAATACGTGTTCCTGAACGGGATCTAATAATGGAGGAGAACAGGCCCAAACGACATTTTTGGAACATATGAAAAATTGGAATATAGCCTATAAACTGTATTATCAATGTTAAATTTTTTTAACTTGATAACCACACTTAAGGTGATTACAAAAGTGAATATCCTTATTTTTAGGAAATGTACATAGCAGTATTAAATGTTGAGGGAGCATGATTATGCAACCTATACTCGAGTATTCAGAAAATGGATTGATAGATGGATAGATGAATGGATGGATGGATGAATGGATGGATGGATAGAATGATATAGCAAATGTAAAATGTTAAAAGGGCAGTTCTATGAATCTGGGGGGATAGGAGTATATTGGAATTTTTTGTATGGGGTTTGTAATATTTTTGCAATTGTCTTGAAAGTTTGAAAGTATTGCAAAGTAAAAAGTTAAAAAAATTGAAATTCTTATAAGAATTTTAACAATTTTCAGCTTTAACATAATGTTTAAATTTCATAACTATTCTCAAAAGATCATTTTTAAACTATCGTAATTGTCCCAAAATACCAAATCTAGTTCTGCTATCTGCATACCGGGCAGCATACCCTTGTTTGAAGTCTGGAGATTGACTTGGGTCTAGATAATGAAAAGAAATCATTCATTCATTCGCAAATTAAAACCACAGCCCAAGGACTCCACACACAGCACACATGTAGTCACACAATGAATAAGCAATCACGGTGGAAGAGGGTGAAAGAAAACTTAAGGACAACTAGGAGGTTAATTTTGAGGTTGCGTATAGAGAGATGATGTTAAGAGCATAGGAGGACGGTTGGGGTAAATTTTAAGTGCTATGAAAGAAATTTGATGGCTGCAGAAAAGCTTTCCCCGTCTTAGGAAATTACAACTCCCTTCACCCAGTTACTCAAGCCAGAAACCTGGGAGTCATCCTTCACTAGTCTCCCTCTTTCCCCCTCATCTCCGATTCATCACCCAGCTTCTCAATTCCAGCTCCAAAATGCTTCTTGACTTCATCTACATCTTTCCAACTCTCCTGGCAGCCTCTGAACTGGTCTTGCTGCATCCTTACTTGACCTCCCACAAGTAATTCTCCTCACTGGGAACACTGCACATCCCACCACACCCATGTCTCCACAGCCTCCCCTCAACCTCCCAGATGCCATGCCTGTGTCCAACCCGCCTCGCCAACCTCGGCTCCTGCTACCCTCCTCCACTGTGCCCTAAGCCCATCTTCCTTCCAGTTCCTCAGCCCTCCAAGCTCCTTCTCCCTCAGAACCTGCATGGGAGATCATCTTTCACCCTTTTGGATCCCCAACCCCTCACAAGCTTCACTCGGGTCTGAGCTTAGCTGTTATTTCTCAAGCACCTTCCCATGTGGGTGCTGTCATCCCTGCCCACAGCCCCTTATTCTCCCCCAGCTCCCTGTACTTTTCCTCCTTGAAATGTCTCACAGTTCATAATTATGCATTTACTCATGCCTTTTCTTGTGTACGTGTCTCTGCTCCACCAGACTTTAAGCTCCGTGAAGTCCGGGACCTTCCTGATTTTGTTCACCATTGTGTTTCTAGTACCCAGCTGTGCCTGGCACGTAGCAGCATCTCCTGCATATCAGTTTCAATCTCTGCACCTATCGAGAAGTCCCTCAAGATATTAATTCAGGCAAATTTAGCAGTGGCCAATCAATAAAACTCCAGTTGAAACAAATCTAGTCAGTACCTCCATGAATTCTGGGGAGGAAAACAACAACTAATAGCAGACGAATCACAACATTTGATTGTTTCCATCTATAGTCTGAAAAAATATAGATATAAAGGCTCTTAAAATTGGATTTACAATAACCAGTTTGTAAAACAGTTGGCTGTTTTAGCTAATATAATTACTGACTATAATCTACGTTATCCACTAAAGTTGAAGACGTGCACACCTTTGACTCTCACACTTACTGCATAACCAACAGAAACATGTGCAAGAATTTTATTCAGCCCAAATGCCCACCAACAGTAGAATGGATAAAATGTGGTTTTTTCATGCAATGTAATACTATATAGCAATGGAAATGAAAGTACAATTTACAGGCAGCAACATGGATGTGCTTCACAAATATGTGGTGATGGGGCAAAAAAGCCAGATGCAAAAGCTACCTATGGAATGATTTCATTTAGAGAGAGTTCAAAAAACCAGGCAAAACTATACTATGGTATTTAGAGATGCATGCTTAAATGTATCCCTAAATTTAAATGCATCCCTAAATTTAGGGATCCGTGCTAAGAAAGAACAAGGAAGTGATTGTCATACAATCAGGATAATAGTTTCCTCTGTTTCTGGGGACAGGAGGGAATGTGAGATTTCTGCACTATTGATAAAGTTCTCTTTTTTGACCAGGGTGATAGCTATGGGGATGTTCACTTTCTGATAAATATTGAACTGTTGTTTTTTTAAAAAAAAATCAACTGACTATGCATAAGAACCGTATGTTTAAAATACCAGTTTGGGGGCCCACGTTCCAAAGAGTATTATCCAGTGGGTGTGGTTTCATGCCCAGGAAACTACACTTTTAACAACAAACTGGAAAGATTCTGATGTAGTTGGCCCTGGGGAAATAAGGATTGACAATTCATGGCTGGAAAGAGTTTTAAAGGACAACCAGAAAGTTTATCCTGATTCTCAGTGTATTGCCCTAGCCTGATCAGCTCAGGTTCTTCAGATTCATTCTCTCGTCTTCCATTAATCCAGGCGTGGCACCCGCTAGGTGGTAGGGTACAGAGATACAAACAGCCAGATCCACAAACATCTCGCCACCTGGCAAGGGTTTATGTAAACTTTGTAAGAAAGTAAGGGTGAAGGTCTGAATTACATTATCGTGTCTCTAAGGTCACAGCTGTGTATCTCCTGAGAAAATTGACCATTGCACATTTTCTCAACTATATTTGATCACTTTTCTTAGCTTTTTAAAGAACAGCTGTGTGGTCATCTTTGTGATCATTGCTGGTAATTTTTCACCTGTCAAGGACCATCATTTTGCAATGTGCAATATAGAAAACTATACCCAGGCCTGGCATGGGCATTTTATCTATGTGTTTTCATGATCAGCTAAAAGGCTCTGGTTTTCTAGGGAGGCTCACCTGTAAAATGCAAAAGAATGGAATGAGCAGACCCAATATTTCCTTGCATTTTCCTGTGGCAAACTTTGCTGGTCTTTTTTTCTGAGCAGCAGTCCCTGGGCCCCAAACTTCTCCAAGGTGCCCTTCCCCCGCTGCAGTCCTCTGTGCTTGACTGACTGGTTGGAAAAAAAAAAAAGAAAAAATGCAGCCGGGACACCAGGAGGCCGCAGCTCAGCTTTGCAGCGCTCCAGGCTGAAGTCACCATTGAAAGCCACTCAGCCGGAACTAGCCAAATATACCCATTCATCAGAATGATTTTCCTCTTAAAGGTAAGTCCTAATCCCTAATGCTATCCGCCAAAGAAGCCTGTGTTTTGTTTTAAGACCTCCCCCCCACCCCTGCCCCATCCCACTGGAAACTTGATATTTGCATAAAGCAGGGTTCTTTACTTTTCTCTCTGTTTAGCCTTCTCTCACTCACAGATTGGACACATTTTTGAGAACCTACGCTAAGGATTCCTCCAATGTTGAATGAAACCAGACATGTTTGGAGAACATCTGGAATTCCACTCTTTCTTTTCAAGGACCCAGCAGGCAGCTTTCCCCAGTAAACCCCTGATGATACCACCTGCCACCTGGTACTCACCAGCCACCATCCAGTCCCCAACCCTGAACTTCCCGAGCCCTATTGTTTCCAACAAGCACCTCCTATGTTTAAAAATTCACCCTTTCAAGCACAGAGAGGCTGAGCAGGGAGGCCACTGGCACAAGAGTGTTCCTGAGCCATAGCGTTCCCTCCCATTAGTTTATTGAATTTGGAAAGTCTATAGAGGAAAAAGAATTACCCACATGCAGGCATCACCTCTTAACACATTTTCTGAGGATCTCGTGTGAAAAATTTTTAATACACAAAATGGGAAGAACTGCAACTTCTTGGGTGGTATCATGGAAAAAGCTTTGGGCTGGGAGGAGAGAGAAAAGGATTCTAGTCCCAACTCTGCCAATAAATAGTTCTGGGCCTTAGACAAATTGCTTAGTCTTTGGTTTCCTCATTTCTACAAGGAAGTATTTGGAGTTATCAACAATTTCTTCCAGCTCAAAAATCCATAAATCATTTGGTACATTTTATGTCCCATATTATCTTATACGTAAGCCAAACCGCGTGAGCTGAACTTGATCTCGGAACTTGACCGCACAACTTGTTTTCATCCATCTTTCCCTCTCTTTCTCAGGCAACATTAAACTTCCAACATTGCCTGCTGGGCTGGGAGTCCATCTGTTTATCCTAGGAGCACAGTCAATCCAGGAATCTCGCCTTTGTCACACATGTAGACTCATTTGTGCCCTCAGTAATTAGTTTGCACATGCTACGTGGATGAGCCTTGAAAACATTATGTTGAGTGAAATAAGCCAGACACAAAAGGCCACATATTGTATGGTTCCATTTATATGAACTATCTAGAATGAGCAAATTCAGAGAGACATAGTAGATTAGAGGTTACCAGGAGCTGGAGGGAGGGGCAATGGGGAGTTTTGTTTAATGGATGCAGAGTTTCTGTTTGAGGTGATGAAAAAGTTTTGGTAACAGATGGAGGTAATGGTAGAACAACTTTGCAAATGTGATTAAGTGCCATTGATTTGTATACTTAAAAATAGCTGAAATGGAAAATTTTATGTTATGTTACCAAAGTAATAATAATTTTTAAAATTTAAAAAAAGAAACAGAGCTGAATAATGTAATGGGAAAAAAAAAATAATTAGTTTGCATCTCTCCAACCTTGTCTCTGGATTTACAAGAGCAAACTAACATAATATAATAGGAACAAGCCATCGGGGTTGGGAAATATAAATAAGTCTGGAAAATCACAACTGGAGAGAAAGACATTAAAGACCCATAAGGTTGTTTTAGTTCAGCCTCAAATCGGGTCCCAAACTTCTTGAAAGCCAAAGAAGTAAAGGAAAGCTGGCAGGCAGACAATTAAGATCTGGAAGGGAAGTTTCACAAAGATACAAATCAGTTCTTTAGGAACTGTACAGCTTCCCCATACCCAGTTTCCAAAAGAAATGCCCACTGGAGCTCTTCCTGTGGGAACAATGAGTGACGAATGGAGCATGCACGCGGCACTATTCCCACGGTGAAGTCAGTGGCTTCCGGCTGATTTCTGTACCATCAGTGACAAAAACCTGTGTTAGAAAGTCCCCCCACTTCCCCATGGTAATTGGCATCTCCAGTGAGGATGGCATATTCATTTAGCAAATATTTATTAAGCACCTACGATCTGCCACAGTGTTTCAAGTGCTGGGATATAGCAGGGAGGAAAGAAAACACAATGCTCCTGCTTTGTGTGGTTTACATTTTCATGGAGACAGAAATAACAAATCAATGCTTACATGTCTGGTAGTGGTCAGTGCTATGGAGGGAGAGGAAGCAGCACAAGAGGGACAATGAGTGGTGGGGATAGGGAGAGGTGGCCTTTGAGCAGAGGACTGGAGGAAGTAAGGGAGCGAGCCACATGGATATCGGGGGAAGAGAATCCCAGGCAGAGAAGATCAAGTGCAAAGGCCCTGAGGCAACAGACCTTGGTGTATTTAAGGAAAAGGAAGGAGGGCAGTGTGGCTGGAGGAGGGTAAGTGAAGGCAAAAGTGATGGGGAGATGAGATCAGAGCAGAAGCCTGGCAGGCACGGTGGAGGCGCAGATAGGGATTTTGGCTTTCATTGTGAGTTTTTGAACAGAGCCATTACTTGATCTGATTTACTGATGCCTGTTGCAGAAATAACCTCCGCAGCTTCTTCCTCCTCCTGAAATCCTCGGAAGTCACAAATACTGAGAACCATGAACCCTTCTCTTTCTACCGCTTCACCACTGAACCTGAAGATTTCCCAAAGTATGCATAGCCCAAAAAGGGAGCGCCCCCTTCAAGTCTGCACCCCAGGTGCCATTCTTGCCTTGCCCTAGTCCTAACCTTGGTCCCAGGGCCAGGTACCCAAGAGGCCAGAAGGTTCCCCAGTGTTACCTTGGTAGAAATAGTGAACTCCAAACCCCTCACCCCTGCCTGCTTTAATAAGTGCAGTTTACCTGTGGCATAGCTTATTTCCTATCTGCTCTACTTAAGTTCTCCCTTGACAAGTATCTACGTGGCAAAAGAAGATTGAAGATATTCACCAAACTGCCAGTGGCATTCACCAGATTATTAATGGTTAGCAGTGGCTAACAGTGGTAATAGTGGTCACCAGGGGGAATAGAAGTGGAACGGAAAAAGGCGGATGGCAAAGACAGAACTTGGTCTTCTAAGTTATTTCTGTTTTGCGCATTCTGAAAGGACCATAGTATGAAAAATTATATCTGTAAAATGATCGGTAGAGAGGTTGGATGTAACCATTCTGAGATGGGTTTGGAGGGAATGCTAGGCAGCCCAGATAGAGAGAAGACCAGAGGGGAAAGAAAACTAGGGGTGGCTTTGCTATCTTGGACACCCCAAAACTTTCTAATTGTGCTGATATGAAAAGGCAAACCTTGGTGAGTTTATTAGAGTCCAAAAAAATAATTTAAAAAAAAAAGTGTTTTGGGGAAATTAAGGAAGATTGATTAAAAAAAAAAAAAAAAAGTGTGAAGGTTTTCTGCCATAGATACAAACATGTGAAAAGCAAGCATGAGAGGGTATCTGTATCAGTTTCCTGGGGCTGCCGTAACAGATTACAACAAACTGGGTGGGTTAAGACAACAGAAATGTATCCTCTCACATTCTCCAAGTCAGAAGTCCTGGATCAAGGTGTCAGCAGGGCCACACTCCCTCCAGAGGCTCTAGGGCAGGATCCTGCCCAGCCTCTTCGGACTTCTGGTGGCTCCCGGGCAGCACTGCAGTCTCTGCCTCCACTTTCCCAAGGTCTTCTCCTCCTTCCTCCTGTGTGTCTCCTCCGTGTGTCTCTTATAAGGACATTTGTTATTGGATTTAGGACTACCCAGCTAATCCTGAATCATCTCATTTGGAGATCCTTCACTGAAGACCCCTTTTCCAAATCAGGTCATAGTCATAAGTTCCAGGACGTGAACGGATCTTCTGGAGAGTCACTGTTCAACCCTCTACAGCCTACCAGGGGGCACTTCAGAGGAGTGTCGGTGACTGGTAGGGCCTCAGCCACTGGGCAGAAGCAGCCACTGAGAATTTCAAAGAGGCACCAAGCCAAAAGGTGAGCAGCCAGGTGGGGGCTCCTGGAGCCATAAGAGCAGGCGAGACGTGACCTGACAGTCAAGGACATGGCTGGCAGAGGGGAGGTGATGCCTTGATATAACACAGTAGTTCACAGCACTGGCTGCATGTTAGAATCACCTGGGGAGCTTTTTCAAAAAATAGAACACCCAAGACCCTCCTCCGGAGATTCTGATTTAATGGGGTTGGGTTGATGCCAGAGATCTGATCGTTTCTCGAGGCCCCTGGGAGATTCTAATAATGTGCAGCCAGAGTGGAGAACCACTGGTAGCCAAAAGAGCACTGAGCAGGGAGCCAGAGACCTGGGTTCTCCTCCAGGCTCTGGTGATAGTGTAGAAGGGGCACTTCCCAAATCTGAGTTTGTTGCTCAGCGTGGCCAATAGAAGTCACACTGAACCCGGCTCAGAAGGAAAAAAGGTTTATTTACGCTGGCAGGAGAATAGGGGAAGCTTTCCCAAATCAGCCTCCCTGAAGTGTTTCTTTAATTGGTTTTTATACTCAGAGACAAAGAGTTAATCATTTAATTAACATGCAACAAGAGTGATAGACAAAAGGCTTACCTATATCTGGAAGGTTTGCGGGAATCTCCCCAAAATGATTCTTTAATTAGCTAAACCCATTAAAGACAAAGGGAGTTAATCATTTTAGTTAACATGTAGTAAAAGGTTTGGAGAACTTCAGTAATTTAGTTATTTCCTGTTTTCTTCAGGAACTAGGTGACACCTGTGAAAGGTACAAAGTTTACGTTTACTTTTTGTTGCAGATTTTACATCTTGCTCTTTTGTGAAACCAAAGGTCCTCACCCCCCCTACCACTTCCCGTTCCAAGATTACATTCAAAAGATGCTTTAGGTTACACTTTAAAGTTAATTTACAACTTCCAGCTTGCTTACAATTTTAAGATTATATTTAAAAAGTCACTGTTACACTCATATTGGACAAGTAAATACAGCGTGAGGTCAGAGACTATCAATCAAGGTCTCTTCATGTATGCTAAGTAAAGTAACCCCTTCCCTTGATCATCTTAGCTTAGCTGCTGCCACCACGTGGGTTTTCAGACCTTCTCTGAATACACATTGGTGTGATTTTGCTTTCCCTCTGCTTCTATGCAACTTGAGCGATTGTGCTGTGCCTCAGGACTCCGGCACCACTAGCTGTTCAAATGATTACAAGGTCTGAACAACTTAAGCAACTTGTCTTGAGTTCTCAGCAGAACCACAGATCCATTTGGTGTTCATATTTAAGGAGGGTTTTGTTCTTTCAGAGCATCCCCCAAACATCTGCTGCAGTTATTTTAGGGACTAGCACTTCTATGACAACCCAGTACTGTGGTTCTCTATATTATCCCTCTATTCTGAGCACTCTCTACTCCGGGGCCTGGAGTGAAACTATTTTATTCCCTCTTGGATTTTTGGAAAGGAAGAAGACATAAACCTAATAGCATTTCTTATGTTGCAATAGTTACCCATCCCAGGCCTTAGAGTTTTATTATCCTCCTAATAGTGTTATGGGTGACTATATAGTATCTTGAGATATAAATTAAGTGCTTTTCTAAAAAGTCCTTTATTCTGCCCTTTTCTCTTCTGCCGTTTAAGCAGGTAGCCAGCTTTGTGTCCCTAGCCACAGGGGTGCCCTGCCATACTAGTGGGCCATGGACAGGAAGTCCTGTGGGACCTGTTGAAGCAGAGCTCCTTGTGGGGGTGCTTCTCAAGAGGGCAGCTCAAGCAGAGCAAATTCTCCCAGCATGCCCTCTGTCTTCCACAGAAAACAAGCACAATGAGCGATAGCCAGCATCCCCTGCCCTGGGGTGACCTGCCGAGGGTGACCAAGGAAGTCATCTATTGGGAAGTGGCTCCACCATCTTGCTTAGACATTGCAAACACAAAACTTTAACTAAAAACTGAGTTATTTTGCAAACAGGATAAATAATCTGGCAGGGATGGAAAACTGACTGAAGACAAAAAGCAAAAAAGTAAATGAACACTTCTTGGGATAAATAAGTGGTAGTGGTAGGGGCTTCCAGGGATTAATTAGCATAGGATTTGGGGCAACATATTAAAAAATGTTCTGAGAACTCATGGTGAGATCTCCAGCTTTAAAGATAACGCTAAGCACTTCTGGAAATGCAAGTATTGAAGACTGAAAGCAAACAAATCTTGTAGTTACTGTGATGCAGTGGAAACATGTTCACCTGGTACCTGGAATAGCTGGTCTTCAGTGATGACTTTGCCATGGACTAGTTATGTGACCTTGTGTAAGACTCGTAACATTTTCAGCATCTAAGTTCTCACTTCCCAAATGAGGAAGTTGTATGAAAAGTTTCCTAAGATGACTTCTGCATAAACTATCATCTAAATCTATGGGAGTGAACTGAAAATTAGAAGGAAACTAACATTTATTTTTATGTAGTATGAGCCATATTAATTCACAACATGCTAATTTTACCACCAATAATGACATAGGTAGTTTAAAGTTGATTAAACTGAAGCTCGTTAGGTTGAAAATTTTGCCCAATGTCACATGACTGGTAGGGGAAGAAGTTGGCTTATTTGACTCCCCAGTTCATTAAAACATGACACCTCTACATGTACAATTTTCTTTATGAGTTTTCATCATTATTTGGAACCTAGCACAATCCATGCAAAGCAGTGGGTGCTCAATACATGCTTTTTGGATTAATGAATGTTGACTCTAAAATGCATTATCAAACTGGTTTACCACAAATCTATGGCTCCTATAATATGTGCTCAATAAATATTTGTTATAGTACACTGCTCCCTAAATATGCTGATACAGCTAAGAGGACCAATAAAGTTAAGCCTTTATGTGGAAGGATACTGAAAACCAAAAGAAAAACAACATCCTCCTAGCATACCAGAAGGCTGTGAGCCATTCGCCATGCTCTGTGGCCATCCCTACAAGGCTCTATGTACATCTTCTCTCCCTTCCTACCCAGGGAGGTGAAGGAGCTGGAGAAAATTCAGAGTTGAAAGTGCTTCTGTGTGTGAACAACCTTAAAATTGAGGACTCTTCAATCTCCAGTGGTCACTTCTCAGTCCTCATCTTTTCAATGTCTCAACAGAGTTGACCACTCTCTCAATCCATGGTTTCCTGGTCAGGAAGGTATCAGATAATATCCAAGGATCAGAAATTCCAAAAAAACTAAGCTAAAAGGGCCATTGTACCAGACATGATACTTAGGCCAGTTGATTTTTGTAGCGTTATTGAGATCTACGTCACATACCATAAATTTGCCTGTTTAAAACATATCTTTCAGTGTTTTTCAGTATATTCAAAGGTATACTGAAATGGACCACCATAATATAATTTTAGAACATTTTCAGTATCCCCCAAAGAAGCATTGTACACATTAGCTTCTTCCTGATTTCTACTTCTCTATCTCCTAGTCAGGACCCAGATATCCCCACTAATCTACTTTCTATTTCTTTGAATGTGTCTATTCTCGTTATTTCATATAAATGGGATCATACAATATGTTGCCTTTTGTGTTGGGCCTCTTTCACTTAGCACAATGTTTTCAAGTTTCATACAGGTTGTCACATGTATCAGAACTTACTTCCTTTCAATGGCTGAATAATATTCCGTTGTATAGATATACCCCCACATTTTGTTTATCCATTCATTGGTTGATGGACATTTGGGTTACTTCCACTTTGGGGCTATTGTAAATAATGCTGCTGTTGGGGACTGAATCATGCCCCCCACGAAAGACATGTTTGAATCCAAAGCTCCAATGCTGTGGATATGAACCCATTTGTAAAGAAGATCATTGAATATGTTCTTGGTTAAGGTGAATCAGGGCGTGGATGTGAACCCATTTGCAAATAGGACCTTTGAAGATGTTGGTTAAGGTGATGCCAAACTGAATAAGGGTGAATCTTAATGCAGTATCACTGGAGTGTTTATAAGGAGATGACAGAGCAGAAACTAGAGAAAGAGTCAGAAAAAAGATAGATCTCCACATTAAAGGAGGCAGAGATTAAGCCACAACCAAAACGCTATGGACTTTGAATAAAACATGCCTGCTGACACTTTGATGTTGGTCTTCTAGCCTCCCAAACTGTGAGACAATAAATTCCTATTGTTTATAAGCCAAACAGTTTGTGGTGTTTGTCATAGCAGCCCTGGCAAATGAAGACAGCTGCTACAGACGTTCACGTACAAGTTTATGGGTGGTCATGTGTTTTCAGTTCTTTTGGGTATATACCTAGGAGTAGAATTGCTGGGTTATGTGGTAACTCTATGTTTGGTTAGCATTTTGAGGAACTGCCAAACTGTTTTCCAAGTTGGCTGCACCATCTTGTAACCCCACCAATAATTTAGGAAGGTTCCGATTTCTCCACATACACAATACTAGTTATGTTCTGTGATTTTTATAATATCCATTCTAGTGGGTGTTAAGTGGTATCATTATGGGTTTGATGTGCATTTCCCTAATGACTAGTAATGCTGAGCATCTTTTTACTTGCTTATTAGCCATCTGTTTATCTTCTTTGGAGAAATACCTTTTCAAATCCTTTTTAAATTGAGTTATTTGTCCTTTTATTGCTGAGTTGTAAGTTTTTATATGTATTCTGGATATAAGTCCCTTTTCAGATAAATGATTGCAAATATGTTCTCCCATTCCATAGGTTACCTGTTTCTTCTCTTCATGGTGCCCTTTGACACACAAAAGTTTTTAATTTAAATGATCCAATTTATCTTTTATTTTGTCACTTGTGCTTTTAGTGTCGTTTTTAAGGAACTGTTGCCTAACCCAAAGTTACAAAGACTTATTCCTGTTTTCTTCTAGGAGTTTTATACTTTTAGCTCATATGTTTAGGTCTATGATCTGTTTTGAGTTAATTTTTCATATGATGTGATTAAGCTGTCCAAATTCATTCATTTGTGTGTGCATACCCAGTCATCCCCGTACCATTTGTTGGAAAGACTCTTCTTTCCCCTGGATTGATTCACTGTTGAATTCCTTGTGTCTTAGCTTGGATTTCCTGGGAAAGATTCTGAGACTCTGATATACGTGTACAAGAGGATTAGGGAGGAGTGCTCCCAAGAGCAACTCCCAGGGTAATGAGGCCGAGGGAGAAGTTGGGCTCCGATGCTGTCACAGCAATGGCCTCAGCCCATTCGCGGGGGAGTCCTGGGGCTTAGATGAACCATCACGTTATACAGATTTTAGCCAAGGGGGCCAAGTTTTTGTAACTCCCATCACTGCTAACGGACCAAGGAAGGGGCCATGCCTTGTGTCAAGAAGCTCTCTCCAGCTGAGATCAATGCCCAAAGAGAGAGTAGGCTATGAGTCATTCTCAGCCAATATGCCTGGCAGCTTGGAGAATGAGTGTCCAGGTTTTGAATGGGGGAGTCTGGGTGGAACGCTGAAGCATCCCCTACACCTTGAAAATGGAATTTTTACCACATCTACTTCAAATTGGGGAGATTTTTTTACTAAATCAATCGAGAGACAAAGTCATCCTTTTTATCTCTGGGGAGGTCTTCCTTAGCTGTTTAAAAGCTTTTGCAAAACAATGTGTAATAAGAAACAAGAAAGGAAGATCACACTTACTAAGTGTTGAATGAATTCTGCAGCAATTGGCAAGAACACTGAGAAGCTAGTGTTTAAATATGAAAACAAAACCTCTAAGGCACTTACACAAAACACTGGCATTCAAAACGGAGAATTGCACACACACACAGACAGGCAGGCTGACAGACTGACAGAAAGACTGAGAGTTCTCTAGGCAAACATCTTAAGCTACAGCAGCTCTTGGCTTTTTTATTTTCCCCATTAGGTACTGAATTCAAAGGGCCTTCGTGCGGTACATTGAAGATCAAAGTACATTTTTTTCAGAGGAGAAAACAAAACCAGAAAGAATCAACTCTTCCAAATATACATATGTTCTGAGTTGTGAATATTTTCCATCCTTTGTTGTAGGAAAATAAGTTGTGGACAGGAAAGAACTAGGTGATAGAATCAATTGTGTACATATCATTGTCAAGAGAAAGCTGCCAAACTCAACACAGTGTTAGCCTGTCTGTAAGCCAAAGTGTTTAAAATTTGAAATAATCAGTGACTCCTTGCTTGAGACATCTTTTGCTGTTATTACGTTTGAGATATTTCTAAAAGACAAGTTACCTTTAAAGAAAAGCTTCAGCAGAATGAATTGACTTACAGATACCAGAGCATTTTTCGCAGTGAGCTTCACACATCACATGGTTTTTGTTTACACACACGAGCCTCTCGCTGTAGAAATTCTTACTTCGCTGTCTCCCCCACTCAGTTCCAAGTATAGTTCAGATTAAAGGACTTCTGCTACAGTGTCATAGGACTGACAGAAAACTCACACACTATTTTCTTGGAAATTCACCAATGGAAAATTTCCAACTGTGTTCTTGAAATTTCCCCTAAAGAGCTGATACTCAACCACACAGTTCAACACATTTGCTGTTCTCCTTCCCACCCCAGGGCCCTTGAACGTGCTGTTCCCTCCACCTGGGATGTTCATATCATCATCCTCCAACTCTCCAACCCAACCCACTTTGCTTAGGTAGCTCCCACTCATCCTTCAGATCTCAGCTCGGAGATTCCTTCCTCTGCTGAGGTCAGATTGCACTGTCAGGTGACTTTATATAAACTTGCTATATAATTCTTCAC
Organism: Choloepus didactylus; assembly: GCF_015220235.1. Lineage (NCBI taxonomy): Eukaryota > Metazoa > Chordata > Mammalia > Pilosa > Megalonychidae > Choloepus > Choloepus didactylus. Next base: position 26,974,591 of record NC_051316.1, read on the forward strand.
ATTCTTCACTTTATAATTATACATTAATTTATATAATTAATATCTTCTTGCTTTCCTTTGGACCATAGGCCTCATGATCCTTATCTGTTTTGTGACCACTTTTATATCCCCAGTGCCTAGCTCTGTGCCTGGTACATGGTAGGCACTCAGCACATGTGGAAGTAATGAATGCATGAATGAGTATGTGTGTGCATGTCTATTTCCAAGGGCTTTGGAATTACTAATCGTAAAACACCTCCCAAAACATATGTACAACATTCAGGTCCCATTTCTCAGTTAGTACATGTGGTAGATTGAGTTATATGTCTGTTCCAACCCTAAGACTGAAGAACACACCGGGGAGGGAAGTGGACATGGGTTTAATTGGGACTTACAAACAGGAGATGGTCCCACAGTGATTGCTGGCCATGGAAAGTGAACCACACAAACAACAGAGCAGGGAGTGCCAAGGGGGTGCCAAGGCTTAGGTCTATAGTGTGTGACAATGAAGTTTCAGCAGGTCTGAGAATCTCATGCATTTCTGCACTCAGAGGGTTGGTATTGAAAATGCTGCACTGTAGCAGGTAGGCTTTCCATTTGGTCAGTGTGCTTAGTTGGGCTGCCAAAGCGTGGCTTAGAAGCCATGTCAGTTATCCACCCCTGAATTAGGGATGACCGTTTTCAAGGTGACTGGGCCTCTTTGTGGCAGTCCCTCCACTTGCAATAAGGCATTATATGCAGCACACAATTGCTTTTCCAGGGGGCCATATCTCAGTTTTGCCTCTTTCCATAATTGTGACCAAAAGCCAAGGGCATTTGTTTAGAATGTTGCCTCTGCCACAGACCCCACCCAAAGCCAGTATCAGTGCTGGCTACATCCAATTCACAGGGCAAGTCTGGATCTCCATTCCCCAGTGCTTGTGCCTTTGCTATTGCCCTTTTTGCCTTTTCAATAGCAGCTTGTGGGAGGTGTCCCATTCCTGGGGATGGTCTTTCCTAATCAAAACATACAAAGGTTTTTAACATTTGGGCTAAGTGAGGAACAAAAGGACTCCAGTAGTCGAGAGGTCACTCTGGTGGACATTCTTACGCACTATGTAGATAACACTTTGTAGGTTTTAATGTATTGGAATAGGTAGAAGTAAATACCTGGAACTACCAAACTCCAACCCAATAGCCTTTACTCTTGAAGACGATTGTATAACAGTGTAGTTTACAAGGGGTAACAGTGTGATTGTGAAAACCCTGTGGCTCGCACTCCCTTTATCCAGTGTATGGATGGATGAGTAGGAAAATGGGGACAAAACCTAAATGAAAAATAGAGTGGGATGCGGGGTGGTGATTTGAGTTTTCTTTTTTCTTTTTATTTGTTCTGATTCTGATTCTGGTGTAAGGAAAATGTTCAAAAATAGATCGGGGTGATAAATGCACAACTGTCAGATGGTACTGTGAACAGTTGATTGTACACCATGGATAATTGTATGGTATGTGAATATATCTCAATAAAACTGAATTTAAAAAAATAACTGCAAAAAAAAAAAAAAAAAGAAAAAAGGACTCCAATACCCCCAGCAGCCCTGAGAAAGCCATTAGTTGCTTTGACATTTGTGGAGTGGGGAAACATTGAACCTTACCAACCAAGCAGAAGGTATAGTTTTTGTCTTACCCAACTGTACAACACCCAAGAATCTGACAGAGCAGTCAGGACCTTATCGCTTGTTGCCATTGACTGCCCATCCCCAACTCTCAAGGTGAAATAGCAATGAGACTGAGGCTTCTTTTAATTCTGAAAAAAAGTTACTGGAGTATAGTGAAACAGACTCATGTTTGCAGGACTTTTCCGTTTAGCCAAATCCTTTGCCACCAGACCGTGGCAGATGGACAGGCTATGCATATAGCTTTGGGGAAGCACAGTGAAAGTTCATTGTTGGCCTCCTCAAGTGAAGGCAAATGCAGGCTGGCTTGATTTACCCGGGGAGATACTAAAGAAAGCATTAACAAGATCCAATACAAAATGATATTGACACAATTGGGTACTAATTTCTTGTAATAAACCAGCTATATTTGGGACTGTGGCATACAATGGTGGTGTTACTTTGTTTAACTTCTGATAATCTATTGTCATATGCCACGTTCCATCAGGCTTTGTGCCAGCCATGTAGGACTATGAAAAGGGCTATGGGTAGGTATTATTCTCCCTACCTGCTCCAACTCTTTGATAGTGGTGAAGATTTCTTGGTGCCCTCCCAGAAGTTTATATTGTTTCGTAGCCACAACCCTCTGGGGCAGGGGCACATTTACAGGGCACCATTTTGGTTGCCCTTTTAAGACCACTTTAATCATTCTACACTGGAGGCAGAATTCTCCTATAGTAATCTGCAACATGGCATTCTGTAGAAGATTAATTCCAAAAATTTATGCCGGTATAGGGGAAATATATACCATATGCACTTGGGAGGGCAGTCTCCCAATTTGCAAGATCAAATTATGCCATTTGGCTCTGATTGTTTTGCTCCCATAGCCATCTAGGGCCAGCATGGGTCCATTAAATCAGGCTACATTTCTATAAACCAGAGCACATTCAGCTCCCATATCTACTAGTGCTAACACTTGCTGTTAGTTAGTAGGGAGGCAGTAAATGGTCAGTTCTACATGTGGCCTCTGATTCTGGAAGTCCCTAGCTTTTGTTCACATCAGAGATCTTGACTTCCCCCCTACAGAAGAGGGAAAGAAGCTTGCCACACCTCTTCCAGGGTAGCAAAGAGCTCTGACTTCCTTTCTCCCTCAGAGGCTTGGGAATTCACTTTAGTAAATCTTTGGTCCTTAGGCAGCCTGCTCCATAGTTTTACCAAGACTGCATTATCTATAGTTTCTATTCCTGTGCCTGCAATGATGAGATCCACCCTTGTCTGCTTGCGGGATACCAAATTAGGGCCATCATGCTCATGGGGAACCTTTCCCATTGCCATTACTCTCGCCCCTCCCCCTTCTTCACAGCCTCTCAGACTCTCCGAGGTCAGCTATGGCCTGAGCAGCAAGGGAAATGGGCTGTCCTACTAGCAGACTTTGGATAGAAATGAGAGGCCCATAGTAATGGTCAGGTGCAATATGCACCACCTGGTTTTTCATTCCTGTGGTAGAATCCTCTGTGTCAGGACCTATGAAACCTGCAGCATAGATGGTGCATTTCATTCTTAGCCCCTTTAAAACAACTTATAGCTCCTCCATAGTTTGCCTATGGGAGATATTGTGCAGTATATCCCTTTTAGGCCATGCAGCCTTACACCCATCAACCAGCCATACCAATAAGGAAGCGGTTTTCAGATTAGCTGGGGTAGCAAACAAGCATTGTTGTAGCAAAGAGTGGGTTGTAATAGATGCCAGTTTACTCAGTTTTGCCCCAGAAAGCACTATTCCCTCTGCTCCAGTGTCCCATAACCTCAGAAGCCAATTGGGTAGGGACTCCCTAATTTTTTGTCTATACAGCTACCCCAAATCATCTGATGCTGGTATAGTCTCTCATAGTAATGTGTAATCTCTGTTCAGGGTGTTGGAACTGCTGAACCCCAGGAGGTTGATCTTGTGACACCTTTCATTTCTGTTGTATCATGGGAAGCACCTTTTGGGGCTCTTCACTCTCCTCTACCTTCCATTTTTCCTTCCCTTCCTCTTCGAAGGAGGAATCTATAGGGGCCCCACACTTTGGGGTCCCATCCCAGAGTAGCTAAAATCCTCCAGACATGAGCCTGAGGCAACTTATAGTCTTTGACTTGGGCATATCTGCATGCCAGAGTCTCTAACTGATTGTCCCCTCAGAGCAGGCAGTAAGTCAGAGAGTCCTTCATTTCTGTCTGGGCAAGGCACATGTCTCTTTCTAATTTTACTTTCTTTTCAAAATGGTGCACAGTAGCTTTCACCACTTGTTCTGCTTTGGTAGCTATTTGTAAGGCTTCTAACAGGGGCCATGCTATGACTGCTGCTGTTTGGTAGTCTCTTTCTTTTTACTTATATTTAATTCTCCTGCTATCTGTTGCAAAGCATTTAGGAGCCCCACCAGAGTTTTTACAGCATCCCCATGCTCATGTGGTGGTCCCCATTCATCTAGGAGGGCAGTCACCCCTCCCCACGTGGACAATAGAGGCCAATTCAAGATTGCCCCAACAGATTCTCCCTTCCCAGGATCATGCCCACTACAGCTGATGGACTTTCATCCTCCTGGCTGGCTCGCCAATTGTTTTAACCCATCTTAGCCCTAAGACCAAAGAACACACCAGGCACGGAAGTGGACATGGGTTTATTTGGGACTTACAAACAGGAGATGGTCCCACAGTGATAGGTAGCCATGGAAAGAGAGCAGGGAAGCACCAAGGGGTTGGATTATAGAAGCTTAGGTCCATAAGATGTGACAACAGAGTTTCAGCAGGGTTGTGCCAGTTTGAATGTATTATGTCCCCCAGATGCCATTATCTTTGATATAATCTTGTATGGGCAGACCTATCAGTTGTTAATTAGATTGTAATTCTTTGGGTGTTTCCATGGGAATGTGCCCCACCCAGCTGTGGGTGATGACTCTTATTGGATAATTTCCATGGAGGTGTTGGCCCGCCTGTTCATGATGTGTCTGAATTAGATTGATGGAGCACTATATAAGCTCAGACAGAAGGAGCAAGCTTGCTACAGCCAAGGGGAACACTTTGAAGAAAACACAGGAGCTGCAGATGAGAGACAAGATGGCCGTTGGAAGCAGACTCTTACTCTAGAGAAACTAAGAGATGACAAATACCCCAAGAGCAACTACGAGTGACATTTTTGAGGAACTGCAGCCTAGAGAGAAATGTCCTGGGAGAAAGCCATTTGGAAACCAGAACTTTGGAGCAGACACCAGCCACATGCCTTCCCAGCTAACAGAGGTTTTCCGGACACCATTGGCCATCCTCCAGTGAAGGTACCTGATTGCTGATGTGTTACCCTGGACACTTTATGGCCTTAAGACTGTAACTGTGTAACCAAATAAACCCCCTTTTATAAAAGCCAATCCATCTCTGGTGTTTTGCATTCTGGCAGCATTAGCAAACTATAACAAGGCTCTCACAAGATTTTAATGCTTTGACAATGCATTCTTTCCCTCTGAAGGGAGTTGTGGATCTTTAACATCTGTCCCAGTTATATAGGCAGCTGCATACAGTGACCTGCTCGAAAATGGAGGTGGAGTGGGGCCCTGGGTTCACACAGTGTCTCAGAAAAAAACGTTTTTAATCTTAATCCACATTCCTGTGAGTGTGAACCCTTTGTAAATAGGACCTCTTGAAGATGTTATTTTTAGTTAAGGTGTGCCCTAACTGAATGAGGGTGGATCTTAATCAGATTACTGGAAGTTTTATAAAGAGAAAGCCACAGGAAGGAGCCAGAAACAGGAAGCCAGTGGAAACCTGGAAGAAAAAGCAGAGGGTATCACCAGGTGACTGGAAAGCCAAGCAACACCAAGGATTGCCAACAGCCAGCACCAGAAGGCTGCAGTCTTTGGGGAGAAAGCAAGCCTTGCCAATATCTAGATTTTGGATTTCTCCTTGGCCCCAACACATGAACCAATAAATTCCTGTTGTTTAAGCCACCCCATTGTGTGGTATTTGTGATAGCAATACTGGCAAACTAAGACAGTACAGAAGATTAAATAGCATGTGCCCACTCATATTCTTTGACAAAATGTTTAGATATTACAGATTCATCTGATTTAATTTGTCAGGTCGAACTGACAAACCAGAATAATATTCATGAAAAATTCAACCTGAGTTCCTCATCTTAGACATACTTCCACTGAAAAGAAGAAATCAACTAGAAATGGCAAGTCAGATGCTGTTTCATTCTACTCTTTACCATGACACATAATAGAGACACTTTTTGAAATTAAAATAATATTTTAAATACTGTTTTAACAATCCATATATTATGGAAAGTTAATTAGGATATTGCTGATTAAATATTATAGAATTTTGAAAGAGTTAGGCAAGCTTTATAAATATTTTTTAAATGACTCACAACTGCATTTTGGTTGGTTTATTGCATTTAGTTAGTATTTTACATGTCTGTCTCCCTGTGCATGGAGGGAGCAAGTCTTATTGATATTTTTATTACCAGGGCTCAGACCCACATATTTGCCACACAATAGCAGTAAATGTTCCTCAGGTAAATAGCTGCCAGCTTCAAACATTTCATTGAATGTTTTTTCTTTTTGCAAAACTAACTAGGAGGCATTTGAGCACAGTGCCTAGAAATTTCAGCTCCAATGTTTATGGGTATTATTTTTTTGCCTCAAAAATGCTATTTAGTTAAAGAGAGAGTTTTAATGTTTTTGCAAAGCCTTTTAAGAGTTCATCTACCTGATGCCAGAATTCTCTCTTGAAAGGTGAAAGGTATGGCAAATTGAGCACCGAGAATTGTGACTACAGAAGAAAAGATATCTAGTCTTTTTATTCTAGCATCTCCTGGAGAACTGTCCTTTGGGTCATAATTACTGATGAAGAAGAAAACCACTTATGATCCAATTGGCTTTTTAAAGGCCTCAAATCTTGCTTGCAAGAAGATTCCTTCTAGGAATTTCAGGATCTAGACCCATAGATATAGGCATAACTGAGTCCAAAAATCATTATGAAAATTCTTTCCTCATGTGCAAGGTGATTATCTTAATTCCACTTTCCCCCACAAACAACCCTCAGAAAATATTTGAGCATGAGTAGTTTAGTTGGGAGTGGCGAGTGGGAAAGTGCAGTAGGAAGTAGAGATGGGAGAAAGGAAAGGGAAGAAAGCCAATAAAAGGTCTGTTATCATGAAAGCTATCCCAGTGGGTAACTGGAGCTCAATCCCATTGGGGAACTCTGGAAACCAGTGTAAAGCATGTGATGAAGAGTTATGCCACTCAAGAGGGAGGGGTATTGGGGTCAATCCTTGCTTGAAGGCTGTTTCCAGAGTTGTTAACTCCCTAGCTCTTCCAGCCTGCTAGGTGAGGGCAGTAAAGCAGGTTTGGTGGTCAAAGAAAGACCGCAAGCAAAGAAATTTAAGTACTGCCAGCTGGAAATTGTTGGGCTGGCATATTCTGAAGTGGTAAAAGCAATGGGATATAACAGGGACACCAAGACCGTCTACTACAGTGATGAACCATACAAAAATAACTCTCATTTACTGAGGGCTGACTGTGTGCATAGCCCTTTACATTAACTGTTTCATTCTCAATCTCATAACAACCCTGTGAAGTGGGTATTTTTATTACCTTTTTCAACTGAAAAGCAAGGTTAACTTCTCCACGGTCATACACTAGTTCATAGCGCCATATGCCTGGGTCCAAAGTTCTTAACCACTACCCCAAACTGGAAGGAACATCCCTGCCCCTCGATAAATACATAGATACCGTCCATTTTGTATGCAATGGGATTCATGCAAGAGCAACACATCCTTCCCAACTATTGGGCTGGTCCTTTCACGTTGGCATTGAGTACTGGGCCAATTATTCAACAGTCAGTTGGCCAAATACAGGACAACTTTGTGCAGGGTAATGGAGCTCTATGGGCCTTTGACTGAAACTTCCAAATGAACATTTGGCCAAGTGCTCAGTGAGAAAAGAAGGTCTAATGAATCTCCATGGTGTATGACTAAAAGCAGAGCCTGATCTACCCCGAGCTTGAATACAATTATAAGAGTGTCCTCCCAGTGCTTTGGGAGCACAAAGTGTCTGTTATCTCAAGTTGGAAAGGAATTTTCTGAAATAACTGATAATTGTACAATGAAGCACATCATAAAAGCTCCCCTCCTCCCCCCGCTCCAGTCCCTCATCACAAGGACAAAATTGGGCCAGTTAGGGCATTGATCTAGACCATAAAATTATTTTCAGATTTTTCCTTTTAAGAGGGAAAAATCCACCTACCTAAAATAGCCTCCATTTAAAAGACTGTTGCAGTAATGAAAGATTTATTTTATGGAACTAGGTATGTGTACTCTGCATGAATTCAGACCAAACAAATTCCCATCCTTCTGAAAAAGGATGGCAATGACCTTCTATATATTCATATATTAAAGGCACAGCGTTTCAATTTTGTCTTGAAAATCCCAAGTTCTTTAAAGGTCACATATCTAGCTTCATAGGTACCTCATTTTTTCTTATATAATTGTTAAATGAGTCTTCCTATTCTCTTTAATTCCATGGAAAACCCACTGCTAAAGAGGAAAAAATCATCTATCCCAAAATCTTTTCCAAAAACTATAGAAGTATTAAAAGATATTCAGAAGGCAATTTGCCAAACACAAGATCAAATATTTAGAAGAAGCAGGAGCTAGGAGCTCAGCCTGATACCCATTACTTATCTCTATCATGGAAGTTATCTGTCATGTTTTGCATTCTCTGAAGGCAAAAATGTGTGTGTGTGTGTGTGAGAGAGAGAGAGAGAGAGAGAGAGAGAGAGAGAGAGTGAGCGCAGACTCCACTGTCTGCAATAATGAATTAAAAGAAGTGTTGCTACAGACAGGCATCTGGAACAACTTTGGAAATCAAATGAAGGAGTCAAATGTTAGGGTCTTGTATATGCCAGCAGATAAAGGGTTTTCTGACATAGCTTCTTCAGAGGGAATTTGGTTTCTTTTGTCTTTAACACAGACGTTGTAAAAGGGCCAATTTACAGTAGGATGTAAGAACATGTAAGATACCCCTGAGAGGAACACACCAAAAGGTGGCCCTGGCAACGTTGGTTTTATAAATCCAACAATCAGTACTTCTGAGCTTTCTGCAGCACCCTCTCCCCTTTGAATGACCAGCTACCTTCTTTCTCCAGACATCAGCTACCTTTAAAAACATCCTCTTTTAATTTCTTTTTTTCTTAACTTTTTATTTTGAAATAATTTCAAACTTACAGGACGATTGCAAAAACAATACAAAGCCCATACAGATAATTGTACAATTGTCAGCCCCACTCAGAAAGCCAGACTGACACATCCTTTTTTGAAGATTGACTCAAATGTGCTGTGGTTCATGCTCATTTCTCTACAAAAACATTCTCGGTCATAAAGCAATGGGAATAGCTATAATTGTGAGATGGACTAGATGAAGTTTATGGTAAATAACAGCTGCTGACTCATGAAGAGTGAGGGTAAATGAACACGAGTGAAGAGTTTTCTGTGCTGTGAAGGAAAACAAATTGAGGTGTTACCACAATCACCACCATTAATATTATTATCTTGATAGTTAATTACATACCAAATTGCATCACCTGTTCAAATCAGCACAGATTTGATGATAAAATCACTGGACTGAGCCAAAAGATGCTAAGAAATAAAAGATGCTAAGAGACTTGATTTTTTTAAAAGTTAATCTGTAGGTTTATCTCCAGCCAAAAGAAAGAGAAATTTCCTATCTTCAATTGTAGGACGATGCAAAAAATTGGAAACTAAATATATTGATATGGAAAGATATCTTTTAAAACTTTTAAAATATATATTAAGAAAGGGACATACACATTTGGGGGGTTTCATTATGTATAAAATAATCTTAAAAAAATAAACAAAGTCCCCAAATGATGCTTGCCTCCGGAGAAGGTAATGGAGGATTTGTCAAGAGTGGGACAAGGCAACTTGCTTTTCATGACATACCCTTTTTGCACAGTTTGACTTTTTACCATGTACATGTATTTCTTCTTTGAAATTCCTGAATATTTGGAAGTGTAAAGCCTGTTTAGAAAGCGGGAGCAGAGAAACAGAAAATCAGGCATGTGAAGTGCCTGAGCAGTGAAGAGTGACACTGATGGGTCACTGAAGCTGAACCCTGCAGGGAAACTCTGGGCAGTGACTCAAAACCCAAGGCTCGGAATTGTCCCACCCAAGACAGAGGGAGCTGGGGTTTTTATGCACCAACTTCTGAGAGTCCACTGTCTGCAACTATTAGATGTTACCAAGGGCTGCTGGGGGGAAGAGGGGAAGAGTTATTGATTCCCTGGCAAATTCTAGTGGCTGGAAATGTGCAGAGCATACAGAAGAAGAGTCTGAGGGCCAGATGGGGCACTGACAACATTCACCATTGGGCAATGATAGAGCAACACCACTGAGTGTCTCTGGCACATACTGAAAACAGTGACGTTCCGGGGACTCTGTGGAAAGCAACAAAAGGAACGAAAGGACTGGAAAGGGTCTGCAGTGAGGCCAGAGCAGAAGTGGCAGACACAAGCTGTAGGTGCTGTTACTCCACCCATGGCAGACACTAAGCCAACATGTCACTCTACCCTTTGACCCAACCAGGCTCAGAATCGGCTTCAACCCCCAATGATTGACAACCACCCTCAGTCTATCAAGATGGGCTCTCAAAATGTCAACCACGTGTCATGCCTTTACTAGAGGATGCAAAATGGTTCTGCCAGACTGGGAACTATTAGTGATATTTTTAAATACTTTGTTTTTCTTACTTAAGATGATTACATAAGTGAAAATTGTTGTTCTTAGGAAGTGCACATGGAAGTATTATGTGTTCAAGGAGTATGCTATATACAGCCTACTTTCAAATGTTTAGAAAATATAAAGAGATCGATAGATATTTAGATGGATGGATGGATGGATGGATAGACAGACACAACAAATGTGGCAAAATGTTAAAATTAGTAGCTATGTATATCTTGAGAAGGGGAGCAGGTATGTTAGAGTTCCCTCTATAGGTTTTGTATTATTTTTGCAACTCTTCTGTAAGTTTGAAATGACTTCCAAATAAAAAGTTTAAGAAAAAAAGGGCAAAAAAAACCCCACATTTTTCTGAGCATTGGTGAGCGGTCTCAGGGAACTGAGGGCAGTGGGTAAGGAAAAAGAGAGAGACCTATATTTATTTTCAATGGGTGCTGTAACAAATTACCACAAACTTAGAGGCTTAAAAGAACATAAATTTATGATCTGACTATTCTGTAGGTTAGAAGTCACTGAGCTAAAAGCAAGCTGTTGGCAGAGCTGTGTTCCTTTCTAGAGAAGCTCTAGGGAAGACTTGTTTCTCTGCCTTTTCCAGCTTCTAGAAATGGCCTGCATTCCTTAGCTTGAGCCCGCCTTCCTCCATCTTCAGAGCCACCAGTGGTAAGTGGAATCTTTCTCACAGTGCATCACCCCAACATCCTTATCTGCCTCCCTCTTCTACTTTTAAGGACCGTGGTGATTACATGGGACCCACCCAAATAATCCAGGATAATTTCCCCATCTCAAAATCCATAATTTATTCACATTTGCAAAATCCGTTTTATCAGGTAATGTACCTTATTCACAGGTTCTGTACTGCTGACAATTTTGGGGACCCATTATTTTGGCTACCAAGTCCCTAAAAACAGTGTTTAATCAATGTCTTAATTCTTCCTAAAATGAGTCCTGATTCTATAACACCTCACTAATTGTCTTTACTCTATGTGATTTTTGGTACTCTTAACATAGCTATTTATGACTCTCAGCTGATATGCCCATTGAGTTCCATCAGATTTATTCCTCTGATTCCAACTTTGATTTTTTTTTTAAAGCATGATTGTGGGCCTTCACTGGAATTGCTTTAGCCAAAAGCCTACCCTACAGAGTTGATGATTAAGAGAAAGAACAAAATTAAAATTTAGCACTAATTCAATGCCTCCATTTTATAAATGAGGAAATAGAGGTGAAGAAATGTGAAGAAAACTATCCATGGTTGTACAACTGGCCAGTAGTAAATCAAAGATGTGAGTCTACATTTTCAGAACTTTTCCTACTGCACAATGTCTCTGGAAAGCTCTTCTTCCCAGAAAACAAAATTTCTTTGGGAGCTAACATGGCTTGTTATTGCTATTACCATTATTTTTATCTGATTCCAGTAAATGTCTTGTACCTGATATCCTCCCTGTACCTCTTCTTTCTTACCAACAGAGCTATGAATTTATTAGAAGCAGCAGTATACCCACCTGCATAACTCAATCCCCCAGGCTCCCCTGAAGCTAGAGGTGGATGTGTGTACAACTGTTGCCAGTGAGATGAAAGAGAAGCCCATTGGGGTTTGGCTTCTGGGAGAGCTATTGTTTGCTTATAAAAAGGATCAAACTAAATGAGCGAGCATGTTTTGCCCTTCTTCCTGCCAGGTTTATGAATATGATGCCTAAGGGTGGCGTAGCCTTTGAAAGTATGAGAAAACCACACGCTAAGGACGGCAGGGCAGGAAGGTACAAGAAGAATGCATCTGAGACAGCACCATGGAGCTGCCGTACAGCCCTGGCCCAGCCCATCTCTCTCCAGACTTCTTTCTTTTTCAATATCTAGTATTTATTTTTTTCAATACAGAATTTAATATTTTTTGAATCTGCAGATTTGATTGAGGTATATTCACATAGAATATATTCCATCCAAAGTATACAATCAATGTCTTGCAGTATCTTCACTTAGTTGTGCAATCATCACAGTCAATTTTAGACAGCTTTCATTGCTCCAAAGAGAAAAATCACAGATAGACACACAAAAAGAAAACCCCAAACACCGCATATCTCTTATCTGCCCTCCCCCCCATTATTGACCTCTAATATTGGTGTGATACACCTGTTACTGTGGATGAAAGAATATTATGGTATCACTGTTAAATATAGTTTGCAATAGGTAGCTTGCAATAGATAATTTTTCCCCATATACAACTCTATTAACTCTTTGTATAAGGGTTGTACATTTGTAGTAGTTCATGCAAGAACTTATTTATATTTGTAGTGTTAATCGGTGACATACTTGACTTTAAATTACCCCTTTCAATCAAATTCGCCTACGATATGGTACCATTACTTATACTCCCAGTAACGAGCTACCATCAGCTCTATCCATTCCCCAACATTTAAGTTCAACCTCGGTAACAATTATGTACATATTAGGTAACTGCTCCCCCTTCTTTAGCTTCTGTCTATCTCTAGGTACCCTATATTTTACATTTTAAGACTCGGAGTTTATGTATTTTAGTTAGTTCATATTAGCGAATATCATACAATATCATACAATATCTGTCCTTTTATGTCTGACTTATTTCACTCAGCATTTTGTCCTCAAGGTTCATCCATGTTGTCACATGCTTCAGGACCTCATTCCTTCTTACTGCTGCATAATATTCCATTATATTTATGTACCACATTTTCTTTATCCACTCATCTGTTGATGGATAATGATTGTTTCCATCTTTTGGCAATTGTGAATAATGCCACTATGAATATTGGTATGCAGATGTCTGTTCATGTCCCTGCTTTCAGATCTTCTGGGTATATAACAAGTAGTAGACTTGCTGGGTCATAGAGCAATTTAATATTGTATTTGCTGAGGAACCACCAAACTGTCTTCCACAGAAGCTGTACCATTTTACATTCCCACCCAGCAGTGAATAAGTGTCCCATTTTACCACATCCTCTCCAACCTTTGTTGTTTTTTTATTTGTTTAATAGCAGCCATTCTAGTAGGTGTGAGATAATATCTCATTGTTTTGATTTGCAGTTCCCTAATAGCTAATGGAGATGAACATCTTTTCATGTGCCTTTTTAGCCATTTGTATTTCCTCTTTGAAAAAAAGTCTATTCATATGTTTTTGCCCATTTTATAATTGGGTTGTTTGTCCATTTATTGTTGAGTTGTAGACTTTCTTTATATATACTGGATATCAAAACCTTATCAGATATATGGTTACCAAATATTCTCTCCTATTGAGTTAGCTACTGTGCTGGTTTGGATATATTATATCCTCCAAAACATCATTATCTTTGATGCGGTCTTGTGTGGGCAGGAAACATACTGGTGTTGATTGAGTTGAACACTTTTGATTGGATGTTTCCATGGAGATGTGATCATTCAATTGTAGGCGAGATCTTTCATTGGATAATTTCCATGGAGGTGTGGCCCCGCCCATTCAGCATGGGCCTTGATTAGTTTACTGGAGCACTATATAAGTTCAGGCAGAAGGAGCAAGCTTGCTACAGCCAAGAGGGACACTTTGAAGAAGCACAGGAACTGAGAGAGGAGCTTCAGCTTACAGAGACATTTTGGAGACAGCCTTTGAAAGCAGACTTTTGCTCCGGAGAAGCTAAGAGAGGACAAACACCCCAAGAGCAACTAAGAGTGATATTTTTGAGGAACTGCAGCCTAGAGAGGAACGTCCTGGGAGAAAGCCATTTTGAAACCAGAACTCTGGAGCAGAAACCACCACGTGCCTTCCCAGCTAACAGAGGTTTTCCGGACGCCATTGGCCATTCTCCAGTGAAGGTACCCGATTGTCCATGTGTTACCTTGGACACTTTATGGCCATAAGACTGTAACTGTGTAACCAAATAAACCCCCTTTTATAAAAGCCATTCCTTCTCTGGTATTTTGCATCCTGGCAGCATTAGCAAACTGGAACAGCTACCTCTTCACCTTTTTGGCAAAGTTCTTTGAAGCACAGAAATGTTCAATCTTGAGGAGTTCCCTTTTATCTATTTTTTCTTTCATTGTTTGTGCTTTGGGTGTAAGGTCTAAGAAGCTACCACCTCTCACTAGGTCTTGAAGATGTTTCTTATATTTTCTTCAAGGAGTTTTATGGTACTAGCTCTTATATTTAGGTCTTTGATCCACTTTGAGTTAATTTTTGTATAGGGTGAGAGGTAGGGGTCCTCTTTCATTCCTTGGATATCCAGTTCTCCCAGCCCCATTTATTGAAGAGCCTATTCTGTCCCAGTTCAGAGGGTTTGGGGACCTTGTCAAAAATCAATTTACCATAGATCTAAGGGTCTATTTCTGAACTCTCAGTTAGATTCCATTGATCAATATGTCTGTCTTTGTGTCAATACCATGCTGTTTTGACCACTGTGGCTTTATAAGCTTTAAAATCAGGACATGTAAGTCCTCCCACTTTGTTGTTTTTTTGGATGTTTTTGACAATTCGAGACCCCTTTCCCTTCCCAATAAATTTGATAACTAGCTTTTCCAAGTCTACAAAGTAAGTTGTTGGAATTTTGATTGATATTGTGTTGAATCTGTAGATAAATTTGAGTAGAATTGACAGCTTGACAAATTTAGCCTTCCTATGCATGAACACAGAATGTCTTTCCATTTCTTTAGGTTTTCTTTTATTTCTTTTAGCAATGTTTTTTAGTTTTCTGTGTACAAGTCCTTTGCATCCTTGGTTAAATTTATTCCTAGATACTTGATTCTTTTAGTTGCCATTGTGAATGGAATTTTTTTCTTAATTGCCTCCTCAGTTAGGTCATTACTAATGTGTAGAAACATTACTGATTTTTGTGCATTAATCTTGTAACCTACCACTTTGCTGAATTTGTTTATTAGCTCAAGAAGCTTTGTCGTAGATTTCTTAGGATTTTCCAAATATAGGATCATGTCTCCAGACTTGTTTTTACATGAAAAAAAGATAACTTACTTGAGCAGAACCTTGAGAAAAACCATATTTCTGGGTAGAAAGAAATAGAGAAATCAGAGATTGGCCCAGGACAGTCAGAAGACTAGACAATCTAGCGGAGTACACTTGAAGACAAAAGAGGAAGAGAAAGGATACAGAGAGATAGCCACTTGGGTCAGCGCCATTTATTAAATAAGCTATCATTTCCCATTAACTTAATTTATCTATTTTGTCAGATATCAAGTTTCCATATTTACTGGGATCTATTTCTGTGTTCTCTATTCCATTTGACTAAAATATTTAATGTGTCCTCTGATTAGGATAAGCAGGATAAACCTATAAAAGATGGAAGGCAAATATAAAGTCAGGCTATGTCTATTTAGGACTGAGAAGGATGAGATGTGAGAATAATTTGTGGATGAGAAAATAAAGGCAGTTTTAGTGACACTGAGTTTTGAATTCTTGGGTGGTAGCCATACAGGGCTGGCTAGTTTGCTTTTGAATGAGAAGTCAGGTGAGGCAGTTGACCAAAGATTAGGACAATAATTTGAAACAACAAAAATGCTGGCAGTGGCACAAGAAAAAAAGATTAAAGAGCCTGGGTCATAAACACCAATTTTCTGATGCTGAGACCAATTTCTGTCCCATTCATGGAGCATCTAGTCTTCCGGCCAGGTAAGGAACCAATCTCGGGGTATGTGTGAGTCAATCAGATCAGTGATTATACCTGGGAGAGAGACAGAAGCGATGTGCAGGACTTAAGCCAGGGTAGCCCCAAATAAACAGTGAAACTACTTCTCCCCTTTATGCCATAGCTAAACCAGTGGTTCCCAAACTTGATCGTGCATCAGAATCACATGGAAGGCTTGTTAAAACAAAGACTGCCAAGAATTTCTAAGTCATTAGGTTTGAGGTGGGGCCTGAGAATGTGCATTCTAATAAGTTCCCAAGTGACCCTGATGCTGCTGGTCCAGGGCCACATTTTGAGAACCACCGTTCTAGACTTTAACAGCAAAATGACTCATATTGCTTGAGAGATTTAAATTGTAAGAGAGAGCAACTCATCCATGAAGTCTTCTATGATTCCCTTCATTCAGAGTTGATGCCTTCCCTCATCCGTGTGCACTGATGGAGTGATACTTGAGTTGCATCTTAAAGGATGTTCATAAAGACAGAAGGTAGTTGAAAGAGACAGAGGGAAGGGCAGACGCACAGGCACAGAAAAGTAAGAGCATCAGAAAACTGCAAATCTGTCTGGTTAAGGAAGAGCAGTAGGGCATGAAAATATGGATGGAGAGGCAGACAACGGCCAAGGTCACCAACGGCCTTACCACACCAAGGAATGTGAACATGGGGACTGATCAACTCCTTTGGGTGATGGAAAGAGAGCCATCAAAAGTGCTGCTTTTTTGTTACTGCAAAGGAGAGGTTAAACCTGCTTATAATTGTGCTGCCTAAGAGTCTCCCCTGAGTACCTCTTTGTTGCTTGGATGTGGCCCTCTCTCTCTCTCTAGCTAAGCCACCTTGGCGGGTGATCTCACTGCCCTCCCCACTACGTGGGACCTGACTCCCAGGGGTGTAAATCTCCCTGGCAATGCAGGATATGAATCTGGACCCAGCATTGTAGGATTGAGAAAATCTTAAGGGGGATGTGAAATGAAATGAAATAAAGCTTCAGTGGCTGCGAGATTTCAAATGGAGTCGAGAGGTCACTCAGGTGGACAGTCTTATGCACTATATAGATAACACTTTGTAGGTTTTAATGTATTGGAATAGCTAGAAGTAAACACCTGAAACTACCAAACTCCAACCCAGTAGCCTTGACTCTTGATGACGATTGTATAACAATGTAGATTACAAGGGATGGCAGCGCGATTGTGAAAACCTTGTGGATCGCACTCCCTTTATCCAGTGTATGGATGGATAAGTAGATAAATGGGGACAAAAACTAAATGAAAAATAGGGTGGGATGGGGAAGATGATTTGGGTGTTCTTTTTTATTTTTATTTTTATTTTTTATTCTGATTCTGATTCTGGTGTAAGGAAAATATTCAAAAATAGATTGGGGTGATGAATGCACAACTATATGATGGTACTATGAACAGTTGATTGTACACCATGGATGATTGTATGGTATGTAAATATATCCCAATAAAACTGAAGAAAAAAGCTGATGAGGATCAGCCAAAAAAAAAAAAAAAAGTGCTGCTTTAATTTCTGGCTGGGCAACTTGTATGAATGGAAGAGCCATTAATTGAGATGCTGATGAATTCAGTTCGGGGAGCAGCACAGAGGACACATTCATGTCCAGGAGGCAGCTGGATAGAGAGTCTCAGGTTTAGGGCAGATAGCTTGGGAGGTGGGGGTTGGGGGGAGGGGTAGATGTGGGTCCCCGATGGACTCAGTGATAAACCTACGGGAGTAAAATAATGAGCCAGTAAGCGGAGATGAGTCAGAGATAGAACCTTTTAGGAGTAGGTCCTCCCAAGGAAGGACTCTGAGGAGATGGTCTGAGAAGTTAAAGGAAAACGGAAGCCAAGAGACCAGCAGGTGCCTGGCCCACAAACCTGCCACAAAGGAGCCTCAGGAGTGCTTCAGGGTAATATTCCCACAACCTTCAGGGCATCCCCATGGGCTGAAGAGGCAGGAGCCCCAGGGGCACTCATCTTCAGCCACAAGGCAGCCTTATTTGGAGCTCCTGGCTAAACGACCTAAGTGAGTGGGTCGGAACTCTGACAGGTCGGGAGCCTGAAGCATAGATGGCTCCAGGCCTTGCTGCACCCTTACCACTGCACAGCCAATGGTGCTTGCTCCAGCCGCCCACCGCAGGAGCCCCAGGAACAAAGCTGGTGGAGGTCAGGTTTTGGGTTGGTTGACGTTGGGTGGTGGGAGCAGAAAACGGTCCCCAGGGATCCCAAGTCTCTGTCTTCTCACATATGGCTGTGCCTGTCCTTTTGCGAGTGGTGCACCATTTTGATGGGATCTGAGTTGACTCAGGGTGACTGCTCTAACGTACAGTCTGCAAATTAGAGCTTCGCCATTATTTTGAAATATGTGATATGCAAAAGTTCCACTGAGTTAGAAATCCATTGATAGTATCGTAAAACAATTCAAACTAGTATTGGTCAAAGCAAGAAAAATTAGAGCTGTTAGAGTCTTTGAATATCATTTCAACTTGTGTAAATTTTGAATGGTTGAAAATGGTTTTAAATCTTTATCACCTACTTATGCAAGGTGTTAAATCTTGGTAACTAGAAAGAATTTGAAGAGATTATCATTTAAACATCTTGAAGGGGTCATTTAAAAGTCTTAATCAGGGACCATGTAACCATTTTAAGCATAAAATGACATAATTTATATTCATGGAAGGAAATTCATATTTCTGAAGTACAGACTTGAAAAGATATTATTTGGAAGTTTTATACAAATTTCACAATATTTTCTCTAATGCTTTCTGTGTGTTTTTCTTATGATTTTATAATACAAAAATATGTAAATTTTCTACTGGTCCCATATAGATAGATGCCTTCATATAGATGGATATTCAAGGGTGCTACGTCAATATTATCATTCTATCTATGTGTATCATGACATAAAATGTTGGAAAGCACTAGAAGAGAGAGTATCAAGAAAGGATTGGTGGAGCCAAATAAGTCTATGTCTGCAGAGGTGCATGTGGCAAGGGTACAGGGGAAGAGTATAGGGGAAGGGTGGGGGTTGGGGTAGAGTGGGTTGGGAGGGATAGACACGCCTCCATGGTGAGGATGGGGCATGGAGGGTGGGTTGGTAGGCTGTTTCACATCATGAAGATTAAACAGGAGTGTTCACCTGCATAAGCAAATAATGAGCTGCCATTGGCAAGCCACCTTCTCTTTCACTTCCTCCAGGCCAATGCTTGTTTGTAACTGAATGTTTCTTAAACAGTCTGTCTGTCACTTTACCCATAGCTAAGTGACTTCATCAAAAACCATCCTATCAACATGCAGATTCACAAGGAAGAAAGATAAGGTCACTATTTTATGTATTATTACTATAACTCTTACTGTGAACTCCTAACCGTCTTTGTAGTAAATAAAAAACGTTGCCTTATATGCAAAGAACCACTGAAATGTCATTTATAAGATGACCTCAGTGAGGGGTTGACTTATATCATGCAGATTTCTTTAAACCTGGGCTTGGGCCCATAAGGTAACATTGCATTCACCTAACATTTCCTGACTCTAAACTTTGTAAAGCCTCATTCCCTTGGAAAAGATTGCATGGGGTTCTAGTCTGTATCAAGTGCATTGAATTGATATAGAGAAAGCATGAAGACAGTAGCTCAAGCTGGGATGGCCTAGGTCCTGAGGCAGGGACCTGGGTTTTAAGAGCACGTTTTGCTCTCAGGTGCTTTGGGGCTCTCTCCTCTGTCCTCCAAATCCCCTTTCTGTTCTCCTTTGACCTGGTCAACAGCCTCCTCTTCCCTTCCTCAGCAAAGTGGCCACCTCTTCTTTAGCCTACCCCCCTCGCCACTCCATGCCATCTCAGAAATTAGGGCTTAGTAACTCTCTTCTGTGCTTCTGCCACATTCTAAATGTGCCCTGGCTCCTGTATTTACCACATTATTCTACAGTTATTTGTTCTCCTCTGAGTCCCTGCTAGACTATGAGTTTATCTAGGACTCGGATGCTGTCTTAAAAAAAAGTTATTTTTTTAAGAATAGATCATACATTCAAAGTGTATTTATTACTTATATGCACATTATTTTAAAGAGCATTAATAAAATGAGTTTTATAAAAAATTTTATTGTGGCTATATATATAATATATAAAATAAAATTTGCCATTTTAACCATTTTTAAGAGTACAATTCAGTGGCATTAATTACATTTGCAGTGTAGTGCAACCATCACCATCATCCATTACCAAAAGTTTTCCATCACTCAAAACAGAAACTCTGTACCCATAAAGCAACAACTCCCCATAAACCCCTCTCCCCAGCCCCTGGTTTCAATGAATTATTTTTGAAATTCCCTGATCCCTTCACCTCCTGCACGCCCAGAGGTAACTGCTTCCCTGAATGGGTTATTCATTCCCTTGCACTTCTCTATATAAGTATTACCCCGTTTTGACCTTTACATAAATGGAATTTATATGTGCATTCTTCTGTGACTTGCTTCTCTCCTAGGTTTCACGCCCAATGATGTATTTGTGAGATTCAGCTATGTAGCTATGAGGTAGTGGTGGCTTATTTGTACTCACCGCTTTGAATCTCTCCATTCTTCTTTGATGGACATTTTGTTTGTGTTGTTTTATGATGCTACAAACTGTGCTGCCGCTGTGAACTTTCTGGTTTGCATCTCTTGAGGCTCACGTGGAGGGCTTTCTCTTAGAAATGTACCTACAAATGGGATTCGATTTTTCTAGATAATGCCAAATTATTTTCCCAAAGTAATTAAACCAATCTACCCTCCGACCAGCAGTGCCCCAAAGTTCCCATTGTTTCCCAGTCTTGCTCATACTTGCTACAGCCTGACTTCCACATACTGCCAACCTGATGGGCATGGCATGGTATATGTCCTGGTGTTTGGGGGGAAAATGGCTTTTGCAGCCCCCAAATTCCCACACCTGGCAGAGGACTATGCATATAGTAGTAAAAGCTCGCAAACCTTTTGTTTGATGAATGAAGAATAACCATTCAATGTGATAAGTCCCATAACAGAGAAGCATATATATACCTGCAGAACATATTCATAAATTAACAGAAGTGTCCCTTCAGTCTTCAAATCTATCTGCAAATCAGAATTACCTGGGGATCCTTTTATTATTCTTTAATTGACATTTTATTATGAAAAATTTCAAACATACTGCAAAGGACAACCCTTTCCCCACCACCTAGAGCCCACCGTTAGCAATTTACTGAACTCCCTTTAGGGGGATTCTTCCTAAAAATACCAATTCCTCAGGGCTGAGATTCTGATTCTATAGATGGGAGCAAAGAATCTGTTTTTGTTTCTTTGTTTCTTTGTTTTTGTTTTCCAACTCCCCAGGTGATTCTGATGAACAGCCAGGCTTGGGAACCAGTGCCTGAAGGAACTCGCTGCCATAAATAAAGCAGACAGATTTGTAATTAGCCTAGCGGTGCTCATTCTTTGAAAAAAAAAAAAAAAAGAAAAGAAAAGTTCTGCTGGGTGCCTAAAGCCATTTTCTTAGACCACCAGCATTCCTAGGAAGCTGTCAATTTTGTGGAGGCAGGGATAGGTTCCTGAGAGGGGCAGGGCGGGTCCCCTGGGCTCCAGGCTGCCCTGTCCTCTCCCTCCAAACCCAGCAGGCAGAGGGATGAGCCTGCCCTTCAGATCCAAGCCAGCTTCTTTCAACATTTGGGTGTAGAAGGAAAGGGGGGCAGACTAGCGAACAGGGTCACCAGGTGGCCCCAACTCCCACCTCTCACACACACCCCGGAGAGAACAACTGGTAAGGGTTGCTGGAGAAGGCTGTTGCTGCTGCCCCCAGTGCCCTCCCGTGGGAGCTGGTAGGAAACAGAAACACATCCTTTCCAGACCCTTGTTCTCCAGAGGGGATCTGCTCACAAATGGAAGGCGTGGCAGTGTCTGGGGACGTGGGGGGTCTTCAGGGGTACTATAGGCACAGCATGTGGCTGAGGACCCTCAGAGCCCAGCACAACCAAATGGATCGTGAAGGATTCAGCTGCCCTCAAACAGCTCAACACTTCCCTCTCAAATCTCACAGACAGGGAGCCCTTGCTCCATACAAACTCTTTCTCATTCATAGAGTGAAAATAAATTTTGGATCACTCCTTTAAGTCTTGAATCATGTCCTTTAAATAAATGCAGTTCAGCTCTACGCCCTTTCCCACCAATCTTAATCAAGATAAATGATGGTTTCTGAGTAGCAGCAATGACGGTTGTGTAAAATAGCATTTTTGGTCAAACAGAGGTGGGTTTGTTTGATTTACCACATTGAATATCTTTAGTCAGTCCTCTTAGGTACAATTAGAACCCTGTGATAATTGTTCTGATCTGCTTGGTTGCATTGAGCTATTTCTCCTTGCGTTCACCCATCACCATCACCACCAGCCACAGTGATCACACCTACCTCCCATGGTTTAAAATCTCCATTGGCATCTCATTTTCTTCATCCATTCTTCTGCATGCTGTCCCTGCAGTTCTTCTACATATGGGAACTTCATCAATGGGAGTCATATGTCATGTTTACATCAGTACATCAGTTGTGGGCGTAAGCAAGCAACTGGAGTAAATTTCATGATTGGGGGGTTGTTCCATCTACCTGTTCTGTTTCTTCATGTCCCAAGATTATGGTGCAATCTTTTGAACACTACAGCGCCTCCATGTGCTTCCCTCCTTCTTAGTAATGGATTCCCTCAGAGCCTTTGGTTTAGTCCATTTGAGGTTTCACTCCACCCTCTTTGCTTCTAAGCCGTTTGCTGAGGGTTTCTGTTCGTGCCACATCATGGCCTTTTGTATCTGACAGGGAAGTGTATTCAACTCTTGTTCTGCAGTCCTGTTTTACTTCTTCTTCTTGTGCGAACAATTCCTTTTACTGTCTTAATGCATCTTACCGCTGTAATTCAATTGTTCATTCATCTCCCAAATCCGTGTTGCAACAACCAAGCACCTTTAAATGTTTCTTACCCCACCCACTCCCCAAAGCCCTAATTCCCCTTTGGCTTGTGGGTATCTTCCTGACAGTAAAGGGCCAAGTGGGAATGGGAGTGGGGGTTGGGGATTGGGTAGTCATTTTAGAATCAGAATTCCTAAATTAAGCAAGATGACTTTTTATGAAAGCTTGTAAGGATCTGTCAGATCCACTATCAAAGAATCTGCCAAGGTGTGACTAGTGGGGGCTGCCCACTGGCTGTGTGCCAGGGTGACATTCATCTGGAGCCGAAGAGCTTTCGAAATATGGGCAATGTTTCTTCTGAACCCTCAGTTATTTGACTGAAAGCTTTCTGATTGTTGGAGGCATGCTGTGGGGGGAGGGGGTGAATGGAAGGGCATCAGCACCCACTTTTAGTGGGAGCCAGGGAGGAGAGAATAGAAGGGTGAAGGATGTGCATGCCCCTGTGTACATATTTGCAAAAGCTACAAGGGTAGCATCCTGTCTCAGCAGACAAGTCAGAAAGACAAACAGAGCAAGGGGGCGAGAATGGACCAAGCCCCTGTGTTCTGTTTTGAAGAGTTTCTACGTCTCTCTTTTACCCCCTCCTCCGATGCCCCAGATATCTCCATCTGGTTCTGCCTTAGTGTCTTGAGATCCCCAGGGTTGGAATTATTCCTCTGGGTCTGGCTCTGAAAGTCCAAGTTAAATTGCAAGAGTATTGTCTGGTAGCCTTGGCAGCCATTAACACCCCCATGCCAAGTGGTTTACCAGCCCAGGCAGAGGCGGAGCTGTTCTGCAGAAAAAAGGGGTGCAGTACTAGCAGCCTTAGAGGGGTTGAAGGCAGCCTTTTGATGAGAGAGGGTCCGCTCTGGTGGGGGGTCTCAGAGAAATGCCAGAAGGTAAAGACCACCGGGCCCCAAGGGAGAACACGTATCACTTACTTGTTGATTTAACTCTTCCAGTGTCTGAGCGCAGATGGGAAGCTTTGACATAATTTGTAAAGATTGATTTCAGAGGAAGGAGAAGAGGGGCCGGTTTCTCTTGGGAAAAAAGTATTTCCAGGGGATTTCCCCTTCTGCCTGACCTTTTAGGTTCCAACACCAACAGTTTACTCTCCCAGCCTAACTGCAACGCCTCTGCCCCGACTCCAAATATTTGCACGCAAACCTGGCTTGTCTTTGCTCCCAGCTAAAGCCTTTGAATGAAATAGGACTACTATCAACATATTCTTAAGATAACTCACAGTCCAAACTAACAGATCATGTATACCAGCAAGATCACACAGACACACACAGACACAAATAATTTTGTAATCTTTCTGCCCTGCATTGCCTAGGTGGGCAGATGGGCCTGACCTCAGGAAGTTTGCAGCCTCTCCCTGAATGAACCGCTGGGTGCCTAAAAGCCATTAGGACCCACAAAACCCAGGTCCAGCCCCAATTATCAGCCTGGGCCACCACTCCAAGAGCATGTAGCCAGGTGGACTTACCGAAAGGGTCTTCACTTTGATTAGGGAAAGACAAACTCCACAGGTGCTGCTGCAATTTTCTCTACAAAGCTAGCATACGTAGCAACTTTTTTTGCACTGTATTTATGCCCTCTGCTAAACTGTTTCTCTTTTTCCTTATCCCCTTTGTCTTGCACATGGTGGATGCCTCTATTTGGAGATGGATTTATATATCCTCTTTTTTGGTCCCCCTCCCCCACCCCAAGTTTATAGTAGGGTATGAATAGGGTCCTTTGATATGACAACAAAATATAGGGGGAAATGTTTCCGAAAATAACATTGCCGTTTTGTTTTGTTTGTTTTACAATTATTGTGATTCTTAGGACCCAGGCTCAGTTAATGCCCATTTGAGTCCATTTTTGACTGGAGCCAGTTGGCATGAAATGACTTTCTGGACCAGCCAGATTCACAGGGCTGCTGCAGCATTCCAATGTCTAATTACTTAATGTGTTTCAAAGACAAACACTCTGGAAATTCAAATGACCCTGCATTAAAGAATGGCATGTCATCTCTGGGGGAGGGAGATAAATTGTAACTCTTAGGATTATGCTTTTAAAAATAATAACTCAGACATACACACTCACCCACACCCACGCACACCCCTAATCATACATTTGTCAGCCCAGAACTCAGTAAGAAGGAAAAAAAAAAAAAAAAAACTGGCTGCATTTGAAGACGAGAGAGTTAACTCTTGGTAGTGTCAGTATTTCTCTTCCCTTACCCTGCTCTTGTGTCTATAATTCATCTTTATTCACAACGTGGTCCATTTAAACCAGCACCTCTCGGCTGTGTGTGAAACATAAGTCTATACTGCTGGTTCGAGCAGGTAAAAAATGTTAAACATTATCGGCAGGGTCTCTCCTGAATAGGACGTTTTAATTTAGGGCAAGAGGCTCCTTGGACCCACAAGCACATCCATCTAAACCAATCACCCAAGCTGGCCGAGTTCGGGAAGGCAGCGTGGGTGGGAGCATTTGGGTGGCATACCCCAAAAACCACAGTAATTAGAAGGGAAAAGAAGCAAATATCAATTAGTGATTCCTCAGCCAGCTACCAATGTTGGTTTCCAAGGGACTCCACCTTGGTCCCTTCAGAAGTCGCAGCTTCCCGGGGACCTCCGACACAAATGACAGGGATCCGCATGCATCTCGCTGTCTGGAACATTCCCCCGGGGAGGCTGTTGTTATCTGCCCGGCTTCCCTGGCTCTCTGCCTCCCTGTCAGCCTGGGGGCCTGTCAACCAGAATGCTCCCAGCTTCTCAGGGCTTCCGTGGGAATGGGAGCAGGAAAGGGCTTTGAAAATTGAGGACATGAAAGGTGGTGCGCTTCTGCAGCCCTCGGGGCTCCCCTCATTTACCTGAGCGCTGGGGGTGCTGAAATGGGCTTCCCTACTTCCCTTGCACAACTCTCGCTGCCCCCCACCCCCATCCCCGGCTCTGGCAAGATGGATAAATGTTAGCAAATAACGTGATGGGGGGTCGGTGGGGGTGAAGTGGAAGGTGGGGAAGGCGAAAGAGCGAGGGGAGACCCCCCGCCCAGCGGCCCCCCGCAGACAGGCCGCGGGGGGCGGGGAGGGGGCCGCCGGGGCTCGCCGGAGCTCGCTCGGCCGGGCGCCTCCCAGGAAGGCGGGGAGGGGAGCGCCTGTTTACCCAGGAGGGCTGTGCTGATAGCACGTTCCTCGAGTTTACTTTGCTTTCCTTGAGTTTATTGTAAAGGGGTAAAGTTTTCGGATCCGTCACGTGACCCTGACAGGTCCTGCCTATGGCGCAGCAGACCACCCACGCCGAGGGCCATGGAACTGCTTAATAGAAACAGGCTTGTAATTGTGAGTCCGCGCTGCACTCCGCCGAAAGCCTCCGGCGGCCCAGAGCGCCGGGGTTTTTACACTTTCCGTTCCTTTTGTAAAGACGGAGGAGGAGGAGGAGAAGACGAAGAAGAAAAAGAAGACGGACAAGGAAGACAAAGAGACCCGCAGCGACAAGGCAAGGGGGAGACGAGGGAAGACGGGGAGAAGACGGAGGAGCGGAGGACAAGGAAAGGGGGGCAAGGAGGAAGAAAAAAGGGAATTGATGTGAAATCCCAGCTCAGCATCCGCGCGATCGGCACCCGCGCTCCGGGCAGGGGTTGACGGCCGGCTATGGTGAGTGCATCCGGGCGCCGCCGCCGCCGCCGCGATCTCGGGGGCGTGCGCCCGGGGCGTCCGGACGCGGAGGCAGCCGGCCGGGGATGCTCCGTGCCGCGCATCAGGGCGCGGGAACCGGCCGTGGGACCGGAGGGGCGGGCCGCGTGCCGGGGCCGGGACTGGGGTGGGCTGCGCCTTCCGGACTCGGAGCGGATCCCGCGCCTGCAGGCTCGCTCGCACGCTCCCGAGCCCCCGCCCGCCGAGGCCGGCCCCGCGGGCGGGAGGGGGCGCTGGCTGCGGCGCGCCTGAGCCGGGGGAACGGCTCCGGGGGGAATTCTCACGGAGGGGGTCGCTTCAGATCCCATTTTCACGCTTGAAAGGGTCGCCACCTTGGTTTCCGCTCGTCAGCCTGGTAGTGGCTACTGGCTTGCAAGTGGAGGCAGAGCTGGTGATGGAAAGGCTGGTGCGGAGAGAGTGACAGCGCCGGAGGGGGGTGGATGGGGGGCTTGGAGAGAGAGCGCGCGCGCGCGCACCGAGCAAGTCCGCTCTTCTCGGAGAGCACCAGCTGGAGGTGATGGGTTCATGGCCCTGACACCCACATCCAGTGCCCTCGGCACCCCAGCACGCACGTCCGGTTGGGTGGGATACCCTGGGCTAGGAGAAGCACCTTACCCGAAGGTCAGACACCTCCCCCGCTCCTCGTGGTTGGTGGAGAAAGAGGGCCAACTGGGCTTTCTGAGTTCAGAAAGGGGCCACCAGTAGAAGAGAGGTGTGTGTTGACTCTTGCACGCGCGGATTCGGACATACTTGTGCCTAATACCCATTAAAGTGGCAGGCGGCCAGCCCAATGCTCAGACGGCTGTGAGTGCCGTCTCGGGAATGCCCCGAGGTGGGTTGAACAGTTCCAAACCCCGTAGACCGGGTCCCAACACTGGGACCACAGGATCTCCAGAGACTGAAACTCTGGAGTGATATGTGCCATATCTCCACCATTTAAAAGCTCATGTTAAAAATGACGCCTAGCGTGTACATAAGCACTAAGACCAAAGTTTTCCGATCTTAATTTCCATCACCTAAGAAGAACCATATGGATTGTTGTCTATGGAAGACACCCAGAGACTTCTGTTTATGCGGTCCTGGGAGAGGTCCTTCCTCCCTTCCTTCCTCCCTGGGGAGGAGAAATATAAAATAACTAGACATAAACAATAAAGACCACAATGGGTGGCTTTAAATATGTACTAGGTGGATAACTGAGGTCTTGAACCATGACAGTAGTCCTTTTTCATTATTCTTTGTGTGTGTTTGAAGTTTATTGTTGTTTGGCTCCAGCAGTACAACATGCAATTAATTGCCTCCACAAAGAAAGACAGTGCTTTCTAGTGTCTTATTCTGTTACTGTAACATTATTTCTGGGTTGTGCCTC
Source organism: Choloepus didactylus (assembly GCF_015220235.1). NCBI lineage: Eukaryota > Metazoa > Chordata > Mammalia > Pilosa > Megalonychidae > Choloepus > Choloepus didactylus. The sequence goes on from NC_051316.1 coordinate 27,002,610, forward strand.
AGGATAAATTGTTTGCCCCAGGTGCATTGTGTAGCCATGTTGTAAAACAAGGGGCTTTCAATTGTGAATTTGTGTGTGTTCCAGTTGTCACCCAGCTTTCCTTCCACAGGGTGTAAAATGCCTTGGAGTCCATGACCTTTTTAAATTAAAATGTGGCATTAAGGTGGACACCAATAAGCCTGCCATCTAATATGCCCATTTTCAATTTGGGGTATTAGCTTCATTTCAAACTCATTGTGAAAGGTGTATCTAATTTCTGGTTATAATCTAGTCATAATCTGACAAGCTATTTGAATGGAAGTTAGCACCATTTGAAATTATTTTGTGAAAAGAAAAAAGGCTGCTCTACAAATTGTATTCAACTTTCTACAGATAGAAAAACTGACGAGGCAAATCAGTATGGATTAAAATATCTGTCTCATTTCTGTCTCTCTCTCACACACACACACACCTTTTATTTTCTCCCGCCTCTGCCACAGTGTATAAAGCCTATTGAGACATGTAGGCGTGATGTGTAAACCGGATTAGCAGTATGAAAGAAAGACACACAATAAGCTGGAATTGTTTTACTTCCCTTTCATTTCTCATGCCTATATCTCTAATAAATTTGTTGCTCCAGCAGTGGGTCAAAGGGATCATGTTGCTCAGTTTCTTTTTCATGCAAGACCCAATGACAGAGATCACTGAAATGAATGGCATGCCTTCTGCCAAACGCAAAGCTTGATATAGATATATTAGACAGGAAGATAGAGATGGAGGGGGGAGGGAGAGAGAGAGGGAGAGAAGGAGAGAGAACGATTCAGTGTCTGGGTCTTTCCAGAATACATCTCTATTCATTAGAATAAAGCAGTGTTGCTAAGAAGATATTTAGATAAGGGAGAAAAATCAGTACAAGGGTCAATGCTATGTTTTCTTTCAAGTTCCTTGCAGGCTCTGAACATTCTCTTTGCAGTTGAATACCAGTAGCTTTTGGTACTGCATAAAGCCTAATTCCCTTTTAAAGGTAGGATTTGAACCTGGAGTATAAATGTGGAGGTTTCTGGGACCTTCTCAGGACATCTCCCCTCCAGCCTCCCCCCCCCCCCTCCAGCTTACTTGTAAGCTCAAAAAATGCCAGTGCTCCTGGGTTGGTGCTGTGGACTCTCATTTACTCCTTTGTAGAGTTGGGAGCAGCTTCCCATTAAAGGAGATCAGGGGTAATTAGCAGCATTATTTTGACAAGTTGGCTTGAGCTGTTCCCTTTCCTCCAGTCCTGGGGAGGGGGAGATTAGGGGCGGAGACAGAGGAGGAAGGGAGTAGGGGAGGGGAGTCAAGCCCACTGGTTTTACATTCTGTAGCGCTGAATCTGTTCCCCACCACCACCACCACTTGCCTAATTTTCTACCATCACGTTTTAAGTAAATACAAAAGCTGCCAATGAGAAAATAATAAGGCATTCTTAGGAAGCCAAGAAAGTGTGGTGGATGGTGGCATGGTTAGAGTTGAGTCAAGACTCGACTTTTATCCAAGGTATCTGCTTTGAACTGCAGGCTTCCTGTCCATAAATAGAATATTATAACAAGTCCCCCAAGTCCTCTCCCCATCCCACCCTCTCAACAGGAATTCTATGGGGCTATTAAGTAATGTTTGCAATTCTTTGCATTTCTGGAGGAGAGTATTAAACTGAGTAAACAAAATGAAAACATAGCCCAAGGGTCAAATTACTAGAATACATTTACCCCTTTATTCATTATACCCTGGGCGGGGGGAGCTAAATTACATTGGATTTTAAGACTCATTTGGTTTGGTCTGAGAAACCAAGGAAAAGTTAAATTTCACTGTGGTTTTTCATAACTCTACCAGTTTCTGGCTCCCACAACCGCTTATCGTTGGAACATCCAAACACAAAGGGCAGATGTTTTATTTCAGTGTCATCTTATCACTTGGATAATCGGATGTCAGATTTTTTGAGATGTGTGTGGGGTGAATATCTGAAGTATTGGAACAGAGAAGGGAGGAAATATGAAGGAATCCAGAGGGTTGACAGAATCTATTTTGAAAACTACAGGCTCCAGGGAAGACTTGGATCATGACCGGGAGGGGGGTGGGGTGACAATTTATGCCCTGAGATGAACTTTAATAGAGAAGGGGAAAATGGGAAAATCAGTTCTTGCTACACAGAGGCGGGCAACTCCTGCTGGTTGATAAGGCCCCAAGCTCCCACTTACTTGGTAGGTCTCACGAGGGGAGCCAAGCTGCAGAAAGGCCATTAAAGGGCCCCTCTTTCCAGCAGACACCTTAGCAGGCCTGGCTCCTCCAATCAGCACCATATCAGGTCTGTGGGATCCTTGTAGTTAGTTGAAGTTAACAAACCCGGTGTGGTGCTGAGGTCCCCTGCACAGGGCATGCATATTAAAGCCAACAATGCTTACAAATGTAAATAAGGGCAGATTGATTAGGGACAACATTATCGGTGGGAATGTCGCACTCGCATGCATCAGCAATGAGGCAAATTGGGGGCGGCCTCGGCTCTGACCACCCAAGTCGAGCAGGCTTTTTACACTGGCTCCTCTTCCCTTTCTTAAAACCTTACAGAAACAAGGCCAATTAGATCCTCAAAGTAATTCATCTCTGCGTATGAAAAAAAGCAGACCACAGGGGAAGCGGCGGGTGGGGGCTGGGGAGATTAAGATAGCGCTTGTTAGAGCCCAGGCTTGGGATTGCGTTCTGGAACCAATGGGTAGAATTTACAGGCCGAGACCATTGTCTGAGATGCTGAAAAGTTAACCTATCAAGCAGCGGGCGAGGGGGCCCAGGGCGCTGAAAACCTCAGCGATCAGTGTTCAAAACGTTTAGGAATTAAGTGCAACCGAGGGAAATGAGTCCGAGTAGAAGAAGCTTTGCCGTTAAAATGGTGCACATGCAGCAGCAGCCAGCACGAGAGGACACGCAGCTGCCTGCGGGGATTAATACGTGGCCATGACTTGTACATAGCTTAAAATTTCATTCTAGAATTCCATAATTCAAGTAGCTGTACCGAGATTCGCATAAATAAAAGGTTGGGAGGAAAAACTGATCTTTTGGTCTAGAACGTTGCAAAGAATTTTGAAGAGCGGTACATAGCAACATATCTGCCTATGACTACATGGTTACCTCAAATGTAAAAAGTCCAAATGTAAAAAGTCCAACAGCAAGCACGAAATGGCCTGGGTTGAAATGTCTGCAGAACCGTTCAGTAAGAAAAGTTGGAATAATAAATCGCCCTTCCTGCTTTATGCTATTTATCAAACATAATAAGGATCAGGATTTTGCTCAGAGGTTAAACTGGCTACGTGTCGAGCCCGACCTTCTTGCGATTTTATTTATTAATGTGTCATTTAAATTGCATTGTGCTTGTTTTCCCTTCTGGGTTTTAGCAGTCCTTTCCAAGAGCCGGTGCACATAATCACGTGCTCCTTCCGAGTTACGGGTTTTGAATTTCCGCGCTGCTTGCGTCCTCAAGTCCTCCTCCTGATCTCGTGAACGCCCCCCAAACACTTCTCTCTTTGTCTCTCTTTAATCTCCAGGACACCCAGGGTAACTAGGAAGGAGAAAAAGCTAGTGGGAAGGGGGCAAGGCTGACAAAGGAAGGGAAGATGGGAGAGGAAGAGAAAGGGTTAGAACGGAAAGAGAAAGGAAGGGAAATGGAAGCAAGTGGGGAGGAGAAAACCGCAGATTGGGAGAGGAAAGGAAGGAAGGGGGCGGGGAGGGCTGGCGGACAGACCCCCTGCAGGAGCCGCGTGGGCCGCCCGGGTGGCCCGCGCGCCCCGCTGCAGCCCTGCGCAGGTCGGGGCCGCCGACGCGGGCCGCTGAATGGAAAGGGAAGCGTGAGCGCAGCCATTGGCCGGCTGCGAGGACGCTGCGCGGGCATTGGACAACGTAAGGGGGCCGGACCGCCTTAAGGAATGTACTACGGCGCGTTCTGCACGTCCGTCCGCGCCGGTGGGGCGCGCGCCTCGCCTGGGTTCCCGGGAGGCCGGGCTGGAGGTGTGCGGGCCCAGTTCACCGACTCTGCCTGCCTACCTGGCCTGGGCCGTGCGGACGCGGGCAGTCCTGGAACCTGAGCGCGCGCGTTCCCGGACACACGCGCGCACACAGGCCTCCCAGCCGCGGCGGCCGCGGCTTACGCGCGGGCTCAGCCTAGGGTCACGTGGTCGCGCGGGCTCCGCCTCCTCCCCCGCTCCACCCCCTTTCTCTCCATCTGCGTTTCTTTCTTTCCTTCCTTTCTTCTTTTTTTTCAATGAACACACACCGTGTGCATCTTAAAGCTGTATTGCTCCATTTCACGGCATCAGACGGCTCCTCGCTGCCGCGAGACTCTTTGCAGTTCAACCCCGTTTAAAGATAAAAGAAAGAAAAAAGGAAAAAAGATTAAAACGAGGCACAATCCAGATTTGTGGATCTGGTCCATACCGCAGGGAAGAACTTGATAATTTGCAAACGTAAGAAAAACAAACTCCACACGGTCCCATTTTTTTTTTTTTTTTTTTTTTTGTAATCTAAAGCGGAGCTATGTAGACAGTTTAATTTGTCTCTGTTCCCAGGATCCACTTCAAGGGGTCCCGGGCTTTTTTCCTCAAAGGGAAGTGAATCCCCGGGATATCTTGGTGACAGTGGCCACAGGGTTGGGACAAGTCCTCGCAATCAGCCCACAATTTGTTTCGAATGAATCCAACATCCTAGCCTTTATTCTCCCTACTACGTCACGCTATTAATAAATATAACAGGATACCTACCGGTTTTTGTAAAACTCCGTCTGACTGACTTTAGATAAAGCAGGATATCACGGCTGATAAAAAGGGGATTCCGAATAAACCCCAAATAATCAGGGAAACGTTTCTCTCCTCAAGGAAACATCTGCGTTTCCCAGGGCTTTTGAAAAGATTCTGTTGTTTTTCTTTTATGTATGTCACATTTAAGATTAAAATTAAAAACGCCTCTGTCTCCACGAGACTTCGGGTGTCTGGAGTCCACGTTTATAGAACAAGGACTCCTTCAATCCAGGGCTGTGCGGTCTTCGGGTTGCGGGTGTGTGTGTGTCTTTTGGGGGGGGGGGCGATATTAAGAAAGGGATCTTTTCTCAACGTCCTCGCTTTCCTCTTTAACTTTCCATTTTGTTTATCTTAATGCGGGGCGTTTTTCCCTGCAAGAGTCTGTCTTCCCTTTAGTTATAAAAGAAAAGAGGGGGGAAAAAAATCTGGCACACACTGGTGCACTATCCGCCACCCTGTCATTATCGGTGCAGGCCTGGGAATTCAAACCGGACCTCCCAGTATTTGCTGTAGCCTGAGGCCAAGGTGCCTCTGAAAGAGTTTTCTTTTTCTTTGAGGAATTTCAGAAATTGTTCAAGCGCTTAAAAAAAATTACATTTTTTTCCGTGTCTATCGCGAGGCAAATACGTGTGTGTGTGTGTGTGTGTGTGTGTGTGTGTGTGTGCGCGCGCGCGCGCGCGCGTCTGTGTGCGCGAAAAAGGCGTCTCACAAAAAGAAGACACTGTTGAAAAGAAAAGGAATAAGAAAGGAGGAGGGAATGCATTCCTTAATGGAAGTATTGCATGCGAGAAGGTTGGCGCTCTCGGAGGCTCCCCCCGAAGCCGGGGATGCACACACTGGGGTTGCCTACCTGGGTGGTCTCTCTACTTTGGTGAGCTGTTGCTAAGCAGCTAATAATAGTCATGTTTGCTGAGTAATTTCTGCCCTCCGCGAGCCAATCGCGTCGCAGAAACCCAAGCCATCTGACAGCCCCGGGGGCGGGAGCTCCAGCCTTTTTCTCTTTCGCTCGCTCTCTCCCCCTCCACCCCCTCCCCTCCTCCTCCTCTTTCTCCAAATGGAGAGAGTTCTTTTTTTTCTTCTTCCATCTCATCTATTGAATCAAGGAGCTGCTGCGGCCGCTGCCCGCTGCACACACACAGAGCGGAGTCCTCAGGTCCCGGGAGCGAGAGAGGCGCGCTGCACGGGGACAGAATGGTCCAGCGGGTCGGCGAAGAGCACAAGAAAGCAGAGTCCGGGACCGAGCAACCACCGCGAACCCAGCAGCCAGAGCCCAAGCAGCCCGAGCAGCAGCTTCAGGAGACGCCACCACCAGCAGCAGCAGCAGGAGCAGGAGCAGCAGCAGCAGCAACCTCGAGAGCAGCAACAGCCGCGGGAGCAGCAGCAGCAGTGGCGGCGGCGGCGGCTGCCCCCGCCCGGCAGCGCTGAGACCCGCTGGGCAACCCCAGACCCCGCGGCGGCGGCGGCTCTGCGCTTGTCCTCCGCGGCAGCTCGGGAGACCCGGGGGGCGCCAAGGGAGCCAACCCGGCCGGCGGGAGCGGCGGGGATTTGCTCGCGCTTTCTGCAGTGAAGGGGTCGAGGCGCGGGTCGGGGGGCGGGTTGGGGACAGCAGGGAGCCGCTGCGGAGCGCCGGAGGGACAGGTTCGCCCCGCGTGCCAGCTCTCGCCCTCCCGCGAACTGGATGTGGGCAGCGGCGGCCGCAGAGACCTCGGGACCCCCGCGCAATGTGGCAATGGAAGGCGCAAGGTCTGACTCCCCGGCAACGGCCGCGGTCGCAGCGACAGCAGCGCCCGCCGTGTGAGCCGGAGCAGCAGGTCTGTCAGCCCGAGCCCGAGCAGCCGGCGGCCAGCAGCGTCCTCGCGAGCCGAGCGCCCGGGCGCGCCGGGAGCCCGCAGCGGCGGCAGCAGCAGCGCGCCGGGCAGCCCGGGAAGCCTCGGTCCCCGCGGCGGCGGAGGCGGCAACATGGCCTCGGCTGGTAACGCCGCCGAGCCCCAGGACCGCGGTGGCGGCGGCTGCAGTGGGACTCCGGACCGGCCGGCCGGCGGTGGCGGCGGCGGCGGAAGGCGCAGACGGACCGGGGGGCTGCGCCGCACCGCCGCGCCGGACCGGGACTATCTGCACCGGCCCAGCTACTGCGACGCTGCCTTCGCTCTGGAGCAGATTTCCAAGGTGCATTTCAGACTCTCTCCTCTCTTCTCCTCCCACTCTCTCTTCCCTCCTCTTCCTCTTTGGGATCGCCCCCTCCACACACACACACATGCGCGCGCGCGCGCACACTCCTTCAGGAAAAGTAGTAGACAAGTGGGGATTGAAAAATTCAAACCCTCCCTCCGGCCTTGGGAGGAAAAGGGCTGTCTGAGGTCCGCAGGGGGTGGAGGTGTGTGTATGTGTGTGTGTGCGTGTGCGCGCGCGCACTCGCGCCCTCCTCGGCGTTCCTTTCCGGAACACTGGAAAGCGGTCCACAGTCGACCACCTCGAGGGCGGCCGCGACACTACCCCGCTCCGGTGCCCCTACCCCGGAGCCCCCTCCTGCCGCACCCCTGCCCCTATTTGCAGCCTAAACGCCTGTAATGCCCCATTTCTTAACATCTTGAAGGGGGAGGCGGAGTGGAGGGAGGCGGAGAGATGAGGGGGGAGGGAGCCGAAATAAAGGTGGTTTCCTTTTTTGGCAGCCGGTTTTGCTTTTGTGGTGCACGAAATCTCTGCTCCCTTAAAAATTATCTTCGGAAGAAGGCATCCCCCCCTTTTCTTTTACGGTTTTGGAGCCGCCTATTCTCGAAGCCTGGGGGGAAAGGGAAAGTTGTAAACAAATTGCCACCTTAAATCCGCAGTGCGGGTATGCAGAGCGGCCGGGTTCATTGTGTTTACGAGGCTCGTTGAAATGTGTGGAATCCCGGGAAGGCAAGCACCCAGACGGGGGCCCACCGGGCCCGGGGTCGCGGCCAGCGCCGGGGAAACGCCGCCGCCAGGAGCAACCAGCGCTCAGCCAGGACCCCCGCCTGCGCCGGCCTGGGCCTTTCCCCAGGGCACTCGGGTGTTTTTTCACTTTTAACCAGAAGGGAAGGGAGAGGAGGGAAAGAACCATGTGGCTGCCCTCTTCCGATCACAAATATTGTCGTAAGTTGCAGATGGCTGCCCCACTTCCTAATTCAGCGCACACAGCGTCTCTCAACGCTATGGAAATGCGTCGCGAGTGAGCTCCCGCGGCCGCGCTCACCACGTGGATTCCCATTTACTTTCACGCCGGGCGGGGGGTTCAGATGGGGGAACCAGCAATATGTTGTTTCCCAAGCGCGCTTGCCCCCCACCTCCCGTCCCCGCCAGGGCCCCCCAAGAGGGATGATGGCTGGAGCAGGATTTACGGGGAAGGGAAACTGGGTTGGCTTGTTCTTGAAAGTTGGGCTCCACCCGCAGGGATTATGCTCCCCCTCCCTTCCCAAATCCGGGGTAAATATTGCCAGTGTTGAATGATTTCTCTCTTCCTCTCTCTCGGCTTCCTCTTCCCCGTGTCCATCCCAGGGCCCCAAGTCACACTCAGGGATGCTGCGCCGGACGTGCGTGGGGGCGCCCCTCCTGCTGCCGAGGTGCAGCTCCCACGCTGCTTGCCGGACTTTGATTTATGGCCAGCCCCCCCTCCCACCCACCCCCGCCACGTCGCTCGCGTTACCGCGGGCCGGACCGGCTTCCAGCCCCGAGGGCGAGTCGCTGCGTCGCAGCCGCCCGAGGCCAGCGGCCGTCGGGGATCCTCGGGCGGGTGCGTGCAAGCGGGCGTGGGTGCGTGCGCGGCGACTCTCCAGCATTCACTCCTCACTTCTGCTTCGTCCCTAGGGGAAGGCTACTGGCCGGAAAGCGCCGCTGTGGCTGAGAGCGAAGTTTCAGAGACTCTTATTTAAACTGGGTTGTTACATTCAAAAAAACTGCGGCAAGTTTTTGGTTGTGGGCCTCCTCATATTTGGGGCCTTCGCTGTAGGATTAAAGGCAGCTAATCTCGAGACCAACGTGGAGGAACTGTGGGTGGAAGGTAAGACACTCAGCGCTTGCTGCTGCGCCCTTCTATCCCCCAGTCCCTGGTCCCCCTTCCCTTTCAATTGATAAAGATATTTACCAGAATACACCTAGATCCTTTCAGTAAAGAGAGAAAAACCCCTGCCCACACCAGGGGGAATTGTTTATTGTTTGGGCGCCTGGCCAGGAGCCAGGCCCGCCCGACAAAGGCCGCGCTGTAATCTACTCGGGGCGCTGCGCTTTGCTAGGTGTTGTGGGAGAGAGTGGTGAGGGCGGGCTGGCGGGGGCGCGGGGCCCCTCCGCGGGGCGGACCACTCAGCACGGCCGGGGGTCCTCAGGGCCTGGGGCCGCCGAGGCTCGGCTCTGCAGAGCCCCGAGATGCGGAGAGGTGAAGGTCTCTCGCGTTTTGGCTCCAGTTCTCAGCTCCCTTCCCTCCCCGACTCCCACCCACTTCGTCCAAAGAGAAAGGAGTGGGGTGGAAGAAAAAGGCCACCCCTCCGGCTGGAGGGAGTGCGCGCGCCTCAGGAGGCCGCGGCCGCCGCGCAGGGGAGGGCGGAGGGGCGGGCGGAGCCCGGGCCTGCGGAGGCGGCGGCGTGTGTGGTCCTGTTTTTGGACGGCTTTCAACTCTGGGGGAAAAAAACATTTGTCTCAAGGTACAAAAAAAAAGGGGGGTGAGGGGGGAAGGAGTTGAAAAAAATAGTAAAGCAGACTGGAACGCATGTTTGCAAAGTAGATTAATGTTTCCTTGCGGATGGGGGCTTTTTAAAAGGAATTATTTGGGGAGAAGGCTGCATTTTGCAGGCAGAATGAAGCAATGGGTTTTAAGAACGCCGGTTTGGAGGGAGGGGCCACGGTTCTCACCGAGGCGTTCTGCTAGTCTTTTATCCACATTCCTCAATTTGGGGGTTCTTGAGCCCTTTTTGAAAAGCAGCTGTTAATTTAAAATAATTTTGTTTTTCGTGAGACAAACATTTTACATTATTTTGGTGATATAGTTTTTGTTTTTCTGGGGATTTTGGGTGGTTCCCCCCCCCCGTTGATTCTTAATTACCTTTTTGGAAAGTAACGAATTTGGAAACTCTTTAGCCCTTGAACATTGTCTTAATCCTCTCTTCAGTTACTAGGGGGTGGATTGGAGTAATTCTGTAGCTATTTCAACCCAAGATACCTGGAACATTCCTAGTGAAAGCTACCTAAGACAAGATTTGGAAGCCGAAGAATTATATGCATAATCGCTTCAGCGATCCCGCTCAGGATGCTATCGGAGGCCTAACATGAGAGTATTTTGTTAATCTTGCTTGTTTAGAAAAGCTCAGTTTGCTGCGTGTTGCAAGCCTGTGGCAGAATCTTTAGTTGAGAAGTGATAATTAAAATAACAGTGCGAATAATTAAGACCAGAAAACCTTCCTGCCTTAGGTAGCCTGGTAATTATTACAAAAGGGTTCTTTGGATTGAATCCATGGGGATAATTTACCTCATTCAGCATTTCCATGTCATTGGTAGGTAAAAGAAGGGTTTTATTAAGCATCTACTGTTGTCTCTAGCAACAAGTTTATTGAGTACCTGTGATGTCCCTTTTCCTGTGCCGGGCACTGGGAGGGGCTCCGAGGGGTGTGAGACACTCCCAGCCCACAATGAATGGGGGGGGGGGAGTGCTGTGTACACAAATTCATGCACTTAAAACCACCAGAGTTCAATGGACTTGCACTGTATTTGGATTCACTGTTGAAATGGGCCATGGGCTATAATTGAGTGGAAAAAAGAAAAAAAGAATAAGAAAAGACTTCCTGGAGGTGGTGTGGCAAATTGGGAAGATCTGGTGGGGGGGGGGGGTTAGGCCAAGGGAACAAGCAGCAGCAGGGGCTCAGAAAGGCAAGAGTCAAAGCAGTGATCTCAGCTGGGTAGACAGTAGTATGAAGCCCCCCAGGGTGGTGAGGCTGGGGCTCAGTAGCTCAGGTGGGGCCTGGAGAGCAGGACTGTAGGTTGGAAATGGTGTGCTTGGCTAAACTGTAGGGAGTACCCCAGGTTCTGGGACAGAGCAAGGGAGGAGCAGAAGAAACTTCTGGCTTGGTCCAGATATTCACTTTCGACCACTTGGGCCAATAAATGTTTGTTAGGTGTAAATGATGGTGATCATAAAAGATGATTTTTTTGTTGATGGTGTTATTTTGAGCAAGAACATTCATTCGACTTTTAACAAGCTTAGAGAAAGGTAATGCAATTTACTTTCTCAGCATTTTGTGTTTCTAGAAAGAACCGTGTTTCTGCATTTCACGACTCATTTCAATCCTGGAAGGAAGAGAAACATGCTTCCTGGCACACATGTGGTGCACCAAATTGGTTTAGTGAGAATAAGCTAGGGAGTGGACGTTTTCTTCAGCAGACAAGGAACATACCTGAGATGGATAATCAGTTTGCCTCCTTTGGGCCTCTGAGCTAGTTTTCCCAGTTCTGCCTTGGTAGTTTCTATGGCTCACTGGTTCTTGGACCAAATGTTATTTAATTAATATCAGTACTGTCTCTTATTGAGCAACTGTCATGTGTCAGGCTTTTATTATGCATTATTGCTTACCATACAACTCAATAAATAGCTATCTTATATTTATTTTATTTTGATAATGTTATAGTTTATATAATTTTATTACATATAATAATATTTAAATTATTGTCCCATTTGGCAACTGAGGAACTATGTGTCGTCTATGTACATGTCCACTCTGCATATTAATGACTTAAGTCACTTGGCCTCCTGTTGCCTTTCTTTGATTTATTCATTCATTCAGTCAGTGCTAGATTCTTTCCCTATAGAAGAAGCATCAGTTTAGTAAATGCAGGGAAGCTCAACCAGTGAGGCTGCCATACTATTTTATCTTTCAAATTTAAATTCAAAGTGAATTTAGCTATACAGAGATCTTGTTTATGATATAATGAGCTCAGTGTTTATATCAGCAACAAGGAGTATCAGCATGTGCTTTTAGAAGTAAGAGTTCTGTGCCATCCTAGGCTTCAGTAGAGGTTAATGAATTAAAATGAAGTGGCATTTTAATGAATTAAAATGTAGGTTACTTCTCTGCTTCAGTCTCTTAGATGGCTTCCTTATCACTATCAGCAAGGAAGTCTGTTCTTTGGTATTTTCTTAGTAGAGACTATAAACTTTCTGGTCATGAACAAGAATGCTTGCCACACAAACCAAATGAATAGGTGTTGCATATTTCCCTAGTTAAAAAGCAACAGAAAAGAGGGAAGAGTAAGAGATTTTAAGGGGAGAGGGATACCGGGACGGTTTGGGAAAATGCTGTTTATCCTGTGATAAAATAGTGACATTAAAGTACCCAGTTACCTTTGTGTTTGTGTGTGTGTGTGCATACACCTACACTTACCTATGCATATCTTCCTATCTGCTGAAATAGAGTTATCTTAATAAGGGCAGCAAATTAAAAGAACCCACTTGTTAGGTTACATCTTATGTGACTTTCATGCTTTAACATGTAGGAGAAATGTGGCTTTATAAAGATAATTTGAATACATTAGCTACAATGTGCCAACCAGTATAAGCTAGATAAGAAAGATTTTCTCAATATACTTTTTTTTTATGGCATTGATGATACAAATTCTTTGATTGTGCTGAGAAAATGTTGATATGATCATTGCCTTTTAGGAAACCATCAACATAAATTAACTGCCAGCTTGGATCTTAGGGTTATAGTATATGCAAGTTAAAAATACTAAATCTAGCCCATTTGTGAATGGAGTAATTGAGGATTGGTAAGGGCATAGGGCATCTGCTGGTACCAAAACACATGCCAATATGGGCACTCAATATGGGGAGAGTAATTTTTTCATTTAAAAATAAAAGCATTCCTTCGTCACCCCTTCTTTGCCTGCTCTGTGTCAGGTACTGCCCAAGCTTCCAGAGAGATGCCAGGGAAAAGGCACAGTCCCTGCCCTGCCCTCAAAGAGCCTCTGCAGCCATCAGGCACACCTACTAGTCCACAGGCCATTAGCAGGCAGCTCAGCAGTGCTAAGATGACAGGGAAGTCTTCTAGGGTGGCCTGCAGGAGGCCTGAGCCAGGGACAGGGGCAGGGGAGATGGGGAGGGGACATTTCAGACAGAGGGAACAGGAGTGTGGCCTCATGGGGATCTGCCGGTGATTCCCTTTGGTGGGACTTGGAAGGTCAGCAGGGGCCACGTCTTGAAGGTCTCCTGTGCACACAAGGCATTTGGCTGGGAGGTGAGGGGGGCTGCCAGCTCTTCCTTTTTACCATTTTTCTTTCTAATCTCATGATTTGTGCTAGTGGATTCAGCCTCGGGTGTCCTCCCTGGGACCAGAAGGACTTGCCTTTGGATCTCATTCTTCGTGGCAGAGAAGGGAAATGCTTTATCTTTCATCTTACCCATTTCTCTACTGGCATTTCCTTTGGGGTTAGCAGTTTCATCCTCCTGTCTCCCTAAATGTCTATTTCCCTTAATATCTACCCCCACTCCAACCCTTGCTTGGACCCAAGTTTGTTGTCACAATTTTCCAGTGACAGAACATTCATTTATCTCTTTGAGCTTTTTGTTTTGTTTCTAAAAGCTTGCCCAGGCCCTGGCCTCCTCTTCTGCAAAGGATAACAGCCTTGAAATGAATCCATATTGCTTTTGTGCTTGGTCATTAATGCCACCGAAGGCCAGCATCCAGGGAGGAGGGTAGAAGTTGTGCCTTTGATATATTTTTTTTTTCCTTTAAAGAAAAAAATTTTTAATATGTGCTTTGTGTTTATAAGTTCTCTCAAGTCTGTATCTTACTAGCATTATGCTTTTGTTGTTCTCATTGTGAACTCAGACACAGTTTGGTTTAGGGCAAGTTTCTCAATATGGGCACTATTGATATTTTGAGCTGGATGGTTCTCTGTTGTGGGAGGCTGTTCTGTGCACTGTAGAATGTTCAGTAGCAGCCCTGGCCTCTACCCACTAGATGCCAGTAGTACCCTCCCGGTTGTGACAGTAACCAAAAATGTTTCCAGATATTGCCAAATATCCCAGGCGGGGATGGGGGTGTGGGGGGGGGGGGAGGGTGAGAGGTGACCAAATCACCCCAGTTGAGAACCGCTGGTTTAGATGCCACAGAGGTACAATCGGAAGACTTATCCTGTGCAGATGAAATGATTTTATTATGACAGAGCCGTGGCTGCAGAAGCACTGCCATAGATGTAAAAGGGTTTTATTCTTCATTAAGTAAAGTAGCTCTCCCATCCCATCCCCATATTTACTGACTCAAGTAACTAATTTTGTTGAAAGACCTTGTTTCACTTCAACCACAGGTGGCTGAAGATTTTTAGCCTGAAGGTGACTTTTTCAAAAGCCATAAAAGACACCACTGGATTTTTCAGATGGAAATAATGGCGCCTTTCAGAAGGTGGAATAGCACATTTGCTCATTGGTGCTCTCATTCTCTCCCACAGGTGCCCAAGACTAAATGGACAGCAAGGGGCTGAGATATCTTAGCCAAAAAGACAGAATGGACTCAGCTTTTACTGCCCATCCCAAAAGTTGTTACCTGTCTGCAAATCAGCATTTCTGCCCATGAATGTAGTCATTTTCAGTGCATTTTGCAAGGGACAGAATCACAGAATGAAATGCTCCCACTTTCTGCTCCCTGGCCCCCTGTCCATTTTTAAAAGTAACGAATATGTTTATTAGACGGGTATTTATTAGATTCCAATAGCAGGCAAACCCATACCTACAATCTCGGTGGAAGCAGTTGCTTTCTTATTTGGTGAAAAGGGATGGAAACATTCAAACCCAACAGTAATTGCTTTTAAAATAACAAACGGCATCAGGTGCCTTCTGCCCAGGGCAGTTGACACTACAAATCCTCAGTATCTATTTGCTGCCTGCCGTTTCTGACCCTTCAACAAGTTTAAAAGGCGGGACACGCAATGGGGTGTTTCAGATATGCGCCCGAAGATGACAGCTTCCAGATGTATGAACCGCCTGATCCATTTGTTTAGATTATGCACCACAGCTGATGCCGAGATTAATGCTGGCTGGACAGGCGAGGGGAGATTTGTCTGGTTTCCACAATGCCATGTTTATATTTCATTTGGATTTCTCCTTCAAAGCTGACCTCCCTGTGACCCCCCTGGAGCTCTGTCCACTCTGTGCGTGCAATATGCTTTCCTTCTTATATTGGGGGATAGAAGGGGTCACAAATCCTCAGCAAAAGGGGCTGCAACATGGTTGCCTCCCGTTTGGTCCATGCCAGTCGTCTGCCCAGAGTTAGTCCCTGAAGGCTGTTCTGTTTAGGGGGATGTGTTTGATTTTTAAGGGGGTTTTACCCCCCTGCTTTTAAAACAAATGTGGAGATATTTTAAAATTATTTTTAAAGGGATCAGATTTAATAGAGGCCATTTTGCATAAATACCATAGTCTGACTCTTTGCACAATTTTGATGCTATTTGACACTGTTTTGAAAAAAACAAATGGAGGGAATTCCAGCTATGTAAGACATCTCCCAAATAATTCCTGTGTCCGTATGTTTCCATTATCATAATACTATTTCTTTTGCCACTCATTGGCTCCCTTAACTTCTTGCTTCCTCCTCCCTTCTCTCCTTTTCCCTCGCTCGTGAGCCCGTTGCTCTGCTTCTCCTCCTTCCATCCTCTCCATCTCTTCATCCTTCCCTGCTCCTAAACTGCCCAAATCATTTCCTCCCAAGTGGATCTCTGGGGCCATTAGCATGAAATCTGAAATGGTAGTGAATTGTTTAATCACAAACTGACAGGAGAGTATTAGAAAATTTATTGTTTCAGACCAGCTGTGGGAGATGTTAGAGGCTGAGCTTCTATTTGCATCTGTGGAATCCTTATCTTGCTTATGGTTGGTTCCAAAGGCCATACTCCCTGAAGGGGTCCTGTCAGCAAAAGATGTGATTACCCTGTTGAAAAACTATGGCATTTTTATGGACCTTTGTAGTAACCTTGGAATCCATTGATGAGTGCTTTCAAGCTATACTAAACCACCAAAGAGTGGAAATAAGTTTTGGTCCCCAGCCCCTCAGGGTGGCATATAGAATGTAGAAGAATTGGGTCCTGTAGGATTTCTGGGTCAACATTCTGACCCAGGAGCCCTACTGCAGACTTCCCATGGCTGCAATGCACACCAAAGCCAATGGGAATATGGTGCTTGGGTAGAGTAGAGATAGATCTAAGGGGACAGATTGCCTTATTCAAATGTGCGTCCGTGTGGAAGTCTGGTTGACATCCCAGAGGGCAGAGGACTCGCCTAATGTAGGCTATTGTGGCTGTTCAGAAGAAGACAGCTCTTTGGGACTTTCCTCAGTGGGAAAGATCCCTTGACTGCACAGAAAGTATTCTTTACTTTCAAGCTTCAAATTGGGTGCTTTTTGATAATAGTTATTAGATTTGGTTTTCCCTTTAAATTGGATTTAGGTTTTTTCTTTTTCTTTACACTGCAATAGCTCATTTTTTTCTACATGTCTTTTAACAAGGTTTGACGGAAATAATTAGCATTCCAAAACAATACAATGTCACCATTGAAGGAAACTGCTTGACTGTTGTGGGAGATTTTAGGAGTTTGGCATAAAGAAAAATGCATCTCTTCCTTCATCCCTTCAAGATGATGACTATTTTTTTTTTATTGAGGGGCTGGAGCAGAGTTGGAAAAACAGCTGTCGTGTGTTAGGAAAACTGTAATTGTTGGTGGGCAGGCAGGTATCTGCTAATGAATGACAAGTTTGTTGTTGGAGAGATTTACAGTGTGGAGTCAGGACATTATTTCTAATCCAGAAACCCAGGTGTGAGTTGGCCCCACAGTCCACACTGCCTGTGGGTTCTCCTAACAACACCGACTCCGGAGTCGAGGTCAAGGACAAGCAAGTCCATGCCACCCCACAAGCTTCATTTCTTACTGTTAGGATAGACGAAAAGACACAGTAGACTCCCCAATTTAGCAACCAAGATCACTTTCGGTCACTGATGAAACATGTACAAAAGAAGCAAAAGGGACTGGAAATGAGCTTTGTTAAGTCAATGTGTATGATTTTTTTTTTCCCCTTAAATCATTGCTTAAGGGCTTCTGGCCTGCTGAGGAATCCTGCCCAAAAATGCCAGATGTATTACACAGTCAAGTATTGCAGTGTAAACTCTGTTCTGTGCCACGAAGCTGGGTGGTCCAACTCCCATTTAAAAAGAGTGAGAGATTGGGAGAGAAAAAGGGGGTAACTCCTCTGCTCCTCAGTAAGCACGGTGCTGGTAGTGTCCTTTGTGTTTGGGGCTCCACAGTCAAGATATGGAATTACAGAGTGCCAGATAATTAATACATTGACCTGGCAAAGAATGGCAGAGTATAAAATTGGGATGCGAAAGTGAGTAAGATGTGGCCTGGATAATGTTGCTTCATTGGTTCAGATAAGTTTATAAAATGTCCATCAAAATCGGAATGGGGGTGTGGATAGGGAGAAAGCTGTTTCTCTCACAGCAGCATTTTTAAGTTGCCCAGAGCATCATCGTTTCACCTACTGCTCCTGAAATTGCAATGTGATGGGGAAAGGAGGCAGAGAGGCAGAGCTCTCTTTCAAGACCTCCTACCATGCCAGGGAGAGCCTGCAGGGTTTCTGCCCTTTCAGCCTGTAAACCTAGAGCTACTCTGGTGTTTTGTAGCCCTGGGGGTAGCCCCAAAAGCTATGTTGCAAAGTAAATGGCCATTCACCTTGCTCCTGGCTTCTAAATTTAAGTAAGGAGTCTACTAACTGATGATCATTTGGAGGTGAGAAAGTAAATAGGCACTTTGGGCAACCCTCCAGCTGATAGAATGTGCTGGAACGAGGTGTTTGTTTTACAGTGCTGCAGGTAATTAAAGGAAGTTAAAACTCCTAGAATTATTGACATTAACTCTACATCCATGTAATCGAATACTAAGCTGTCCTTAAACTGCCCAAATTCAGGGCTTTTCGAAAAAAAAAAAAATAGGAACATGTTCTGTTGAGTAGGGGAAATGGGGTTTCAGTTTGAATTTGGAGAATTTTTTAAATACCTGCAATAATATTATCTCAATTTGAGAAATCTTATTGTATAGAGTGACCAAGAAAACTGCTTTAAAATAAACAGTAATTAAAAAAACAGGGGTTTTGAGATTAAGGAAAATGTAGGTTTCTTAACTCCCTCTCTCTCTCTTCCCCATCCTCCCTTTTTTTCTTTTTTTTTTTTTTTAAATAATTCTCCCATCTTCCCCACCCCCATTCCCTGATTTCCTTTACTCCATTAGTGGGGAAACCAGAAACCTCTTCACAAAATAAACATCACATAGTGCCATTTTAAATAGAGGCTTTCTGAGAAAGAGAAAATAACAAAAGAATTTTCCTTAGCTGTCTAAGAAATCATCTCTTTCCTCCTTCTTGATTTTTTTCCTCCAAGAGGTTCATGCACTCTTGTAATAAGTAAAAAATGATAAACGTGATGCCATCATTTTAGTCTACACATGCTCAAAAAAAAAAAAAAACGCATGTTTAATACCTTGCTTAATTGCAAACAAAGCTTGCAATTTGAGAGAATTGGGATTAGGGCTAAATATCTATTAACTGCTCTTTCTAGAGATTTGTGGAATAGGATGACCCTTTTTTCCCCCCCTTTTTTTTTTTTTAAATAGGCTACAGTTTCACATGGCTCCCAAAAGAAATCTCTCTCCCTTTTTGTTTCCCACACCAATTGATTTATCATTTTGCTTGCAAGCAGATCCAGAATGTTAGGGCAAGAACACACTCACTTTTTTCTCGTAACTTTTTTGTTGCGGACTGAAACCAGTTGACTTGAATAAATTTTCCCGAGACCTGAATGCAGCCAGCAACGTGGAAGAATCTTGCCATTCAGGACCGTCTGAATGTACATTTCAGCCACACAGTAAGCTGCATTGGTAGGCGGTGGACTGCTAAATACAACCATTTTTCGCAGCAGCGAGTTAGACAGGTGATTAGCATAATTAGCACCGAGCAGCTATACATATGGTAATGCTGAGTGTGTAAATGCCAGCTGCGGTATAAAATTTATGTCAGGGGTCGACAGGGCTGTGCGAAAGTATTGTGTTCCAGCTGCAGGTCAGGGCCGCCAAAGCTTTCCTCCTTTTCTCTTGTTGGTGAATACGCCAAACAGAAGAGAAAGACAGAAATATAACAGATATGGCTTTGATGGAACAGCCCAGTGCTGTGCAAGAGGGGACTGTTCTGTAAAACACACACACACTCACTCACTCGCACACACATGCAGAAATCCCATTGCTTTCCCTACAAATTGTGTTCACTGCATTCAGGGTTCAAATGAGTGGCGGTCAGTTCGTTGGATTTGGGCAGTGAATGGGGCCAAATGATTTTCCCAGGAGGAAGAACGTCCATTACTGAATTTTGGGTTAAAAATTCTGCTTCTGTTTTTCTCCCCATCTTCTTACACCTCCTACCATTCCTTCTACCACACATTGTTTTCCTTAAAATCAAAAGTGTGGAGGGGGGAATCCCTGCTGGATGGGATAGTTTTTCCTTTAGAAAAACAGAAATTATGCACCTTGGAGGTGTTCGTTTGCCTGGAAAGCAATGTACAATTTCAGCAGTGTGATTGCCTTCCCAAACGGTTTGGCTGGTTTTAGAGGCCAGAAGTTTCCCTGTGGTTTGGTCTGTGGGTAGCTATACTTAGTTGCCATTCTATGAACCCGCACTATCAGACCTGCTAAATTCTTTATAGTTATAAAAGAATAACATAGGTTTCTTGTTTGCAAGGAGGACAGCCTTGAATAGTTTCACGTCCTTTTAGATAAATCATGGGGGGAGTTTACTGCTACAACAGGTTCATGTGTTTTGTGTTCGCTGCATTTCTTCCTGCATCCTCCCCAGCCCACCCCCCACCTCTTTGGTCGTCCGCTGTAAGGAGTGGTGGTGTTGACAGAATATAGTTCACACCGCACTGACCTCCTGATGAAACTTCCTCACAGCACCAGGGGGTCCTTATGAATCAGCCCCTAATCCAGCTAATCCTGATAGCAACAAAATCATGAGAGTGGCCCCCAGTGACAGGCGTCTCCCTGCACAGATGCAGAGGGACAGAGTGGTGCTGCAGATAAATCAGGCCAGTGTGGGGTTCCCCCTGCCAAGGTGGGGACCGCATTGTCTTCTTCCCCAATGAAAAGAGGCCAAGGCGGGATAATGGTGAGAAGACTGTTCTGAGAGTTGATGTCAGCCCCACAGAAGCTGGGGGGAGGGAACTGGGGCAAATGTGAAAGAGAGCCTGTAGTGCAAGCACCTGTGTCTCTTTGTTGGTGTTGGGTGGTTTTTTTTTTTTTTTTTTATGTAGCTTTTAGGAGACCTCAGTTAGGAACTTAGAACTTGATAAAAGCGCTCAGCATTTGGTGCTTGATTAAAAAGCACGTGGGTGCAGGTGCCTGGGCCAGCAATGCCTCCAAGCGAGCACCCTGCTTTACCAGTCTGCTTTGAGCAAAAACCACGTGAGCTGTGTCAGCCCTCCCCACGTGCACACTCCCCTTCTGCAGAATGAGGGCAGCTGGATTTTGCATCCTGCTTCAGGTTAAGTCATGGTCAAACCCGGGATGGTTGCCAGCTTGGAAAGTAAGCAGTCAGATACAGGGCTCTTGCATACTGTAGGTTGCTGGCCATTTCTGGCTGTGTCCTGCAGGAAGCTGGAATGTTCTTGGCTCTCTGGGCTGGGACTTTGCCCAGCCTGTGTTAGGTGGGCTTTCCCACACCTCTCACGGCCAGAGCGGCAAGTAACGGAGGAAGACCGGACTTGTGGGCATAAGCAGTATCCCTCTTGGGAGCTGGTGGCCCTGTAAGAAATATCGGAATGGGGGAGGGGCTGTGACAGGCAGCAAGTCTGGATGGAGCAGGCAGAGCGCTGGTCTGACCTGATCGTGTCCGACAGGGCGAGCAGGGTGGCTCCAGTGGGAAACCATTGAGGGGGAAGCTGTCCTGGCAGGGACAGATGGCACAGCAAGCAGCTGGCGTGGAAGGCTTGCAGGGGAGCCTGCGTGGACTGGACCTGCCCAGGAACCACTCACTACCTCCTTGCAGCAGCCCCTCTGTTTCCCGTGGGTGGTCCCTAGTGAGGGGTAGTTGATTGTCCTGGTCTTGTCATGTTTTGTGGTTTTCGTCCACTGGGTTCACTTCACAATGGCACATTCTCTCTGGGCAATCCAATTCTAGTATTTTCCCATGCCAGGACGCCGGGGCACAGTCCTCGGGGTGAAAAACAGCCCCGAAGCTTAGTTAGGCAGCAGTTTGCTAGGTGGGCAGAGGAGTAACTAAAACTCACAGCCCTTGCCTGAGTTTTCAGCCAATTGCCTGAGTTACTGAATCTTTCATTCATTGTTTTCAATTTAAAAACTGAGCCGGCGCTAATAATTTTGCAGTTACACCCTTTTAAAGGTTTGTACTTTTTCACCCTCACAGTAACTAATCACAATATTTGAAAGAAGGACCCGAAGCAACTAAAGGCAGAAAAAAAAATCTCTCTGGAGCTGTTAGATAATTCATTGGATTAATCAAATGCAAATGCTACGTTTGCATATACACAGGCTCCATTTTCCTAATTGGACTCTGAGTGGGTACTTTTCAGGCTGAAAGGGTCATTTGTTTTGACTGATTGACTTTTTGAGCCTTGTGGGGATTTAATATCTTGTACAGATGACTGCCTGCTCCCAGGGCTCTGAATAGAGATGGTTCATTCATTCATTCATTCATTCAACAGACAGTGAGTGTGTGCCTTGAGCCTAGTGGGGCTCTGCCCTGCAGGTATGGGGGGAGTGGATGGCTATGCACCTACCTCCCTTAAGGGACTTGCAATTTATTGGGAAAAATTTTTTGTTGGCCCCTCAGATCATCTTTATGTAGTCTCAATAGCGTTTACTAAAAGCTTTTTGCAAGAATACCACAAACATTTTATTTAGCTCTGTGCTAAGGAGTGACACAGCAGGGGACATCATGAGGGAAAAATCTCTTGTCTGCACTGGGTTGGAATAGCACTGCCCAGAGGTATGGCCCCTGAGTCTAATGATTGCCCAGCAGTGCTGGCCCTTTCTCACTTTGGAAAATCATACTTGGCTTGATTTGGGGAAGAAAGCGGCAGCAGGACTTGCTAAAGAAACTTCCTTTGCAGAAGGGAAGCTTTTTACTTGGCCTCTTTCGCAGAATTGATTGAAGCATCAGTATTCTGGAGAACAAGATGGCAG
Organism: Choloepus didactylus; assembly: GCF_015220235.1. NCBI lineage: Eukaryota > Metazoa > Chordata > Mammalia > Pilosa > Megalonychidae > Choloepus > Choloepus didactylus. The sequence continues at coordinate 27,024,630 of NC_051316.1, forward strand.
AATTTGCCAGTCAGGAGGTTCTGGGCTGCTTGTTCTCTGTGGGCCCCTCATCTCTTCCACCTCTAAGAAGGGGCTTTCCAGGGAACTGAAGGAAAAACGGGGCTTCATTGCCACCCAGGTGCCCTATTGAAAAAGCCACATGTTCTCACTGGTGGTGAAAAGAATTTTGAGGCAACCTTGTGATCCTTTAAATTGGTATTTAAATAAATTCCAATTATCTGTTCTGTGTAATACTTTTCCAAGTAGACAGGAGCCTCATATAGTCAGGTATATGGAATTTGGCACCCCTAGCCCACCTCTGGGTGCCCTACTCAGATCCTCAGCTGGTGCTCAGAAGCTGTGAGCCTCGCAGGGCAGTTGGAAAGTGCACAGGGTTCAAGGGTCAGTTCTGCTGCCTATTCGCTGAGCGACCTTGGGCGAGTCACCCAACTGTGCAACCAGTTTCCTCCTCTGTAAAGTAAGGGTGATGAACGAATAAATGAATGGACCCCTGCTCAGCTCCCAGTTGTGGGTCTGGAATTTTCATACATTGTCGTTAATCCTCACACCATCCCGTGAGGTTAGTGGTAGTATTTTTATCCCCATTTTACAGAGTAGGCTATGAGACTCAGTGATATTAGGGGACCTGTCCCAAAGATCACTACCACAGATAGCATTGCGGGGACTTGGAACTCAGGTCTTCTGGTGCCCGTTGCTAGTGCCTAACCTGTTTGACTTGCATCAACTTTCTGGAGGAGCAGTGAGTACCAAAATATTTATATATAAATAGCTAGTGAATGTTAATGTGCTTTGCAGATGGAAAGCACCCCATAAGTGTGAAAGGTTCTTCTGTGCCCAGCATCCTGGGATTACATTGATCCCGAGTCTTTTTCAAAGAGGTTGGTTGTAATTTTAGGGTTAAGTTGTTGGGTTTGGGGAATGAAAAGGGGGAAGAACATAAGAGGGACTTCAGGATACGATGGAGATGCATATGATTTTTGCATTGAGCTTGTTTTTATTTATTTTTTAATGCAATTTTATTGAGATATATTCACATAACATACAGTCCTTCAAAGTGTACAATCAGTTGTTCACAGTATCACCATATAGTTGTGCATTCATCACCACAATCAATCTTTGAACATTTTCATTACTCCAAAAAATAAAATAAAAAAAGAACATCCGAAACATTCCATTTCCCTCCTCCACCCATTGTTCATTTACTTTTTTTAACACTCGTTCATTGTTTTTTTTAACTTTATCAAAAAATTAAAAAACAAACAATAAAAAAAATTTCAAACAAAACCAAAACAAAGGAATAAAAAAAACCAAATAACCTAAAATAACTACATGCTTTCAACACGTTCCTTCCCAAGAAAATAAACACACTATAACCCAACAAAGAATAAGAAAAACAAATGACCTGAAATAACTACATTTCTGCGAACCTACCATAAACCCTCAAAATTAACAAACCGTAGTTGTTCCTGAGCATTCCCATAACATTTTAAGTTTACCCTCCACAACTTATATGTTCTTATTAAATTATCTCACATTGAGCTTGTTTTTATTCTGATCCTTACTAAGTAGCTTGCAAATTTATTTTTCCTTTTTTGACAACATAGAAGTTCCTAATTACACATCTGCATTGCAGGAAAAAATACGAAATAGAGATAAACCCAGGAAAAGGGAAGTGGGAAAATATTCATAAACTATCACCCAGCAATAATAGCTGTTAATATTTTGGCCTGTATCTATGTATCTGTGTAATAAAGCATTGGATTTTATGGGTTGTTCTATTCAGTACCCATTTTTCTTTACAGTATTTCATTAACATTAGATCATTTTAAAAAGAAGGAATTTTTTTAAAAGTCATTTTAAAAAAAAAAGGACTTTGACCTTGAAAATGAAAAGAGAAGGGAGAAAAACCTTTTCCCCCAGACCACAACTGTAATTTCAATCATTTGAAATGAGTTCTGTGGGATTTTGTGAGAGCAAGGCCTTCACACTCATGGATGATAACGGAAGACAGCAAGGCAGTGAACAGCTCTGGGCTGTCGTTCAGCTGTGATTTAGGATAGGCCTTTGCTGGGGTAGCTAGTCAGGGGAGTCCATAAAATGCCTCTGTTCAGAGGGGTTTCTGTTTCTGGTAGCTTGTTGCAGAGCTGCCTGGGTCAATGCTTGATATAAGGCCACATGACTGTGCAATTGTGCCCCAGACGGAGCTAAGTCTACCAGTGCAAGCAAGCGAGTGCCGTAATTATGGTCTCACCCAGCTCCAGCCACACCTGCCTCCTTTCTCTCCCTGCAACAAACCCCACCCCAGGGGTCTTTGCACTTTGCTGGTTCCTCTCTCCAAATTCTGTTCCCCTAGCTGGGAACTTCTTACTTCCAAAGTCAGCGTAAATGTTACTTCCTTTTGCGTCTTCACTGGCCACTCTATTTGAAGTAGCCATTCCCCTTCCCCACCTCCTGAGAAATCACATGGCACCACCATCTTTATTTCCTCCATTGCACTTGACATGCCTTGATGCCATCTTACTGATTTGCTTGTCTATTGCCTGTTCCCTTTCCAGCCAGCGAGCCTCTTGGAGCAGAGAACACACTGGACCCCTCCACTGCTGCTTCCTTAGCACATATTAGGTGCCTGCAAATATTTGCTGGATGAATGACTCTTGTTAAGACTATTTGTCAGATAAAATGGATGTCACCTAAACTTTTTAAAATTGAGTAGTTTTGCAAAACCATATTCACATTTGGTTAAATATAAGATGACATGTTAAGTCAAATATGACTATTTTACATGTAACAATGAATTGAATTTAACAATACTTAAAAGTAGGGTGCAGTTTGGGTAGTTGGGGAGACTTTAGAATTCAGGGTCTTCCAAGTTGAAAGACCCTCCCCAGGCAATGCTGCCTTTTCTGCTTGCCCTACCTATGATGATAGTCTTGGCTTGCTTACAATTGGTTGTCACATTAGCAAAATGGTCATTCTTAAATTACTAAAGCAAAGAGATAGAAGAGCAAAAAAATTGAAAGCAAAAAGGCTTTCAATTCCAGAGACATGACAAATACATGTGTTGATTTAAATATGAATCTTAAAACATCTAAAAACATTACATTATGGTACCCCTTAGGTACATTTTATATCTTGAAGGAAATAACATCATTTCTGAAAACTGCTAGAATAAAATAATTGATTCATTGTGAGATTGGTCTGGAAGCATGCAGTAAACCTCTTCAGAGTCACGGACCTTGCACTTGATTTTGTTATTTTTGCGTGCACCCATTGCCTCCTTGGTTATAGCATTAAAGGCCACTGGTCAGCTAATGCCTGAAACGGGGACAGAATCCTGATGAGCGACGGTTTCCTGTCTGTGCCAGGGGCTGCCTTCACTTGTGACAGCTTCTGGGTCCCTTTAGCAAAGGGGTTGGAGGGTGTCTGGGGTCATGCTTGTGTTTTATGTGTTTGGCTTTTTACCTTATGATTTTAGCTCATCTGAAATTTTAAGCTTCCAGAAAGGTGAGTATGAGTTTATAAGCAGAATGAGGTACACCGTATGCTACTCCAAGGTTTGAGGAGGCAGTTTGGAAAGAGAAATGATTTATAGACATGGGCTGTGATAGACCCAGAAGAAAGAAAGGGGTTGAGCAAAGGCTGTTCTGAGCTCCCTGCTGTATGAAGCTCTGTAGCGTATCATTTTGAGCTTCCCAACAGCCTCTCTGCCTCCAGAGACTGTGGATTGGAGTTCAGCGCAGTTCGCCAGTGAATTGGTTGACAGTGGGCATTGTGATTCCTCCAGAAGAGCCAGAGGCTGCCTTCAGGCAGCTTCAGTGGGCACCTCCGAAAAGGCTGGGAGCATCAAATAAATTCAGTCTCTGCAGCTAAGTTGTTTGCAGGTTCCATATGGATTGCAAGACTTCTTTAGTTTCATATGGATTGCAGGACTTCAGGAATTCCCCACGGCTGTTGGTCAAAGTTTTCTGCACATGGAGGTCTTGATACTTTTTGCTAACCAACTGATAAATTACTGTGCATCTCTCTGACCCACACGCACGCATGCATGCACACGTGCACACTTTGTGTTAGGCCTCTCCCACAGAGTTCCACGGTGGCCTTGGTGATCTGCCCACACCTGCTCAGAGGATCCTGCCAGGCTGTGAATCTGGGCTAGTTTTCCTAATGAGGGCATTATTTGCTTTTTAGCCTGCCCCTTGTTTTTATAAAATATGCCAAGAGAACTAAACAACCCGCTGTTCCCAGTACTTACTTACTTGCCCAAACCAAATGTTTATGTCCTTGCATACTAAACTTGAAGAAAAAAGGATTCCTCTTCATGGGAAAGCTCCGATCACCAACTGTTCTTTCTAAACTATGGCTTTTCAGTAAACATTCGACTTATCAGTGACTTTAGGAACTGTTCAGAATCACTTCCTTGGCCCTGGACTGTGTGGGCGGCGGTGGGAGGCTGGGGAGCATCCCTTCTAGGATTCTCTTTCTGTTTAGCTGCGCTTCTCAGCTCCTTCCCTCATGGGCCCTGACACAGTCCCTTAAGCTTGGACCATATCAACGACCCTGGACCCTTCCCAGAGCCGTGAGCATCACCAATCCAACACACACTCACCCTATTGAAAACCTAACCCCCTTCCTCAGTGACCCTCCCAGCCAAGGGCAGCATTCCGAACTTTGGCTTGATCCAGAATCAGAGTGGGAATATATACCCTTGGTCCTGAGGATTTGAAGGAAGAAGGGAGAAAAAGCAGTTTGCAGTAACAATGTCAGGAGGTTGATGCCTTCCCTTACCTGTTACCCAAGTGTGCTGGCTTCGAGCAAGCCCAGCCTTGGCCAACCTGATGGAGAACGTGACTCGGGGCTGGAGCAGTGCTCTGCTTTAGCAGCACATGCAGAACAACCTGGGGAGCGTGTGGAAAACAGGCTTCCCAGGACCCAGGTGACTCAGAGCCTGGCGGCTATGTTTTCTTGAGCTTGCCAAGTGAGCCTGATAGAACCAGGTTCTCCCTGATGGCCACAGCTGATACATTTTGTTGGTCTCCATGTGGATCTGACTTGCATCATATTGTCTTCTGTCAAGTTTTGTGCTGAACATAGGTTTGCCACTTTCCCTTGTTTCTTTTCTGTCAGAGGAGAAACTTCCCTTTGCCAGATTATTTAGAAGAGTGTAAATTCAAGCCATTTATCTTGAAATATGCTGCAGGAGCAGATTGCTTGTACACGTGAAAGGAATTGTAACAGGGACATTTGGTCTGATCTGCAAGGAAAAGACATTGCAAATTTTCCTCCCCACCCTTCCCCCTTGATGGATATGGCATATTACTTATGTGGACAAAGCATATATCTTAATAAGTTTGTGTATGTGACTGGCAGGACAGTCTTTAATGGGTTTAGTGAGCATTTTTTTTTTAATGTGTTTATTATTGGTCAGGTTAACTTTGCCAATAATGATAGTGAAGGTTACTCTGCATTTTCACAGCCAGAGTTCATTCACTGTATATCACCAACCTGCTCTTGAGTTAACAGAATGTGAATTTGCAGCAATTTTGCTCCTCTAATGGAAACCTGTATATATTTGTCAGTTGGTGGACGAGTAAGTCGTGAATTAAATTATACTCGCCAGAAGATTGGGGAAGAGGCTATGTTTAATCCTCAACTCATGATCCAGACCCCAAAAGAAGAAGGTGCTAATGTCCTCACCACGGAAGCCCTCCGACAGCACCTGGACTCCGCGCTCCAAGCCAGCCGGGTCCATGTGTACATGTACAACAGGTAAGGCTGGGGCTTGGGGCCTCTCTGTTTTAATCTGGAAGGTTGCCCTGGAAATACACCTGGAGTATTAGGTTCAAATAGTTTTCTAATGAAATGATTTTTTCCCTCATCTCTGTTTCTAGTTTGATAACAGAGCAAGTACATTGCTTTATAATGTATTTTCATTAAGTATCTTAGGTTCAACAGAGTATGAACCTTCAAGCAGCCAGTTGGGTGGCTATACACCCATTCTATAGGCACGTAGGTATTTTTGGAGCAGTTGCATTTTGAATTGCCTTTTGTCAGCTTACAGACAACACAAAAAAAATTAGGAAGGAAGGATGGGGAAAAAATTAAGTCTCATTACTTTGTACCCACTACGGATATGAACAGTTGTATGTTTCACATAGCAAAAGGGAGTTTGGTGAATTCATGTTACAGATACACTGAATAAGGTGAACACACATACCTACCTGAAAAAATTTACATCTGTAAAAAGGAATGAAGTTATGCTGAGTGAAATAAGCCACACAAAAGGACAAATACTGTATGATTTTGCATATATGAAGTATCTAGAATAAACAAGATTTATAGAGACAGAAAGCTGATTAGGGGCTGTGGGGTGGGGGCAGGGAATGGGGGGGTTATTGCTTAATGGACCCAGAGGTTCTGTTTGGGGGGGATAGAAAAGTTTTGGTAATGGGTGAAGGTGATGGTAGCACAACATTGTGAAGGTAATTAATACCACTGAATTAATTGTACAGATGAAATGGTTAAAATGGCAAATTATATGTCATATGTGTATATGTTACCACCATATCATAAAAAGTCACTATTTAGCTTTATAGTGAAGATAATAAGGCTGCGGGTATAGTAAAGGCCTAGGAAGCGTTCCGGAGCAAAACTAGCAGTCCTTTTGCTCATCTTCCTAAACTTGAACATTTTTCAGGGCAGAGACTGTCTCACGCCACAGTATTTAGAACAGGGTAGGGACTCGGAAAGCGTTCTCCCTGCATTGTCAATGGCTGTCACTGAACCCCATTTTCAGGGGCCACTGGCTCCATCCCACCCCCTGGACTTTGCATCCCTTCTTAACTAAGTGGTTGACAAATACAATTTATTTTCCACACGAGAGGCAAGGAAATGGACATACCCAGTGGCCAGGGGAGAGAGTCAAAGTAAAATTGACCCTTGTCCTTGCTCCTTTGGGTGAAGAGAGACTTCTCTCGGGGGACCAATACAATAGAGCAATTTTTTTCTTCTCTTGGATTTGCCCCATTTCTCATTCTTGCCCTTCCAAATGCCCTCTTTTTTCTAGTTAGGTTTATCTCCCTAACACATGGAAAAGCACGGCCTTATCACACTTTCCTAGAGCTAATGGAACTCCAGGTTAATTATTGACCAGTATATTTGATATCATTTCTACATAACAAGAATAGAGGACTGTAAAGTGGGCGTTTATTTACAGCATTTGTGGTTAAGAATAGGAAAGTTCATTTTGAACACTACCTGTTAAATAAGACATTACCCTGATAGCTGCCATTAAAAAAATCAGGACTAGTTTCCCACCTGAATATATGTAGCCCTCACTAAATTAGTCCTCACTTACTGTGAATTTGTGATAATTCATCTGGGCTCCTCTGAAGTTGCTTAATGTATGTAGAAAAGCAAATTAATGGTGTAAACAAGATTATTGGGAGAACACACTTAAGAAAACAAGACTTTTCAAGTACTTGGGTAGCATTCATTTACATAAACACCCACATGTTAATTACAATTATTATCTATTCATTAAAGCAAGCTTGCTGGGTCTGTACTTGGCAAAAGCTCTTCTAGTTTTGACAGATGCTTAAAAGTGATAGAAATTGCAGTTCTTTCTATATATATTCTCTAGTTCTGATTTTGCTCTGATTTCCGAAATTTATTACAATGAGAAATTTTTTATCCCTACTTTTCTTTTTTTCTTTTTCTTTATAGACAGTGGAAATTGGAGCATTTGTGTTACAAATCAGGGGAGCTTATCACAGAAACAGGTTATATGGATCAGGTATATTTTTTCTGTTTGCAAAAATGTCTCAAAAAAATTCTCAAAGACACCCAAGTGGTATGTGTTAGCCTAATGCGTGGCATGTTCTTTTTAACTTTGACAGATAATAGAATATCTTTACCCTTGTTTAATCATTACACCTCTGGACTGCTTCTGGGAAGGGGCAAAGTTACAATCTGGGACAGCATATCTACTGTAAGTGTACAATGTGGTTTTCTGGTGTCTGTGATTTCTAAACGTTAGAGCTTGAATGTTGGTGATGTTGCTTTATCATTGTTTAGACCATTTCAGTTTTGAACAGAAATAAAAACATTGAAATTCCATGTGCATTTTTGAGTGAATAGTGAGGGGGAGGGAGCTTCAGCAGAATGTTTTTCCTCTTTTCAAAAAAAAGTTCTGTAGACGCCATTAAATTTCATTCACTTTTACCAACCTATTTATATGCAAATAACATGTAAATCATTGCCTAGTATGTGTGATTTTTTAACTCTAAAATGTTTGCAGTTTTGCAGGCCAAGGCACTTCTATAGGGTTGGCTTATTTTTTAAGGAGAGAATTTATTAGTGGATAGATGTCAGAACTAAATATTTTAAGTTAAAGTTCAAGAGCTTCCTGGGAAGTAAAATGCTGGCCTTTCTTTGGATCACATTAATGACATTTAAGGGAGGAAATGGGCTATCTTTGAGGCAGTGGTAGGGGATGCGTCACAGTTTAGCAGTTGGGTATTATGTATACCGCATCATTTAAAGAGTAAATGTTAATCAGGATAGACGTTTTCAGTTAATTATGCAAGACTTGGTGCTTGGCTTATTGTTTCTGCCCTGGCTTGCAGATATCTGCGAAAGCAATTTGCAGTGGCCATACCCTGACCTTCAGTGTACAGTTTTAGATGGGAAATAAGGGGTTTTGTGTTTTCTGGTTGGGAGATTCTGCATAATGACTTCAGCCTGGTTAAGCAGCTACAGTGTGGTTTGAACCACATAACAGGCAGCCAAAAGCCTTTCTGGTCTGTCAACAGCACAAATTCCAAAAGTGAGTGTGGGGGAAGTGGCCGTGATGGTGGCGATGGCGGAGGCAGCAGGGGGCTTGCCTGGTTGATTGCCAGGCTGTCAGAGAGTGCTCACAAGTATAGGATTATTAAAGGTAATAGAGATCAGATATTTTGATTGATGACAATTAAAAAGCCTTTATTAGGCTTGCAAGTGCTAATTTGACATTACAAGTCCCTCTTTTTTTTTTTTTAAATTTTGTATCTCAGTGTTCTCCTAGAAGTACCCATAGGCTAATTTTGTTTTTAGATATTAAATACAATCTATTGGCAAGAACGCCCCTTTGATTTATCCAATAATTTATAAGCGCTCTGCTTGCCACCTTCACTCATGAAGTATTTTCCTGACGTTAGGTTTGCAGACAGATACGCTATAAAGGAGCACTTATTTTTTATCCTAGGGTCCCAGAATTGCAGCATGATCACAAAGCCTCATGGAATTAGGGATATAGCTTTGCAATCCTGTTGTTTTACTTGGGATTGGTAAGCCTCTCTTTATTGTCTTGTCTCCTAATTTCTTTTACAGAGGTAAGCCCCCTTTGCGGTGGACAAACTTTGACCCTTTGGAATTCCTGGAAGAGTTAAAGAAAATAAACTACCAAGTGGACAGCTGGGAGGAAATGCTGAATAAGGCTGACGTTGGTCACGGTTATATGAACCGTCCGTGCCTCAACCCTGCTGATCCCGACTGCCCCGCCACAGCCCCCAACAAAAATTCAACCAAAGTGAGTGCAGCCATTGATTTTTTTTCAGAAGGGGCAGAGAAAAACTATTTCTACCAGCACCTCTCCCCACTTAAATCCATTTATTTTTCTCTTTTTTAATTTTCATTTTTAGGATTTTGTTCTTGATGACTTTTTTTTTTTTTTTTTTTTTTTTGGTCTATCGTAGTAAGTTTGTTTATAGGACTAAATTTTTCTGTAAGATCTACCATACGCCTCTCATTAGCCTTCTTATTAATGTTCTCCCTCTAACAAACAAGCCCTTAATGCACTGGATTTTAACAAGGCATGTGACCTGCCTACTAATTCCCATAATTATGTGGCTGTCGTTTTGTTTTTAGCCTCTTGATATGGCCCTTGTTTTGAATGGTGGATGTCATGGATTATCTAGAAAATATATGCACTGGCAGGAGGAATTGATTGTGGGTGGCACAGTCAAGAACAGCACTGGAAAACTTGTCAGGTAATCTAACTCGCAGAATAAAATCCAAGCCATCTATTCCCTCCCCCTTTCTTGGAAACCACTTCCCTTCTGACATCTGCAAGTATATTTGTATTAATACTTAACTGTTATCCTAGCTAGCTAGCCGTCTGGTGTAATAGAATATTAGGAAATATTAGCGGACCAGACCAGCTTGAAAAAGCACCTCACGGGGAATTGTTCCAGGATGGATTTGTACTTTTCATCAAATCTGTAGTTATTGACCAAGGTTTTGGAAGATCTTCCCATTACATAAAAAGAATGTCAGGGCAAATGTGAAGCAGCCTGAATGTAAAGTAGCCGAGTGACACTCATTAGAGCATATCTGATAGAGTTAAATCATGTGTGCTAAATACAGTCACTTACTGTTAAAGGAAAAGACCAAGAACTCACTGCTAAACAAGAATCACCCTTTGTGCACTTATGGGCTCTGGTCAAGTGCATGGCGTTTAGTCTGAGATTGCTCCCTTGGGAAAGCCATCGTCTGGGATTTCTGCACAAGCAGCCGTGCGTTGCTGAGCTCAGTATATCTGGTCTAGCTATCTGCTCCTCTGCCCTTCCTGTTTCATTGACTAGAAACCGAGAAAGGAAATTGCCTATTAATTTAATTTTTGGTATATCTGTAAAAGGTTTGTAAGGTTACACCTTTACTATGGCACATCAATCTATTAAATAAAATAACCACCCAGGTCCCATTTTAATGGAAACACATGCTCAAATAGGAGAAAAGAATTCCTGCGAGTGATTGGGGGTCCCTCCGGGATTTTACGTAATGAAAACTGCTTCCTGGGAAGGTTGACATTGTGCCTTCCCTCCCCCTTTTAATCCCGTTATAGCGCCCACGCCCTACAGACCATGTTCCAGTTAATGACTCCAAAGCAAATGTATGAGCACTTCAAGGGTTACGAGTATGTCTCACACATCAACTGGAACGAGGACAAGGCAGCGGCGATCCTGGAGGCTTGGCAGCGGACGTACGTGGAGGTAACTGGCTGGCATTCCGAACACCCAACTTCGAACCTTGGAATCAACTCCCGAGCTACCCAAACACTTCCTTTTCACGATTTCTTTAAATGTCTATCTCTTTATAATCTATTTTCAAAACAGATAATGATTCTGGGAACTTTGGGTGGGACAGAAGTGTTTTTTCTCCCCTCCCCCATCCTTGATAATTGAAAATCTTACGATAATATTTACGACGTGAGAGTTTACCTAAGAGACACTAATTCTGATTGGGATGCCCGAAAACATTTTTAGTAACCAGTTGTGAACTTTAGAGCAAAGGCCTAACAGTGTTTAAAAAAAACACTTGGCTGGCAAGAAAAGGTGTCTGGAAAACATTAGCAAGGCATGGGATCTGTTCACAGCTGCGGTCCCCTCGGCTGGGTCATGTGACAGGAGCTGGCCTTTGTTTCCCAAGCGGTGACCTCTGCCGAGCTGCATATGACCTTTTAAAAGTGGCCAGCAAAGGAAGGGGGGAGGAGCGCCCATAAGAATGCATTGTTTGGGATTAGGGGAGAACTGGTGGAAGGGCAAATCATTTGTAGAGGTATGGAGAGGAGTGGAGAACGGCAGCCTCAGATTTAGGGTCCATCAAGCACTCCTAGACCTAGACCCCAGGGTCATTTAATGTTAGCCCAAGTTTAGCCTTCCCCCACCACCAAAACCCAAATCATGTAGAACTTTTTTTAATGCATCAGAAAGAAAAATGAGGGTTGGGGTGGGGGGATGCTTTGGACAGGTGAGTGTATCTCCAGAAGCCTGTGCTTTTGGAAGCTCCTTGGACCTTTCATTCCATCTGGAAATTTACTCCTGTGTGGCTACAGGTGGTTCATCAAAGCGTTGCACAGAACTCCACACAGAAGGTGCTTTCTTTTACAACGACAACTCTGGATGACATCCTGAAGTCCTTCTCTGATGTCAGCGTCATCCGAGTGGCCAGTGGCTACTTACTGATGGTAAAAATCAGTTCTTTTCTCCTGGGGGCGAGGAGGGGGTGGGCTGTTGTCTGTTTTTTGGTTTTGGTTTTTAGTTTTTTACCTTTCCATGATCACTCTTGCTTTTTAACTGCTCTTAACATCACACTGCATTCCAGACCATGAGAGCTCATAGACCCCATCAGCTTCATAACGGTTTACAAAGTGGTTGTGTAAAGCATTTTTTGCCCATCTTTGACTTGTATCATTTTTGTGTGATGTCTGTAATGTAAATTTCTGTTGTAGGGTTGAGTAAACTCTACCTTTTGATTGGGGGAGATGGGTGGGGGAAAACATTAGAATCATTACACATTCTAATGTTTGGCTTTTGTTTTGTGTCTCCACCCCCCCCATCCCTTCCTCTTTTCCCCTTTCCTTCCCATCGCCCTTTATCCCCTCACCTGCCCCCATCCCCCCACTCTGTTCTGCTTGCAGCTTGCATATGCCTGTTTAACCATGCTGCGCTGGGATTGCTCCAAGTCCCAGGGTGCCGTGGGGCTGGCTGGCGTCCTGTTGGTTGCACTGTCAGTGGCTGCAGGATTGGGCCTGTGCTCATTGATCGGGATTTCCTTTAACGCTGCAACAACTCAGGTATTGAAGGAGCCATTCATTTGCTGTTGGTTGACAGGTGCCATCCTCCAGGGCCCAGCCTCGCCGGCCTGGTGGAGGTTCATCTTACCCAAAAGGCCTTCCAGCCTTCTCTGCCAGGATGCCACATGCCTCGGGGGGAGGGCTGTTCCCCAGCTAGGCCACTCTGGGCCCTGGGCAGGAGGTGGGAACTCCAGCTGATGTGTTAGGAGAGGTGTCTCAGGTGCAGGAATGTATATCATTTCTTAGAGCAGTGGTTCCCAGACTGCATCAGAATCACCTGGGGGACTTACAGAAATTCAGCCTCCTGGGCCTGACCCCCCAGAAGTTCTGGGTGGGAGTTGAGCATTTGTATTTCTAACAAGTTCCCAGTGATGCTGGATCCTACTCTGAGAACCCCTGCTTTTTAGGTAAGTTAGTTTTCTTCTCATTTATTAACTTTAATAAATGATTGTGCGTGGAACTTCAACGTAGAAATGTACAAGACCTATTGTGAGCTGAAACCACTAGACTTGGGGATGTGAAGTATTGAATAAAATTACATTCCTCACCGTGAGTTACTTTGGGTAGCTATTGGGAGCACTGGTGGCAGTGTCGTAAATACTTCACAACAGACGGGGTTGGATCTCACGTGTCTAATGCCACTGTCCTCTGTTTTCACTACAGGTTTTGCCGTTTCTTGCACTTGGCGTAGGTGTAGATGATGTTTTCCTTCTGGCACATGCATTTAGTGAAACAGGACAGAATAAAAGAATCCCTTTTGAGGTAATAGAAAAACACAAGAAAAAAGCCTTGGGTTGGGGGTAGCCAAAGACCCCCTCTGTTCCTGATTATTTGTCCTTTAATTCTGCTCAGTCTGCCCTGGTCAGTATTTTCAGCCCCAAGTTGGGTGACTCTAAATAGAGTACTCTTGAAAAACGAGAAGAATCTCAGGATGCATATTAGCTGTGAAAAGTCCCAAGAACTTCTCTATTTGGGGTGCCTTTAGGAATATGGGTATTTATTTTAGTGTAACACTTCACACTAATTGCCATACCTTCTCCAAAGTCCACAGTTGCTTCTCTGTCACTGACTTTTCTTTCTTTTTTTTAAATCATGTTAAAAATTAACTTAAAAATCATTATCTTGCAGCTTTCTGCTTTGGATAGTAATAACCACAAAGAATGCATGACCATGTAGATAACAATGAAAACTTTTATAATGCTAGGGTTAGGTGGGTAGGAGAGAGATTTCTTTCTTACCCCTAACGTCAGCACCGTAAACTGCCGGTTATGTTATGTTGCCACGTATTTTGATGTGTTTGCCCAACACGTGTTCTCAGGGATCCCTTCCCTGTTTGGCTCTAAACGTCCATTCTCTCCCCTCTCAGGACAGGACCGGGGAGTGCCTGAAGCGTACAGGAGCCAGCGTGGCCCTCACTTCCATCAGCAATGTCACCGCTTTCTTTATGGCCGCGCTAATCCCCATCCCTGCTCTGCGGGCATTCTCCCTCCAGGTGAGTTTCCAGGGAGTAAAGCTACGGTGATGGCACCGCACAGACATACCCAGCAGCCCAAGTCTATTTTTTCTCCACTAACGGACCATGAAGTAAAGTAGCATTCCAGGGGCTGGGGCTCTGTTAAAGTGGATGATGTTGCTTCAAGCAACATCTTAAGATCCCACCTCCTCCACCCCCAAACAAGTGCTAAGGTTCCATCCTTCCTTTCAAGCCACATAGCCCAAATGCTTATTGTCACCTGGGTGTCCTCAAGACCTGGTGCCTTACAGAGGTGCCCTTTTCTTTATAGTTGAACTAAAATGGCACAAGGGACCACTCCAGGAGGGACGTCAGTGAGCCCCAGGCGGATATGAGGCCTCTGAATTCTTTCGTGATGCAGCCAGCTTCTACACTCTCCAGTTCGGCAGTTACCCCCCTGTCTTGCTGGCTACCTGAACCCAAACTCTCTCCCCAGCTCATCCCCAACACCAGGCAGTTGTATATAGCAGACTTGTTTGAAATCTGAAGATGAGGTCGTGGTGCAGCCTCTGCTAGGCTGTAACTTAAAGCTGACATCGCTGTATGAAGATGCTTTGGCTGTTTTCTGCCAGGTGGTGTTCCCCTGTGGGCCTGTGCTTGCACCTCTCTTTTCCTCATTTAGGTCTCCACACATCCCTCCTTCTCCTCATCTCTCTCCTTTTTTTTGGTCCCCCATTCCTCTCTCAGGCTACCCAAGCAAACAGAAAATCCTTCTCATCTTCTTAGCAGCACAACCTGGCTCCCTCATTATTCTCTTCTCTCCTTCCCAGAGGCTGTGAATTTTTGTGTATTGTTCTCCACAAAAAGCCAATTTACATGAATTATAAGAAATGCGAATGCTCTAGAATAGGGATGCAACTCAAGTCGTTTCTATACTTGGAGTACATTACAGACATGGCCCTTAAGCCACTTGGACTTATAGGAATCAGTGGAGGAGATGACGAAGTCTCCTTGACTAGCCTGGGACGTGTTCTTCCTAAGCCCAAAGGTGGCTTTGGGTTTTTGATATCTCAAGGATGTTTCAAGTTTGTGAATTAATTTCAAATGTTAAAGCTTCAGTTGTTTTCAAAGAAAGATTAACGGAGCATCAGCTTTCCCTCTTAATTTCTTGTAATGTGGTGTGTAATTCTTGAAATCGTCAGGTTTTTTTTAACTTTATTTATTAGAAAATTTAAAAAAAAAATTTCAAACAAAACAAAGGAATAAGGAAAACAAATATCCTAAAGTAACTACATTGAATCTTCTCTGTATCATTCCAATTTTAGTATGTGTGCTGCTGAAGCAAGCACTCATCAGATTTTTAAAGGAAACTACTTTTGGTATTATGACATCTGGCTTATTCATACTGCTTTACTCTCAGTCACCCAAAGGGTTTTAAGGATTGTGACAAAATCATGACAAGTCATGAGTTAGGCTTCTGTTTATGCTTTTTGTCAACATGTTTAGCTTTTTTTTTCATCTTTATATTTGCCGTGTAAGAAGAACCAATCAGTAGTGTATTTGAATTTCATTTCACTAATTACTGATGAAGGCACAAGCAACTCTTAAGTTATTAGTGATCCCACAGTGCGTCAGACAGATACTAGACTTCTTTAATATTTACTCTAAGGCAGATATAACATGAAAAAAAGATTTTGTGCCAATCACCGTGATTGCCAGGCCAAAAAAAAAAAAAAACTTTAAAAAAGGGTTTATTTTTCTTGTAAACTTATTTTATATTTTAGGGTGGTGCTAATGTATATACATACATACATACACATATACATGGAAATAGTGAATAAATGAAACTGGGATCAAAGCTCAAGAAAAATGAAAATGTATTTAACTGCAGTGATGTGAAATGTAAGTGAGATTATTAGAAGAACTGCAATTTTCAGTAGCCTTTTGCACTGGCCTGCATCTGCTCAACACCCTTCTAGATCCTGTTCTTGTTTCATATACAGCAGAATTTCGTACTGAGAAATTGTTCTAGAGTCTTTTAATAGTGGAATCCTCTCTCCTCCGTCTTTCCTTTTCTTCTGTCCCGCCTTTTCCGCTTGCCTTTCCTCTCCTTGCTTTGTCTGCTCTGCCTCCCGCCCCTTCTTTCCTTCGTTTTCCTTCTTTCATTCTCCGCCCCCTCTCGGTACATACTGCGGAGCCATCAAGGCAGACTCTCCTTTAATGATATCCTATGGTATGGTGGCCTGAAAAGCTCTATGAGTTTTCCTTAGGAGTCGCCTTTTAGAAAATCCAGTGTACTAAGTTCTCCCAAGGTAAGCACCTCCCTGAGACTAAAAAGAGTACTGTCAGTTTTGCTTTCTTATTTTACCCTGGTTCCCTTTGAACCATCTTGACATTCAAAATTGACCATTATTGACTGAAATGTAAGTTGTGACTGTGGATATTCATTTGTGTTTATGTTTGCAGGACACTACAGATTAAGCATCAAAAAGGCAGGAGGTGAGGGGAATTCAAAATGGTTCTGTTCAATAATAAACCCATGTTACCTTGGGTTTTTTTCTCTCCCTGTGGAACTTTTCCCAATTTTGTAGTCTTACCAGGATAAATAGGATTTTCTTCCTCGTCAGTCTCTATCCATCTGTTCAGATCTCGCGTCTGTATGGGAGAATAGTGGCAGTGGCATTTGTCCTTCAGTGGAAGCTCTCAGGACAGAACCTCTTCCCGTTCGGAATGACAACGGGGTTTAGACTGGACCTCTAGGCAGCTCTGTGTTCTGGAAGTATCTCACCTGGGGGAATGGGACATTTTCTTTCAGCACAGTAATTAGAACTGATTCACAGTGCAAGATCCTCCCATCAAGTTTTCAGATTTACTCATGGTTTCTCAGTCTCCCTTTTGCTCAGTCAATGACACTTCTCCCTCACTGAGAAATCCTTGCTGTTAGTTTTTTATTCTTTTGATGCACTTTAAGAGACATTGGAGTACTGCTGCTTTCTTTTCAGAAAATTGCATCTTTTTTAGATGTACTGTAGATGTACATTACATTACATCTAGTGCAATATGCCATGAGAAAGGAAGCTTAGATGGGACACTGCTTTGGGGTTTTTCACACAACCCTTCATCTCCACAACTAGAGACAAAACAGATTTCCGGAAGCAAATAAGTTCCCCAGCCACTATGGGAGCCAGCAAAGTTGTTCTGGCCAGACCACCTTGGTCACATGTGCTTCCATGTGTGACTTTCTTTCAGTTACACAACATCTCCACCCTTGTCATCATGCACTTCTCCTGTCCAAAGTCAGGTGTCCAGATCTGCTTCTCTACATTCCAGTCCTCATTGTCAAAAATGACTGTCATAAGAAAAACTGGAAAGATTCCGCCACCAGGATTAAATTTTCCTGGACAGCTGCCTGTGGAATCAGGCCTGTTCTCTCCTGGCATTTACCATTACCTGATAATCGAGTTCTGACACAGTACATGTGTAACCCTGCAGTAAGTGATCAGTTCAGGCAAGAACTCCCAGTTTGCTAACTGGGGCGAGGGCTTCAGTACCGAGCCTCAGTCGGATTCCCATTTCTGGGTAACCTCAGGCAGGGGGCTTTGCTCGGGACCTTGGTGGTCTCGATGAGGTAATAGTGTAACAGCAGGAAGTGTCAACCCTCCTAGGGGCTGTGTGAGTCAATGACTCGTGTATTAACTCCCTGATCTCCTACGGCCTGCTCCTCCTCCCTCTTGTCCCGCAGAATGTTCAGTCTCAGTGGTCCTGGATGATTCTGCACCAGGCGCTGCATGTCCTGCTCCCTGAAGTGAACCAGCCCTCCTTGCCCTGTTCTAGGCTCCCTTTTGGTCTTCTAAACCTTGCTGAGACATCTCTCCGGAAACCTGCCTTGACCACCCCCCTTCCCACCATCACACCCCATCTCCACACCCGCCGCTCCCTCCCTCCCCTGAGCTGCTCCTGAATCTTGTACATACTCTTGTGATTACATTGATCAGCCTGAATCGTAATTTGTTTACAGTCTGTGGGATTTTGTCTTGTTCATCTTTGTGTCTCCAGCCCCCAGCACAGTAACCAGATTTTATTTTTTCAAGTATTTATTTCTTAGGAAAATCCTCTAGTCAGAAGAGTGACTTGCTTATTAATATAGGCCTGTCAGATAGGTTCTTTGAAGTAACTTACGTAGGTAAAGTGGCAAATGAACAGGTTTCACATATTTTGAATTGATGAAAAATTATCAAGGTAGATTAAGAAGAGAGGGGCTAGGTGATTCTGAGATAAAGACTCTTGGCTATTTTATGATTTTGTACTTTGCACTGGGAATTAATTATTGAAAGGCATCTGTCCAGAACGCAGTCTTGCTGTTTCACCTGGAGCATAAATTCACAATTATGATCACAAAGCCCCTGGCAAAGTTCCCTCTTGATTTTGTTAGATGCCACGTATATCTGGGTTTTCTTTTCTCACCCTGACAGGTTTACCCTGTTGAGAAGGTTTTAGAACTTAAGCAGTCCTTTGGAAAACCTCCTAAGAGTTTTTAATTTTCAAAACACATTCTGACTATTTCTTGGTTACTTAGCATTCTATCCGGTTCCATTTTTCTCCTGTGTCTCTTCTTTTCTCGCCTTTTTGAAAGGGAGAGCCCTTTCAGCTGTCTTCTGTTGACTTTCCCCTATTAACAGCCCAATTTTGTAATTTTTACCAGGTCAGCAGGAGATTTGCCAAAGCACTGCACAATCTAGCCCCATGTTTATTCTAGGTTATGGAGTGACTTTTGAATCTGTACTTATTTATTCTGCATACTATAATCACAGGCAGGAATTTCTTTCCTGCTTAACTCTCCTTGACCTTTTCTGTAACTGTGCTTGCACACACCCCAGGCTACTCCAGAGGCTATTTGGAATGTGCCTATTAAAAACCTCAGGGGATGTGTTTGAAATTTTATTTCATGTTTTAAATGTGACATTTTGATAGACTCGATCCATTTTACATGCAGATTTTCTAAGTATCAAATCAGGGCTTCAGGAACCCTCAGAAATATTCTGAAAGGGAAATGTTTCTTTTCTTTCTTAATGAAAACATCTCAAGCATATTCACTGTTCTACTCAGTAGATCCGGTCTGATCAGGTTATTAGCAAGAGGTTAGTAGTTTTAGTTTGTAGTTGGTAACTAATGGGTTCATTGAATTATTAGAGTTGGAAAGGACCAGAATAATGGAGGCTTATTACAGTCAAATGGTGTTCTAATGATGGAATACTAGAAAACTGATGGGAAACTAACATCTATTTGAATTTTACACACTTCAGTAGGGACGTGAAAGAAAAGTTTCAGGAACATCTTATTTTCAAAGCAGTTCTGTGATTGGAGAGGAATTGTGTCAGTGACCTCAGATTTCCTTTTTGTTGTCGTTCCCAGGCAGCTGTGGTGGTGGTATTCAATTTTGCCATGGTTCTGCTCATTTTTCCTGCAATTCTCAGCATGGATTTATATCGACGTGAGGACAGGAGATTGGATATTTTCTGCTGTTTTACAAGGTACGTTTTCAGGCAGCTCTGGCTTTTATTCATTTGGTACGGAGTAGAACTGTTTAGAGAACTCTTTCAGTCTATGGACTTAGAAGGGTATGTGCTTAGCAGAGTTTGTACAAGGGGGTCAAAGGGTAGAGTAGAGATTGGATGGAGGGTGCTTTCCTGGGGGAATACCTGAATCACTGGGGTTCTCCCCTCTCTCAACTGAACATTCTCACACCCCTTGAGGTTCAGATGCAGTTGATCATTGTTTCCATCATGAATCAGTATTGTTGTTTGTCATTAGCCGTATCTCTCTGATTTAAGGCAGAACAAAAGCTGAAAACCCACCCATCTAGGAAAAAAAATAGTCCTTCAGGTTTTTTATTTTTTAGGAATTATGCATTGAGGGGTTCATCGCCATGTAACTTGCTTTTGTCAGCCAAATTCAGCATCAACCCTCCATTTGGTCCCCTTGGACTTACTCACCTGTACATCCAGATAAACCAAGTGATGTTTGTAGAGCTCAACAATAGAAGGTTTTTCTCCTAAATCAGAGACATATAAAAAGATCTCCTCCATTACTGGAATAAAGGGAAAATACCACTTTCCTGTTTTCAGGATAACCCTGCAGTGTATTTTTCCTGCCATCTTTCAGCCCCTGTGTCAGCAGAGTGATTCAGGTGGAGCCTCAGGCTTACACGGAGACTCACGACAACACCCGCTACAGCCCCCCGCCACCGTACAGCAGCCACGGCTTTGCCCACGAGACGCAGATCACCATGCAGTCCACGGTCCAGCTCCGCACAGAGTACGACCCCCACACGCATGTGTACTACACCACGGCTGAGCCGCGCTCCGAGATCTCAGTCCAGCCCGTCACCATGACCCAGGACACCCTCAGCTGCCAGAGCCCTGAGAGCACTAGCTCCACGAGGGACCTGCTTTCCCAGTTCTCCGACTCCAGCCTCCACTGCCTCGAGCCCCCCTGTACCAAGTGGACGCTTTCCTCTTTTGCTGAGAAACACTATGCCCCTTTCCTCTTGAAACCCAAAGCCAAGGTAATCTACCAAAACAGAAGACTCTTCCTTTCTTCAAAAAATACCACAGTGGGCTTCTAGGAGTTTGTAGGATTGCTTCCACTTTTCTTCTCTTTTTCCAGTAAAAAAAAAATTCATTAAGGTTTGATATATTTCAGGACTTAAAAAGAGTCAGTCCACTTAGAGCTCGAGGCCATTTGAATGAGCTCATCTTCTGCAGGAGTGAATCTCCATGTAGCAGTTGCTTCTGTGAATGTAGATCAACTCCTTGCACTGTAAACATTTTTATTCTTCATGAGGTTGTTTAAAAATGCAGTTCCTATGATTTTATCGTTTTCCCTCTGGAAGAACGACCCCTCCATTCTAAATCAGGGCCAGCGTGGTGGTAGAAGTGAGCCACGAACAAAACAGCTTATCTCTGTCGAGGAAGGGTCAGTTATTTTCCTTGGGGTCTGATCTTGTGCCTCTTATCCATGGCAGGTTGTGGTGGTCTTCGTCTTCTTGGGCTTGCTGGGGGTCAGCCTTTATGGGACCACCCGAGTGAGAGACGGGCTGGACCTTACAGACATCGTGCCCCGGGAAACCAGAGAATACGACTTTATTGCTGCACAGTTCAAATACTTTTCTTTCTACAACATGTATATAGTCACCCAGCAAGCAGACTACCCAAATATCCAGCACTTACTTTACGACCTTCACAAGAGTTTCAGTAATGTTAAGTATGTCATGTTGGAAGAAAATAAACAGCTTCCCAAAATGTGGCTGCACTACTTCAGAGACTGGCTCCAAGGTAAGACGCTACTGGAGGGTTTTTGTCCTTTATTTAAAGAGTCTTCATTTGGTCTTTTATGTGTTCAGCTTCTACAGGTTGCCTTTGTTGGCTTTATTAAAGTGTTAGATTATAATGTCACGCTAACACATTTCATTGACTTCTAAGTGTTGCTTATGTGCACTGTTTTCTTGGTGGCCCCCCCATCCCCAAATGAGGCTTTTACCTGTAAAATGATGCAGACAATTCAAACAAGTGACTCAGGCCCTTCTGTAAGAATTTGTGAGTACACACTGGGAAGTGGGGAAGTTTGTTATAAGATGTTGAACCGGATCCTTCTAGTGTGCTGTTTCCTTTTGGATGGTGGCTACTTTTGTGACCGAGTGAAATCAAACTGTTGATGGAATTTCTAGACCGACTCACTGCCAGTAATAGCTTACTACACAAGTAGATCTTGGATCATCAAGGGATATAATTTAAAATTCCATATTTTGACCAACATTTGATTTGGCATATGAAGTAAACCCGTAAATGCTTAATCACATTTCACATTATTTCATAGTTAATCAAATTCTGTAAATGTCTTTCTTGGCTTTGTCCTTTGCTCCTAGAAACATTTCTAGGAAATATTAGTCAACTGGAGGGGAAAAATAGTCTAAATTTGCCCGTTAACTGACGGAATATGAATGTATTCAGTGATTTCAAGAACATCTGTTCATTTATCCTGTGTTGACACATGCAAAGTGAAGTGGAGAATCAAGATAATTACCCAGACAATTCAAGCAAAAATGCGTTTAATGAAATACCCAAATAATTATGTCCCCCTAGATTTTTTGGCCCAAGTTATCCAAATGATTGTCTTAATTTCCCACTTAATTAGGCTTGTTTAAACACAGAGTTAAGTGCCTTTTTTGGTCTTTAGTCAGAATACTTGTTTGTAAAGATTAAACAGCCCAGTTTCCCTGTGGGTTTGCATGAAATGGTAAACAACTCAAATTTAGGTGAAAATTGTTCAATACACTTTCTGGCCTTCACTTGTGTCACTGGAATTTTGTCCATATATGCGTATACCAGATTAGATTTTATTTTGGAGAAAGGTTAATATGACTTCAATATTGTTTTTGAACATGTTCAGGAGATTAACGTGAATTTGTTTCAAGTCTTATTTTGTTCAGTAGTTTTGAAAGTAGTTCTTTTCGGATTATGAGTCAAAAGAGGGCCAGACAGTTGATAGATGCCTTGCTTTTCACTTTCCCCTCCATTGACCGAGGACATGAAATAACTTGCCACAAATAACGAAGAGCTCTTCCTGCACTGCCAGGATCTGAACAGAGTTATTGTAGAATTTATTTGTGTCTTTAGCCATCCCTTTGGAAACTCAATATGGCATGTTAGTTGGAGCTGGGGAAGGGGGCAAAGAGGTGTTAATTGTCTAACCTTAGGCTGTGTAGAGGGTTAACCCTTCGTACAAGGTACTGTAAATTATCTCTGCTTTCATCCCTTTAAAGACCTAAAGCAGTTGGACCTAAGAATCTTTTGAAAAAGCTGTATTTGAGTTGTGCTTTGATTGCTAAATGGACAGCATCCACCTAGACCAAGTTTTAGATCCATTCACACTACCAAGTCAGGGATGCAGCCAGGCCTGGAACACTGCATCCAGATCTCCCGACCTCCGGGGAGCAGTGTACAAAGAATGGCTGAGCACTGGGGCCTCTTACTGCCTAGACAGTTTTCAAGCCTATTGAGTGGTTGATTTGATCTTTGAACATTTCCTCCAAGGAAGCAGTTATCCTCGAATCAGATTTTCTTCAGAATATTTTGTGTGATGGGACTTGAATTGGATTTTAATGGCAATTCCATTAAAAACCTTGTCTTCCCATTGGTCTTCTCCAACATTCCAGTAGTTTTTCTTTTCTTTTCTTTTCTTTTCTTTTTTAACTCATAGAAATATATAATGGGAATATAGGAATTATCCCTTGTGTCATCTTTAAACACACATGCAAATATGATGTTAGAGATGAAAACCATGCTATACATCATGTACAAATCACATTCATTTATATTTCACACTGAATTAAGGAAATAAAATTTAGATTTACAATATTTTTAGGGCACCATTTCTGAGGACAATTTTAATTGGGATAGACACCTTTGGCTCAGAATATTTCCCTAGGAAAAAATGATCAGTACAGATCACTTCTAACACTACTGAGGCTCTAGGTAAAATCTTAAGAGCCTTTGTTAACATAAGTAAAATATCACCATCATTTTCTACAATGCTCTTGTGTTGGAATATAAAATATTGGAGTTGGGCAGGGGACAGTGAAAGATAATTGTCTCTTGTTTTGTGTCAGCATTGTATATTGTGCAAACACTTAGGCCAACCCATGGTTCCTTGAGTTTTTTTGGTAATTAGCCAGAAACTATTATACTAATTAGGAAAGGCCTTAATTTATCGGTAAAGTCGGCGACTGTCTCTCATTCATCGTTGAGCCCCAGTTGGTTGAATGACACTGGCAGCTGGCTGTGTGGGTATTGAGTTGAACTGAATTGCCAACAGCATTGACCTCCCCAAATCTGATCTTTCTTTCTTTGTTTCGTGCTAGGATATCCCCAAAGTCTTGGTGTATAAATATCTTAAAACTGCAGTCAGACTTTTGGGATCCTGTTTGCCGCCTTATGTCATTAGTATCCAAGTTGACTCTGCTAATCATATTCATTCCTTCACCAAATACTTCTTGGACACCACACAGCGGGTTCTGGGCAGTGAAGAGCAATGAGTGGTTCTAGCAGACTGGAATCAGGCTGATGGGGGTCGAAGCTTAGCTCCAGCACTTAACCTGCTGGGTGACCTCCATCAGGTTACTTAACCTTTCAAAGCCTCAGTTGCCTCATCTGGACCATGGGAACAGTAATAATAATCAGGCTATCTTGTGAGGTTGCTGCAAGTACTAAGCAAGGGGCTATCCACATAAAATGCTCGGAATAGCCCAGTGCTGGATAATTGTGAGTTGCTCTTTATGATTACCAGGTTAAAAGGGAAAGGGTTAAAGTACCTGTACAAGGCATGAAGTGATGAAAATTCTTTTATGGTGAGGAAAACACACTGGGCCTCCTCTTTTGGGGGAGGGGCAGAAGGAGGGGTGTTTTTCCTTTCCTGTTTATTTTTTTTTTCAAAAAGAGGGGGAGAAAAAGGGCTTAAGGTAATAAAACAACATCTGTTCAATACGGCTTGTTGTTTGCACGCCTTGCGATGAAAAACAGTCTGTCCTAAAGCTGGGAGCTCTCCCTCCTCGGTGGTCTCTTCTTCCTTGCCCCTCCTCCAGTAACAGGGCCTTCTTTCATCCAAGCCTGTGGTCTTCATCCCCAAATTGTTCAGATAAAAACAACACAGTGTGGAAAGTTTAGTTTTTAAAAAGAGAGTAAGGAAGAAAGAAAGGAGCCTGTGCTCCATCCTCCCCCACCTCAAACCCCAAGATGTAACTGATCTGAGCACACTAAACTAGCCAGATTTTATGGGTGGTGGTGGTGGTTGTTTGGTCCTTGAAGTCACCCAAAGCACGTCCTGAAAAGAAATAAGCTCTTCTCCCTTCCTACTGGCCATGTCTAACTGATACATGTACAGTTTTGTTCAAAAGATGTCGTTGCCCAAGCTCCTGGGGCTTGGGGGTTCTACTTGGGAGGTGGCTGGGGAAGAGCAAGGGGATAGGGGACGGGGTGGGGGTGTCAGAGGACAGCATGTAAACGCCAGCATCACTCAGGCCCTAAGGCTGGGTCACCGAGGCCATGTTTTCTCTTCCAACACGCTTATCTCTTTACAGCTGTAGCCAAACCATCAGTCTGTAATGATGGTTTTGATTACAGAGGCAAAGCGCAGCTGTGTGTGGTGGCCTGGTGGGCTCGCCCATCCCTCCCCTCTCCCCCCGCAGCCCCCCGAATGCTCGTCCCCTTCCCCTCCCTGGGCTTGCGGTTTGTCATCTGTTCTCACAGAGCCTCCTTGTATTGGCCTGTGGCTTCCTGTTCTCAGTCCGATCCAAATTTATCCTGTGAGGTATTTCCCTGCACACACACGCGCACACACACATGCACACAATCCTTCCTTCCCCTCGCCTCCACTCCCCCCTCTTCTGAGGAAGGGTGGCAAAGAGGAAGAGAGCAGTCGAGAATGAATAGGTGTTGGCTGTGATCTTTACACAACCTGGCAGCGGATCCCACAGCTTGTATTAGCTCCACAAGTCGAACAGATGGAACAAATTGACAGAATCGTGTTCACTCACCCTGGGCTCGAGAAGCAGCTGACTTGCTGTTTGAAGTTGGAAGTTTGAATGTGTTTTTCCCCATCTGAGTGGAGTTTCTGGTTGTATGAAGAACCCGTGGCTTAGCACCCTACCGGTGGCACGAATGTGGTGTGTGTCTCCATGAGCCCATGGAGCTGCTGAGCCAGCTTGCTCTTTTGCTTTTACATGTATGCTCGTGCTGTCTCTCTCTCTCTCTCTTGCTGTCCTTTGGAATACTCTTGGGGGAAAGAAGAGGAGTTATTTTTTAAAAAGATAAAGTTACATATATTTGTTTCTTAGAAACAAATACAGCCTCCCTGCCAATTTTAAGTAATGATTTTTAGCAACCCATAGTTCATTCATAAAAATGCTAATAGCATCACTTGAACTCAGAATGGAAGTAGAACTCAGACGGTGTTTTTGGTCGATGTCCTTGGCTGGCCTCAGGGTTATTCCACCTACAAGACTTAATGTTTTACACACATTTGCCTTTTTTTTAGGACTTCAGGATGCATTCGACAGTGACTGGGAAACTGGGAAAATCATGCCAAACAATTACAAAAATGGATCAGATGATGGGGTCCTTGCCTACAAGCTCCTGGTGCAAACTGGCAGCCGCGATAAACCCATTGACATCAGCCAGGTACTGTCACTGCTCCACCATGGGGTGGGGGTGGGGTGTTCTGAGGGCGCAGTGGGCGCCATATTGAAACATCTCAATTCCTGCAATGGCCTGCAGTCCCAACCTGTGCTCTCTGGATTGCTGAGGCATTCAGTGCTGGGAGATAGAACCTCGAATGGGCTGTAATTTGCCCCTTCCCACCAGCCAATTGTGTGACCTCAGGCAAGCCAGTGAGCCTCACCCTCCTCATCTGTGAAGTGGGTACAAGTGTTTCTCACCTCCAGAGCAGATGTCAGAAAAACGTGTAGTCAAGACCTTGGAAGTGCTTTCAGATGTTTCATGTGCCGTCTGAACTGTTTCCTTCCTAATTCTAGTACGTTAGATACCGTGTTGATCTTGCTTGTAATCAGACTTGAAAAGGTGAGTTCTTTGGATAGCAGTCATTTTGAATGAGCAGAATTTTGGGTGGACGGATGGGGTAGGAGATGGGACAGGTTACCAGAAGGGTACAAGAATTCATCTTTTTCTTTCTTTTTTTTTTTTTTTTAATTCTTTGCATTTGATTCCTTTGTGTCCCCATGACCCAAGAAGTAGACAAGGGGCAGAGTCAAGTTGCCCTGTCACCAGCGAAGCCAAAGAAAATGCCAATCTATGGAACCTCGTGGGCTTAGGGGCCCTCCTGCCACCATAAGCAATAAGAGCTGTTCCTCTTTGGTAATCATATTCTCCAACTGCGTTTGCATCTTCTTACCCTTGGGTAGTGGCACATCCCTTTGGATTCCTCAGGCACGGTCATGAGTGTTTGGACTCTTCGGATCTCCTGTGAGTCCTTTCCTACCACAGGCTCCCACAGACCCCATTCCTTCTGCTCTTTGTAGCTTGCTGGCTTCACCTTCAGGCAGAGAACCATCATGCCAGTGATGTTCCCAACAGCTCTGTTTGTTGTCTCCCCTTTTTTGCTGGCATTAAAGGTGACAGATTTACAAAGCACATTGTTCAGAGTTACCGTGGAGTAAGAAACGCCATGCTTTGTAGCAACATGGAGCATGCTGTCGGGGCCGACAAGGGTGTGGGCTCGTGGGCTGTCAGGCACCCAGGCACCTTGGGGAGCTGGAGTAGGTCTTAGGACCAGGTTCACATGTGATTGGGCCAAGCCTCCGGGGTCCCTTTGCTCTGCCTGGGAGGGAAGAGGCCATGAGCTGTTCTTTGCAATTCCAAATACGGCTTGAGGATGTACAGTTGTTACATATCCTGGGGATTAATTGAATCCAGAGCCCTGAAATCTCCTTCTCTCTCTCTCCTGCACTCTCTTTCTTCCTTCACTCTTTCCCTATTACAGCTGTCACTGTTGTTTTTCATTTTGTTAAAAAAAAAAAAAAAGCCAAAAGCTTTGGAACCAGGCCTGAATCTAAAATAAACAGGGAAAAAAATTATATATATACATATATATCACAGTATTCTCCATCTATGCAAAGAACATAAGTCTTACCTTGGAGAGAACATGTTGGGTCACACGTGGGACTCACCGTAGTAAATATGACCAAAATTGATGCAGAAATAAGATGACCCAAATGGCTGGGGCTGTGCCCTCGTCTCTCCCGCTTTGTGATGATGGGCATTTTTTTTTGCATACGCAGGTCATAGGAGGCAAATGTTAGCAAAATTTATACAGATGTTGTTTTATTTTTATAGCTCTCCTGTATTTACTGGGTGGCATTTCCTTCAGTGTTAACAACAGAGGTTAACTGCACACGGACATGGATGGGGCTTCTTGCCAGGTTTTTTTTTTTTTTTTCCCTCCCCCATTCCCCTCCTATAAACATGTTTCTCCAGATTGTTCATTCTCCGCCTTGGCTGCAGACAGTCTTTCAGCATTCAGATTTAATTGGTTCAGTCAATTCCTGGGCCATCTGTGGAATTGTGCATTGGTTATAAGCACACCGGTTATTGCATCCCCCTGATAAGTGCATTTTGAAAGAAATCAAAGGTGTTTGATGGGATTTTCTACACTTGCAAACAGTGGGCATTCTAGCCTTTGTTGGAAACGCTGATGCAGAGCGCTGCTTCTGTTCTCTCCTGGCAAGAGCGCTCTTCCCCCTCACGTCACCCTGAAAGGCCCCCGTTCTTCCCGTTTTGCAGTTGACTAAACAGCGTCTGGTGGATGCAGATGGCATCATCAACCCCAGCGCTTTCTACATCTACCTGACCGCGTGGGTCAGCAACGACCCCGTCGCGTACGCCGCCTCCCAGGCCAACATCCGGCCCCACCGCCCCGAATGGGTCCACGACAAAGCCGACTACATGCCGGAAACCAGGCTGAGAAGTAAGTAGCGCTCCCTCGAAGGGTCGAGGAGTTGACAGAAGTGCTTCGCCATGTTCTTCAAAGCTCAGTAACGGTCCACGTCCGCTGACGCTACCCAGGGTTCAAAAGTGTAAACAGAACAATATATTACTTTTAGTTTAAAACTCCGGGAGACGGATGAGGATGTGTAATGGAATACAACCCCGTGCTCTATCACTTTGAGAAATTGGAGTCCCTAATCTCCGCTTGTAGCTTGAGCTCTCAGGCATTCGCCAGGTTCATGCCAGCTGCCCCATGTGAAAGTTGGGGAAGCCCCCAGGCTGAGTGTCATTTTACCACTGCAAAGTGTTGTCGCCAGGGATTATATGTTTATCTTAACTTTGTCAGCTTTGGTGTTGAAGAGATTTTTGGCAAGTTGGGTCATTCCTGTAAGCCACCAAGCACCTGTACTCTGTCAAAGCTGTTTAAACCGGAGCAGAAAAAGTCTGTATACAATCGCGTCCTCTTCCTTTCACCTCCCCGCCCAGAGTTTGAAAGGTGATTCTTTGTGGGTTTCATTTGCATTTATGCTGACAATATTAGCAGCTTATACTCTGGGTGTTGGGCCGGGGGAGACATGAGAAAGGAGACGGTCCCGTTGTAAACGTGGTTGGAGAGCAAGCAAGTTGTGTTTCCCTGTATCTAAACCCCAGAGCCTGGTGGCAAGCAGCCAAGCCTTGTCTTAATGAAAATTTATAGTTGAGATTATAATAGGGCAAATCATGTTTAGCAAGTCAACTGAATGACCCCAAAGGGTCTGGAACACACAACGGCAGTAACTAAATGCTTGTTGTGTAAGGATTTCTTCCCCTGTTGCTGTAGACTTAGCATTGCATTAGAAAAGAAGCATGGAAGGTTTAAGTGTGTTAGATCACTAAAAGGATAAGAAAGTTAAGCATTTTCCTCAGTAAAGCGTGGCTTTCCAGTTATTTTGTTCTCACAAGTGATTGCATAAAACAGCTTGAACTTAGTATTTTCACTTGTGTCAGTCGAACAAAAAATGTTCCCGCCAGTTAATTTTGAAGTTGTTTAGACCCATCACAAAGCAGGACTGCTTCTAGAAGATTAAAGTCAGAGGCTAAAGAATATGCAGATCTCAGGCTCCACCTCCTTGCCCCCCAAAAAACCAAAGGCAGATTGTTGTTTCAATTATTTTAAACCAAATATTAAAATTGTAAAACCCAAAGACTATCATCAGTATTAGTTGTCCTTGATGGTGAAAAACAGCCCAATTAACCGTTCTCCAAAGTTCTTTCTCATTCGTTGCAATTTTTGGAGAATCTGGGGCATTATTTAAAAAAAAAAAAAAAAACAGACACAAATGGTCTGAGTAACAGTGGGAATCTGTCGCGTTTGTTTCATACCTGGACATCGTCCTCTTATCTTTCACGGGTGAGGGTGTTGCAAGGATCCCCTCACCCATGGGCCTACCCCCTTGTCACCCTCTTCCTCCAGTACCCGCAGCAGAGCCCATTGAATACGCTCAGTTCCCCTTCTACCTCAACGGCTTGCGAGACACCTCGGATTTTGTGGAAGCAATCGAAAAAGTCAGAACCATCTGCAACAACTACACGAGCCTGGGGGTCTCCAGCTACCCCAACGGCTACCCCTTCCTCTTCTGGGAGCAGTACATCGGGCTCCGCCACTGGCTTCTGCTGTCCATCAGCGTGGTGCTGGCTTGCACGTTCCTCGTGTGCGCCGTCTTCCTCCTGAACCCCTGGACGGCCGGGATCATTGTGAGTTTACTCTAAGGGTCTTTGTGGAAGTCACATTCCTTTCAGCCTAGCTCTTGCTGCAGCCGGGAAGTTTTGTTTATGTCTGGGCCTCTGGAGGAGGGTATAGATTGCATCACCCAAAATATATTTATTCTACTCGAGGTGGTGAGGTTCACGAGAGCCTTTAATGGCCTTGATCTCGGGCCCCCTCTCCTGCAGCTTTAAAATTTGGGTATAAAGATAGGAAAGTTTTTTTTTTTTTAAAAGAACATATTTTTTCATAAAAACTCTGAGCATTTATTAAAAGCACTCAAAACATAACCAACGTTTTTAATCACGAAGTGTCATTTTGTAAGTTTATCCCAGACATAATATATAGAAGGCTCTTCTAGATTTAACGTGGAGGTATAATTAAAGAATTCGTCTATGGAGAAAATGGTTTTAGAGGTGATTTTGTGTTTTTTAACTCTTGGCAGGGGGGTGATAAATGAATATTTCCAACCTGTATTTTTGCATCCTTTTCCCCAAATACTCTCAGATTTGAAGTAAGTTTCATGTAGAGTCTAATAAAATCATAGCTGTGTTTAAATTCCCTGAACTGTGGTATAGCCTTCAGAATGCCAAAATTATTAAAACATAGACCAGGTCTTGTTTCTGCACCATAAGTCTGTGCGGCAGGTATGTTAAAAGGTAAATGTTTAGTCTGCAGGAGTTTGTGTGGTACTTAAGCAAGCGATGTTGTTCATCTTTCATTAGCTTATTAAAAGAAAGCAAAAAGAACTCTTTATTATACTTGTTCCTCCCCTACCACCACCACTGCCCTCCACCCCACCCCCGACAAAGAAAGACGCTTTTCCTCCTTCTCTTCCATCTTTGTAAAGTTCATTATTTTATTTGTATTTTGCCCCCCTTTTGGCCCCTGAAACTCCAAAGTCTACCTCACAGATTTTCTTTCCATCTCCCCACAAATTTTTACAAGGAAGATGAAAGGCAAATAAAAGCTTTTCCTTGGACTTAACTGTTTGCTTTGTCCACCCGGGTCTCTCCACCTTTCTTCAAAGTGAAGGGGCCCCTGTAACCTGACACGAGTCAGCTGACGACAGCGTCCCCTCCCTCCCGGCTTAACTTGCTCCCAAGTCATCTTCACTTAGCCAGTGGGCTCTCCAGACAAAAGCAAAACTGCTCTTACTGAAAAGAACTTTCATTCACCCCGCCCCATCAGCTTTCCTTAAGATGGAGGGTGAGGCAACCAAAACCTCAAAAAGTTTCAACTCAGTTACTAGTTGAAGGATAGTCTCTGATGGTTAAAAGGATACCTCATTTTAAACTAGATTAAATCTGTAGCTAACAGTGAATCATTGCTTGTGAAATTCCTAATAGATGCTCTGTGGTGGAATATTTTTCACCTTTTTTTTTTGCTTTCTAGTGCTAAAACAGTTTGCATTTGCATACTCCATTTGGCCTCTGTGGACTCCTTCTACAGCCTTACAAACTGGCCATCCTAAAATCTCCATTCACAACAGGGAAAAGTAGAATTAGAAAGTAAAGGCAGCTGTCCAAAGTTAAAGCAAGTCAGTACTTTTCATCACTGGTGTTTCTCTGCTCTTGGTCTGTACCTGTGGCCACGTAGGTGTGTGTTAGCATCCTTCCTTATTTCCCACACCTGGGGTGTCCTGTGCCCAGTCACTAACCACTGTGTCTTTCTGAAAGGTGATGGTCCTGGCTTTGATGACAGTGGAGCTCTTTGGCATGATGGGCCTCATTGGAATCAAGCTGAGTGCTGTGCCCGTGGTCATCCTGATCGCCTCCGTCGGCATAGGAGTGGAATTCACCGTCCACGTGGCTCTGGTATGGGAGACATTTTAAGCAAAGACTTGAAAAGACAACATTTCCCCTAGCTTTTTCAGCATGGAAGCAGGAACCTTCTAATTTTCGTCAGCATCAAGGAGCACACCTGTTTTAAGTTTCCTAGGCTGCTGAAAGCAAATACCTTGAAAAAGGTTGGCTTAAGCAATGAGAATTTATTAGCTTACAGTTTTAAGCCTGGGAAAAAAAATGTCCAAATCAAGATATCATCAAGGTGATGGTTTCTTCTCCAAAACCAGCTGCTGGCCATCCTTGACTACTCTGCCACATGGCAAGGCACATGGCGGCATTTCCTGGTCTCTCCCTTCTCTCTGAGTTCCGTTTCAGCTTCTTGCTTCCTGTGGTTTTCTCTCTCTTTGTCTGAATTTCATTCTCTTATAAAAGAGTCCAGTGAGAGGATTAAGACCCATCATGATTAAGGTGGGCCACACCTTAACTGAAGTAACCTCATCAAAGGATCCTGCTTACAATGGGTTTACACCCACAGGAACAGATTAGATTTTAAGAATATGTTTTTCTGGGGTACATACATCTTCAAAGCACCACCACACCTAACAGGCATTACAGTGAAAAGGCTTCAGAGCTCAGGAATTCCTAGGAGGAGCTGGAATTTTTCTGGACTCCTTTCCTTCTCTGGGGGTCTTAAGGAGAGGAGCATTGAAGTTAAAGGTAGCTGAGCCTTAGCAGTTGTAGGCCATGCCATCTGGGACCCCGAAGGATTTTGCTTATTTGGTGTTGGTTGTGCCATTAGTATCATCACAGGTCTCGAAGGAGACCACTTTGTTCCTAAAACAGCTTGTGTATGAGTGTATGTGCATGTGTAGGCATGCACACACGCAAGTTTTAAAACAACAGTAATAAAGCAGGGATAAAACAGGACCACCCTCCCAGGGTTGGTAGGGATGGCATAATTGAGGATAAGTCTAACTGGCAGCCGAGGAAATACCCTCAGGCCTGCAATTGAAGGCTCAGGTGCGTAGCCGCGAAGAGCTGGCTGTTCCACCTAAGCCCACCCAGCTACTTCGACCGTCCAGCGTCGAAATTCAAGACATCAGAACATTCAAGACAGAGAAAACTAGCGTTGCCAGTCTTGTATACTTGGCTGAAGGAAATTAAGTTCCAGGAAGAGTCTTTTAATCTAAGAGACAAATCCATTGTTTACATTTATTAGTGAATTGTTTGAAGGGAAAACTCCACAGAGTTGAAATATAATGTTAATTCTTTTGCTGTATTTCCATATTCAAAAGCCTTTTAACGGTGTGTGAATTATGTTCCATCTACAGTTATGCCCCTAAGCCTAAGTACTTGGGGTGGACAGTCAATAAATGTTCACTGACTGAATAAATACTGATGGTTGGAAGGCCCCTAGCTAAGAGACCTAGCATTGGACTAAAATGGACTTGGACCAAATTATTTTTGGTCTTGCTTTTGTAATCTCTAGCATTTATTTTCTTTGGACTCAGCACAGGGCATAAGCTTGTTGACCCATAGGCTTCTCTGCCTTGTGCCTTCTAGAGACCTTTGGCAGGTACACAAGGGAGCCTTTCAGTGCTATTATGATGTGACTTAGAGATGGTAAACTGTTGTGTTTTAGAAAGAATGCCCGTTTTGTTGAAGTTGTTCCATTCTTTCCTAATGTATATTGAAAAGTTGATGATATAGAAAACAGTGTTCTCTACATTTTAAGGCTGCTCAAGTTATTTTCCTCCATTGAACAGGAAGGAGGGAGAGAGTCTTTTTTAAAAAGAAGAGGACACCAGCCTAGGCTTAGAAAAACACAATTCTAATACCATTTCACCAAAAAGGAAAAAAATTATTTGCATGTGAGTTAAGAATCTACAAGTTGCTTCAATCTGATGCAAATAAAAAAAAAAAAAACACTTGTAAGAAAATTTATTTTCAGTAGCTAACAAGGGTCTTCTAAATAGACTTTTACAATAGAAATGCTAACTGCAAGTCTCCATCAAAAGTACCACCTATATACACAATATGGCATTCTTATCCTATCCTGTATATGAAATCTTATTTAAAGTAGGTAGTATTGCTTTTATATGGTTCATTAAATGGTGGAATAAGGTTGGCGAAGAAAACTTTTTTGCCATGGAAGCCTTTAAGAAATCAGTGGGCTCCTGTAAGCTCAATACTTTTTCGTAACATGTAAGTTATATGTAATAGATAACACAACTTGACCCTTGTGGCCTCATGGACTGAATATGGCAAAAAGCAACGCGGTTCCACACTGTCTTGGTGCTTTCATCCCAAGAAGAAATGGAAACTAGATTGACTCTACTGCCTTCCCAATTCTGATAGAGTATATGTATAAGTGGAGCCCATTTTAGAAGTACTAATTATAGAGAGAAACATGAAAATTCACAATATACTTTTGTATGCTTTTATTTCTTGAACTGTTAAGGAAAATGACCATTCCTGTCCTTCTACAGGGTAGATAAGGAATGAGATTGCACCCTGCAATGTGCTGTAGCCCTTGAGTTTTAAGGTAAAATACCAGACACTAGGGGCTACAGCCTGCAAAGACTGAGCCCTCACCTCTCGGCATGTTCCATGGCAGCCTGAACTTCCAAGCAGAGGGTGAACTTGTGCCAGGCTCAGCCCTCCCTGGTGGGGCCCCACTGTAGGACCACACAGGGTCCTATAGTAACTAACCCACATTACAGACTGATCTATGTGAACTTACTCTGTGACATTCCCATTGGGTATCAACCATGCTCTTGATGTAGAAGAGCTTTAGGAATGCAAAGGAGGCAGGGTCATGGCCAGACATACTTAGAACAGGTTGACTTTCAGTTGACAGTCCTGTATTTTTCTTGTGGTGTCTCCATGGTGTTTAGATGTGCTGCGAACACATTAATTGGAGCACAAGGCCAGATAGTCTCACCTCAGCATAGTCATGAGAATATAAGTATTTAGGATCCAATTTCGTGTGACAGCAAGCTAAGTGCATTCAGAAATAAGGCTTTTGCCATCCAAATTTGAGCCAAAATAGGGTAGCTTTCACAGCTAGAGATTGCCCACGAGAGTGGTGTGAGATAATTTGATGGGGAAAAAAGCCCTTGGGATAAGTAATGGTGAATAATTTGAGGGGGAAGAAAAATAACCTAGGGGTGAGTAGTGGTGGAAAGAAGGGAAGATTTCTGCTCACTTTTTGTAGAGTTTTGTTTTTGAATTTAAGATAAATATACTTTTCCTTCTTTCCTTGTTCATCACTTACATCGA
Source organism: Choloepus didactylus (assembly GCF_015220235.1). Classification (NCBI taxonomy): domain Eukaryota; kingdom Metazoa; phylum Chordata; class Mammalia; order Pilosa; family Megalonychidae; genus Choloepus; species Choloepus didactylus. The sequence continues at coordinate 27,060,061 of NC_051316.1, forward strand.
TGCCAACCATGACCCAACACCAAGAGCAGATCATTTTAATTTAAGCCCAGATTTAAGTAGTTGAACTACCCTGATTGAACATTTCAGCAGCTCAAGCAGTAAGATCTGAGAAGTTCTGGGGAGGCAGATTAAAGTGGCTTATAGGGGGTGCCATTTAAGACAGAGCTGAATGTTCGACCATATAAAGTCCAGGAACTTGATCCTGTGCCCTCATCCATTACACAGGCCTTTCTCACGGCCATCGGCGATAAGAACCGCAGGGCCGTGCTAGCCCTGGAGCACATGTTTGCGCCTGTCCTGGATGGCGCCGTGTCCACTCTGCTGGGAGTGCTGATGCTTGCAGGATCCGAATTTGATTTCATTGTCAGGTAAATATGAGAGAAGACTTTTCTTTTTAATCATTATTGTTGGCTCGGTGGTCTTTGTTGCTTAATTCCTGCTGTATCTGGTAGGTTACAACATATCTTCATTGTGATGCCGATTCCTTTTGAATTTATTGACTCACAGGTGTAACTGAGAGGAATAGAGATAGGCTTTTTTCTAGAGCCTTCCGTGGGCTTCTCTTGAGAAATGATGGAGGGTTTGGAGCTAGCAGCAAAGGCAACTCAAGATCAGAGATCACGCAGTATCTCCAGGTGTCAGCGTCCTGGGTTAGAAATAGCTACAGGAAAAAATGGCCACGGTTGCCAATAATTGACCAGATGTGACCTTCACTTCCTCACCTTCAAAACTGTATACAAGAAAACCGGCCTGGACTTTATTCTTTAAGGAGGGAAGATTAATGTGCCCAGATTTCATACTCACGTCCTCATGGAGATTTAGGAAGCATTAAGCGCACGGCTTTGGTGACACATTTTGGAAATGCGAGCCTAGTTTAGATATTTCTCTTTGGATCTCAACAGGCGAGCAGTTTCTGGGGAATTTAATTAAGGATGTGACTCTATGAAAGTACCACAGGAGAGCAAGTTTTCCTTTTGAAAAGAATTTGAGAACTGCAGGGAAAGACCATTTTCTGGTCTTGAACAACCCTTACGGATTTGCAGAGCTGCTAATCTTGGATGTGACACTCCTTCTTTGGGAGGGACAAGGCTAAAATGTTACCAGTAAATAAAAGATAGCTGGGAATCAGAACCATGACAGGGCAGAACCAAATGTGAGAAAACTGAATTGCTTGGGACGCTTCAATCTGGAGAGAGAATTTAAGCAGGTTTTGCTTGGGTTTTTCTGTATCTGTGTGTCCTCTTATTTTCAGTAAAAGAGAGAATCTTAACTAGAAAGTAGAGCCAAAGTTCCTTTATTATGGAAAAAGGATGAACTCACTGATGGCTGGCATACCCGATAAGGCAGTCCAGCATCGTGGAGATGCATTCAGCCTCCCTAGGAGGATGCCAGAGTCTGCTGGCTGTGGTTTTGCTGGAAGGGGAAAAATGTCAGGGTGGAAGGGCTGTTTCAGTGTAGACCAGTGTTTCTCAAACTTGAAGGCCTTCTGTAAATGCAGTTGGGATTCAGTAGGTCTGCAGTGGGGCAGAGAACTCACAGTTCTAGCCAGCCCCCCTCACCCTAGACTATTGATCAACTAACCAGCCAGTTAGCGGAGTCTTGTTTCCCAAAACCAAATAGGTATTTGCCTAAAATTCAAGTTTTTTGTTTGTTGCTTTGTTTTAAGCTCTTAATTTGACTTTGACTTTGACTTTGACTTTGACTTTATTTCCTTCATCAATGCCCATTCAGACATGTGTGTTACTTCTTTAGGGTATAAAGAATTGCTTTTGAGTAATTCCTTTGTCATTCAACACGGATGTACCGTGTACTCCTTAAGAGCCATTTTGCACACGAGTTGGAGGCACAGAGCTGGTTCTGTGGAGCTTACAGTCTAGGAGGGATGGGCAAGTACATGGGCAATTCAAAACCATGGGATCTTGGAAAATCTAACTCAGCTTTATAGCGGGTGCTAAGTAAGCCACAGAGAGGAAAACCCAGTCTGAATTAGAGCCACCAAGCTGGCAACTTGGAGGCTAGAATTCCAGTTCTCTCATCTAACCCACGGCTGCTGAGGCCCTTCCACAGATATCAGGGTTCCTATTTCAAGCACTTAAAAGGGCTTCCCGTTTTCTAGAACTGGATGGATTAACCTGATAAAGCCCTCCCCGAGGTCGAATAAATGAGCAGACATTGTATACACTAAGCCGTCAGAAATCTAATTGGTCTGTTTATGCTACAGTTAGATGGATGGGATGCAAATGTCTTAATGCTTGTGGCTGATGTATGCCTCAATTTTAAGTTCCAGCAGTTTACATTAGAGCAAGACGTTGGCTGCTTGGTTTTTACTAATGCAGCTCAGAATTTTCTAGTGTTTACAATAGCTGCAAAGTATTTGTATTTTTATAGGGATTCTCCCTCCTTTAATCTAATGTCGAAACATACATAGACATGGCAGCGTTGGGTGCCTGTTCCGTTTTATGATCAAGAGGACCATTAACAGATAGATATCTGGCCCTGGGTCTTTCCAGCACATCTTCAGCCTCTCCCCAGCACCCCCACCCCCACCCCGGCCCACTTCCATCAGAATTGCCCCTAGAAATCATTAGTTACAGAAATGGATCCCGGAATTGCGTCTGCTCTCTCCAGCTGTGTGGCTTGTCCGCCAGGGAGGCTCACTCTGGCTGACAGGTTTACCTCGGTATTCATGAAGGATCCCAGACCTCGGCCCTCAATGGTGGGAAAGCGGGCCCACTCGGGGCCCTTTCCTCCTCTGCCATGGTGCTGCGGCCTTTATGTTTGAATTGGCTGACGCAAAACAAGAGTATTCAGAGATGCTAAATTGTTCAACAAAAGATTAGCCCGCAGAGCAGCCCGGGCCATTGTGGAACGCCCTCACCCAGCACAATGCTCCAGCTCTCACAGAACGGGCAGCATTTTCTTTGCAGAAAGCTGGTTCCTGTGCTCTGAAAAAGGTTGCAGTGGGAGCCATTTGGTAAAACTGGAACTCAACAGAATTCTAGGCAGAAAGTTGTGATTAATGAAAGCCGGGGGAAAGCCTTACCTGATACGCTGGAGATTAATTAGCGATTCTGCTCTGAGATGCAGGCGCATTTCACAGTGGATTAGCTGCCTGCAGAAAGTGGGCTTTTCCTCCTGGGCTAAATTGTTTAAATTCTACACCCTTTGCTTCATGTGTTTGCTTCTGCTGGGTTTTCCCCTGAACGAACGGGGGGGGGGGGGGGGGGGCCCTCTGCATTGTATTTGTGCTTTCATTCTGCTTAGCCATTCAGTTTGCATTCCATATTTTTTTGTGTAACACATTCATAAATAACATAACATGCCATGAGATTTCAGATTTAACAAACTTTCTTCTTTCCTTCATGAACTAACACTTGGGATTGTGTGGAATGTAATCATAAGATTAAAAAAAAGAATCTTAGGCTGAATTTGAACTGTAGTTTTGTAACAGCTTTGTCGGCGCTGTCGTTTTCGTTAATTTGGGGTTTTAACATGCTGAAATATTTAGGCGCGAGGATTGACTTTTGTTATAGTAAATGTTCCTGTTTCCCTTTTATCTTCAAGGTATTTCTTTGCTGTTCTGGCGATCTTAACAATCCTGGGTGTCCTGAATGGATTGGTTTTGCTTCCAGTCCTTTTGTCCTTCTTTGGACCATACCCTGAGGTCAGTAATTACGCCAGACGCTATGGACAATGCACAGGCCACCTGAAGGTTATTTTTCCTGGTGTCACTCTTAATTTAGATATTTAGGTATATCCACATTTGCCAACCATTTACTTTTTCCATAAATATCTCATTAACCATGACTTTTTTCTTTTCAATGTAATAGTTTTGGGGGATGTAGTGCTGGTTTGGTTTTGCCATTTGTGAAAACCAGCCGATGGGCTGCCTGCATCTCACAGGCCTATATAAATAAAGCACTCTCCATTCAAGATGAACATTTGGGCCTGAACAAGAGCAAAAAATGCAGAACCTGCCTTTGCAACATCTAAAAGCAAAGGGCAGAAAATTCACTACAGCCACAAGTACTGATGGTCCTTGAGGTGGCTCAGGGGGGCAGGTGAATGGAGTAGCATAAGGGGTCTTGGAGGGAGGCAGCAACCCCCGAAAATTACTGTGCTTTGAACTTTGAATGTGGTCCACAGGTAGACAGACGATAACACTTATAATCTGTGATCCCCTTAAATAGGTGTCTCCAGCCAACGGGCTGAACCGGCTGCCCACTCCCTCCCCCGAGCCACCCCCCAGCGTTGTCAGGTTTGCCGTGCCCCCCAGTCACACAAGCAATGGGTCTGACTCCTCTGACTCGGAGTACAGCTCTCAGACGACAGTGTCGGGCCTCAGCGAGGAGCTGCGGCACTACGAAGCTCAGCAGGGCGCCGGGGGCCCTGCCCACCGAGTGATCGTGGAAGCCACGGAAAACCCAGTTTTCGCCCGCTCCACTGTAAGTCACCCTGGGGGCACGTGGAGGCCCGTTGCCACCCAGGACAGAGCTCCCAGTGGTCACAGAGCGTCTGGGGGCTCCCTGCTCTGCCTGCTCTGAGCTATGCATCACAGACACATGGGATACACAGGGTGCAAAACAAAGTGTGGGTTCAGTTGAATCATGTGAAATTGATGTTTTTATTTACTCTTGAAGAGTAAATTGGGCAGTTTCCTATGGTTCAATCTAATACGTATCAAAAAGGGCAGGGGAGGGAAGGAGGGATGGATGGATGGATGGATGGATGGGTATGGCAAATGGGGCAAAATGTTAATGGGTATCTGGGTGGTAATGCTGAAGTTCTCTATGGGTTTTGCAACTGTCTTGTAAATTTGAAAGTATTTAAAAATAAAAAACGTTAAAAAGGACAGGGCCAGAATCAGTACCTCCACAAAACATTAGCATGTATCTAATTGTAAGTACAATTTGAGCTTAGGGGCCAGGGGTAAAGCATGCTTTGCATTTTCTCTTTTTGCTTTTTTCTTTTTTTTAAAGCCATATTTCATTTTAGAATTTTTTTTTTAATGTAGTGGTATCTTTATTGCCAGCAGAAGTGATTTTTCCCCCTCCATTTCTGTTATCTTTAATTGCTTTTGGCACAAAATCATTTTAATCATTCATGTTCAAGACTTGACTGTAAACTTCTGTGGCTCGAAGCTCATATTCCGGTTGGCTGGAGAAGGCAGAGAAGCTGAGAGCCACCCGTGACTTCTCAGCCTTCCGTAATTCAGGGGAGTCATGAGGCAGCCTGGGAGCCCCTTTTCGGAGGCTCCAGGAGATTCAGCAACCTCCTCCACAGCCCACGTGCTCCCAGAACATTCCCTGCCAGGGCCAGGAGCACAGCCCCGAAAACCCGAGGAAGGTTCTAAAGCTTACATTGCTCTGCTCGAGGGCCTCCCGCTGACCTTCCAGGAAATGGGTATTCCAGTCCCAGGCCAGACTGGCCCCTCCATGAAAGAGAGAGAGGCCAACCAAATAACCTAAATTTTCCTCCTCTCGCCCCCCGCAGCGATGCCTGCTGAGCTGCAGTGTGAATCTGGTTTTGTTCAGCAGGAGCCTAAAAATAGGTACAAGCTGAACGACTTTGAAGTTGGTCACGGTCCTTTTGATTGATGTGGCCACTGTGTGGCTCGGTGCTTTGTCTAGGGATCCAGAAACCAGATTCCTAACAATCGGACAGCGCAGCGCTGCCCAATAGCACTTTCTGCAACCAGGGAAATGTCCTTTCTCTGTGCCATCAGAGGCAGTAGCCCCCGGCCACCTGTGGTCATGGAGCCCTTGAAACCCAGCTAGCGTTGGCCTGAGGAACTGAAGTTTTCCCTTTCATTTAAACTGAAATAGCCACCTGTTCCTGATGGCTCCCGTTTTGAACAAGCAGAAGTTTAGACGGACCTTCCAGTGCGCTGCCTCTGTGGGCAAGCCAGGGCCGGACGCTTTTCGGGCTCGGTTTCAGGAGCAGCAGGATCTGACGGGACTGGAGAGGACTGGGTGGCAGATTGTGGGAGGTCGGCAGCTGGGGGAGGCGCACCCACCGCAGCCCTGCATTTATGAGCGGCAGCCACATGCGTCCAGCCAGCTGTGTTTGAGAAAGCCCAGAAATAGGATCCAAATAAAGCGCGCCTCTGCCACGTCCCAGAGGTTCTTAGAAGAACCGGTTTTTTCTTTTGTGGGTTGAAGGTCCCCTCCCCACCGTGGGCTCCCCGGGCCCCTCCCAGCCCAGGGCTGCCTTTCATTTGCCCGAGTTGATTGCGAGCTGGGTTAAGGGTGGGCTGCATGTGGGTGGCAAGGCGGAGCGGAGCCAGCAAGGGAGGGGCAGGAGGGGTGGGGGGGCGGCACCCAGCCTGGGGTGAGCACCTGCCTGTGTTAACCTGCCTTCGCCTTCTGCAGGTGGTCCACCCCGAGTCAAGGCACCAGCACCCCTCCAGCCCCCAACAGCCGCCCCACTTGGACTCAGGGCCCCCGCCCCCAGGGCGGCCCGGCCCGCAGCCCCGCCGGGAACCCCCCCGCGAAGGGCTGCGGCCGCCCCCCTACAGACCGCGCAGGGACGCTTTCGAAACGTCTACTGAAGGGCACTCTGGCCCTAGCAATAGGGACCGCGCGGGCCCCCGCGGAGCCCGTTGTCACAACCCTCGGAACCCAGCGTTCACTGCCGTGGGCGGCTCCGTGCCCGGATACTGCCAGCCCATCACCACTGTGACTGCTTCCGCGTCCGTAACCGTGGCCGTGCACCCCCCGCCCGTGCCGGGGCCCGGACCCGGGCGGAACCCCCGAGGGGGCACCTGCCCCGGCTACGAGGACTACCCCGAGACGGACCCCGGGCTCTTTCAGGACCCCCACGTGCCTTTTAACGTCCGGTGCGAGAGGAGGGATTCCAAAGTGGAAGTCATCGAGCTGCAAGATGTGGAGTGCGAGGAGAGGCCCCGGGGAAACAGCGCCAGCTGAGGTGCGCGCGCGGGGGTGCGCTTTCCCAGAGGCTGCTCCTCAGTGGCAACTGAGGGACCAAGAGAGAGCCGTTCCTTGGGGTTTCTCAGGCTGCCTTCTCGGGGAGTCCTCGGGTGTGGGTGTGTCCCTGACTAACCCCGGGGATCCCAAACCCTACCCCCAAGGCAAGGCTGATCATCTACCCTGTTCCCCCTCGGGGCACCAATTGAGTTCTAAATTGGGGCTCTTCCCTCCCATCCTTAGACTGCTGAGGACCAGGGCGACATAGGGAAGGAACTAAGCACCTGAACCTTTGACCAATTTTTCCCCCCAATTCAGTTTTACTGAGATACATTCACATACCATATAGTCATCCATGGTATACAATCAACTGTTCGCAGTACCATGGTATAGCTGTGCATTCATCACCCCAAGCTATTTTTGAACATTTTCCTTACACCAGACAGAATAAAAATAAGAGTAAGAAATAAAAGTAAAAAAGAACACCCAAATCATCCCCCCCCATCCCACCCTATTTTTCATTTAGTTTTCGTCCCCATTTTTCTACTCATCCATCCATACACTGGATAAAGGGAGTGTGATCCACAAGGCTTTCACAGTCACACTGTCACCCCTTGTAAGCTACATTGCTATACAATCGTCTTCAGGAGTCAAGGCTACTGGATTGCAGTTTGATAGTTTCAGGTATTTACTTTTAGCTATTGCAATGCATTAAAACCTAAAAAGGGTTGTCTGTAGAGTTCCTAAGAATGACCTCTTGACTCCATTTGAAATCTCTCAGCCACTGAAGCTTTATTTTGTTTCATTTCGTATCCCCCTTTTGGTCAAGAAAATATTCTCAGTCCCACGATGCCAGGTCCAGATTCATCCTTGGGAGTCATATCCTGCGTTGCCAGGGAGATTTATACCTCTGGGGGCCTTCGACCAATTTTTAAATTAAAGTGTAATATACATATACCAATCATAAGTGTACAGCTCAATGAAGGGTCTCAAAGCGAACACATGGGCAGAGGCAGCCCCCTTCCCCAGGATGATCACTATCCTGATTTTTAATACACATAGATTAGTCTTGCCTGTTGTACTTTGTAAATACGGGCTCATACACATTGTACCAATTTTGACTTTTTTTTTTTTTTTCTTTTAAAGGGTGAGTAAAATCTGAAGCAAAGAGGCCAAAGATTGGAAACCCCACTCCCCCATCCCCTCCCTATCTCCCACCCACCTCTTTCCAGAACTGCTTGAAGAGAACTGCTTGGAGTTATGGAGAAAATGTCCTGCGCCAGGAGAGCAGTTCATTGTTACTGTAACTGACTGTATTATTTTGTGAAATATTTCTATAAATATTTAAGAGGTGTACACATATGTAATATAGGAAGGACCGATGTAAAGTAGTACGATCTGGGGTTTCTGGCTCCTGTCCCAGAGTGGGGAGGCTGCAGTGGGGCCCTCCCTGTTTGTACATTGATCTCTGTGCCACAACCAAGCTTAACTTAGTCTTAAATTTCAGCATATTTTGCTGCTGCTTAAATATTGTATAATTTACTTGTATAATTCTATGCAAATATTGCTTATGTAATAGGATTATTTTGTAAGGTTTCTGTTTAAAATATTTTAAATTTGCATATCACAACCCTGTGGTAGTATGAAATGTTACTGTTAACTTTCAAACACGCTATGCGTGATAATTTTTTTTTTTTTTGTTTAACGAGCAGATATGAAGAAAGCACGCTAATCTTGGTGGCTTCTCTAGGTGTACGTGTTCCTTTGTTTGGCTGTGAGTGCATGAACATGTGTGTGATTTCCCAGTGTACTGTACTGTGATTTGAGTTTTTTGTTGTTGTTTTCTTTTTTTGTTTCTTTTTGCTGTCCATAACCCTTCATGGGCTCTGACCAGGGTGACGTTATTGCTTAGTGCTGGTGGGGCTGCCCCTGAACATCCAGACTTAAACTTTCGAAGTGGCCTGGGGAAAGCTTCTGGTCCGTGACATATCACAGTATCACTGGCCACCTTCCAGATATCCCAACTAATGCTTCAGAAGAGAGAAGTTCTCCACATGGATCGTTGTGGTTGGCGTTAGAACCTCAGGGTATAGAGCAAACATCCATTCATCTTCATTGATATTGAAGAGTTGGATGCTATGCCTAAAAAAGTATGTAGTCTTTATTGTACCCCTGTCATGACCAACACACGCACACACAAACATTAAAAGCAGACAGGTGATCTTTTAGAAACCATGGCCCCGCTAAACAGAAAAATCCATTCTGTTGATACCAGGCCCACAGTAAACTCAAAGGTGATGATGTTTTGACTCCCTACATTTTAAACTCCTTCTCTTCCTAAGTTGAACAGTTGGTTTGTGGCTTTCTGGATCTGTTTGCATGGTCTTAAACAATAGAGAGCATCCAGTCTACTGAGACAGGGTCAGAAGTTTCACAGGCTACGAGCTTCAGGAGGATCCCTCTCAATTTGTTAATATTAATATGGTGGGTGCACATTTCCTAAAAAAGTAGGAAACGTTGTCTCTCCCTTATCATGACCAGTGCCTGTTCAGTGTGACATTTACTAAGAGGAGGAAGCTAATTGCATACACCTACAGAATGTATATGGCAGCAGATCGCTCAACCAGGTATCGTTTTTAAAGATTTGCTTCTGTATTGATTCTGTTCTCTTGCTCAGTGCCCACCTCCCCTTCCAAATCAGGGCCGACCCCATGTTTACAGACACTTGGGAAGTCAAAGGAAAGGCTGAACCCTAAGCTACTGTTAGGAGGGCACGAATGGCAGCTCCCATGAATTCCTCTCGTTTTACCTGGAAAATCGTAATAGAGACAACAGACCCTGAGGAGTACTGGCAAGTGTAGTGATCTCAGATCCTAAAACTCACCAACAAAATGTGGTAATGTGGCCGGGCTCTGAGCACCCCCCCTCTCACTGCTACTGTTACGGTGCCCCTTCGTCAGCGATACTGTCTACCAACCCACCTATGATCAGAAAACCTATCTGCCACATTGAGGAGAGCAATGATGCAAAATTCTGGGGTCTGCTTCTCTCAGGCCCTTGGTGTGTCCTTGCCCCTTTCCTGAGCCCAGCTTGCATGGTGCGTGTGAACCCACACAGCCCCCCGTTTTCTGCACAGCATGGAACTTTTGTCTCCCATCATCACATTGGCAAAGGGAGAACTCGGGGCTGGCAAGCAACTAGAATTTCTCTTTGGGTTTTTTTTTTTTTTTTTAATTTTTATTTTGTCTGTCTTGTTTGTTCATTTGGATGTTTTAATTTTAAAAAAAAAATCTTGGCTGATATTTATAATTTTGTATCATAAGAATGTTTTCCTACAGGATTTGTCATGCCAGTTTATAACAAAAAAAATGCAGGGATTTTATTTCTGTTGGAAACACTATTACGGCTATGTTTTACTTTTGAACAGAATTTTTATTTGTATAGAGTGCTTACTAATGTTAAATAGTTCAGAGTATATAACATTTACATTAAGGACTCATGGTAGGTTTTAGAGTAAGGAGTTTAAAGGAGATAAATATTCAAACTGGGTCCCATTGTCTGCCAATTTGGGCGGAAGTGGGTTTGTGTCATTTCATTTACAAAGATAAAAGTATGCCATATAATTTATTTATATGAAAATTTATTTTTGTAGTGTACATAGTAGTCATCAAGTCTTTCGACAGAAGTATATTTTTAAAGAATTTATATGTGATGAATCCATAATGTCTGGAACTTTGCTGAGACATGAGTGGGGCACACTTCATTGTGAATTACAGCAAGGAAAAGGAAATGTTTAACAGTGTTAAGAGAGTGAGAGCCAGTGGATATTCCTGCAATTGTGAAATGTGTATCAGTTGCCCTTTGGGACCTAGCGTGGTTCTCATTTTAAACCTTGGAAGGCAAAAATGTACAAACTCTCTAAATATTAATGTTCAAACACTGATAGAAATTCTAACATGAATAAAAATAATATAACTTGTTGGTTATGTCTTTGTTATAGGATGTTTTTAAATTAAAATTCTTTACGAAGGCAGTTCATGTTTCAGGCCATCGTAAACTCTATTGTTTTGTCTTTCTGACCTTGTTAAATGTTCGTTTTTAATTCCACTCTGTGGAAGCAGTGATGGAAGAAGGGTTCTGACTTTTTTATTTTTTGACGCCAAGAAAGTTCCTTAATTACCCTTCAGAATTCCCCCTTCTGTCATCTCTTAGCATTCCTATTTTTATGTGATGCCTAATAATTAGAGGGAACATTTATAAAGCCAAAGTTTTAATGATTCCAATAAAGGAGTGTCATACTTCAAAAATAGCTAATAACATGGGGCTGGTCCAACGTTATGCAGAATATTTTCTCTTGAGTGTTTTAGATATGATTATACCGCATCTTTATCATGGCCATGGAGATTAGTAAGACCAGAATTATCATCCCCATTCTACAGCTGTTACATGAGGTGTGGGGGTGAAGAATTCAAGACCTAAACTGCTGTAGATATGTGTTGAGTCTCAGAGGGGCTGGCAAACTCCATACAGTGTATGGAACTGCTCCTGTTTTTGTAAATAAAGTTTTATCAGAAGGCAGCATGCCCACCCATGTACACACACTTCTCTATGGCTACTTCCTTGCACGGAGTTAGTAACCGCAACACAAGTGGCCCGCAAAGCCTAAATTACTCACCGTCTGGTCCTTAAGCAAAAGTGTGCGGACTCACCTGATGAGAAGGTATCACAGGCCGATGCTACGTGTGTGCGGGCTGAATTGGCAGCATTCGCACCACCTGAGAACTTGCTAGAAATGAAGACTATCTCGCGCCACTCCAGACTTACTGAATCAGAATCTCTGGGAGTGAGGCCCAGGAAGCTGTGCTCTAACAAGCTCCCCTGGTGGTTCTGATGCACTGGCAGAGGCGATCCCTAAATTCCTTCCAGCTGAATGTGGCCGTGGTTCTATAATTTGACGCCAGCTACACGGCCAATTCAGGCCAGATCTGGAAACAACATAGAGATCCTGACTCCTCTGTGTGGTCTTTCCACAGAAACACATGTTCATCTGTGGGAAAGAGTCGAGGCCCCTGAACTGTCTTTGTGTCTGGGAGTCCAAAGAGAAATGCCCTTTTTAGTGCCCTGCCACAGCTATGAGGCAGGACCTCCATTGAGGGCTGGGATGGAGAGCCAGGCCAGGCCCCATTTCTGCTCCTTCCACTGAGGGAGTTTCCAGTCATCTGGTTGACTTACTGTCTTGGACAAGTCATCTATAAATTAAAGATGACGAGTGACCTCAGATTTCATCCAAAAGTCCAAAGCAATGATGTTTGTTTCAAGCTGCGGACCACCCACGATGATAAAGGTCAACTGAATGCTTTCTTTTCTGCAGACCCCGTACTGAGTTCTGGTTTAATCCAGACTCAACTTCTGAGCTTCCTGTCTCTAAGGAGATAAGGGCACTTAACACATGAAGATTGCTATACAGGAAGGTTTTGTGTTTGTTAAGTCCCTCTTTGGAGATATTTAAGGTAATACAGTAAACTCCAACCAAGGAATGAAGGGTTTGGGTAATCCAATGTCCTTACTGGGTACTTTACCTGAAAAAAATAATAAAGTGTTAAGCAGGGTTTTATGTCTTGTAACCTCATCTCGTGCCTTCTGGCATAGTGATCAGATCCTAAGTCCTTCAGGGGTGAACTTCATACAAATGCCCACTCAATTCACTCAGAAGTCATGGGAAATATGTACACCATGAAACTGAGAATGGAAAATATTAATTGCATTAATTGAAATTCAGATTGGGAGAGGTTTTCTTTCAGACATGCTTTATACTGCCAAAATGACCTTTCATTAATGTCCAATTTTATATTCTTTATAAATTACATATACCTAAGTAAGCTAACTTGGTTTTTAATCATATTGGCCTAGGGAGAAATTTTTAATCAGATTTGTGCCCCCCAAATCCGCCATATTTATTCAGGACCTAAGTAAACATAAGGCCACATTTTTTTTGGCACAATGGACATATTAAATAGCTTCGGGAATGCCACACGCTGCTAAACTTCAGGCACCAGCCACGGTGATGTAAGGCAGGTGTTTCATTTTTGGTAACTGGTAACTGATCTCCCAATACAAGAAGTGGAGATGGTCTATTAATCATCCAAAAAGAATATTTGCCAAGTGTTAATTACTTTTAATGAAGGCCGCACATAATGAAAACATGCTTCAAGCATGAATCTGTTTGATCATTCACGTTGTCATGGTGGAGAGCATGTCAGACACCATTTTCTGCACAGATTCCCTGCCAGGAAATCAGCAATGGCAATTAGAAGTTTCTTTTTTTTTTTTTTAATTCAGTTTTATTGAGATATATTCACATACCATAAAATCATCCATGGTGTACAATCATCTGTTCACAGTACCATCATATAGTTGTGCATTCATCACCCTGATCTATTTTTGAACATTTTCCTTATACCAGAAAGAATCAGAATAAGAATAAAAAATAAAAAAGAACACCCAAATCATCCCCCCCATCCCACCCTATTTTTCATTTAGTTTTTGTCTCCAATTATAAGGTCTTTGAAGGCATCTTCTGGCCTGTCAGGAAAACAGAGGGACCCAGGACTCTCTGTTACAAGAAGAAGCGAGCAATAGAGAGGACCCAAATTCAACTTGGCGCACCAAAGGACACAGTTCCTACATGGCAGGGAGTTGTTATCGTTGACTCATGTCTACTCTGTAGGGATCCCTTTTCCCAGGGCAAAGGGAAAGGGGCCTTTCAACTGAGATGCTCTGAAGGGAACCAGCCTTGTAGCAGTGGTGTTTGCCCGGGAACGAGGCAGACCCCAGAGAGCAGCGCCACCCAGCAGTGGCAGCCATGGTCAAGTCTTTAGCACAGCCAGTTGAGACCCTTTCCATTTCTCTTTCCTGGAGAGTTTTATCTTAATTCATTTGCCTTCTATCCACTGGACTTGAGGCTGAGGGCATGGGAGTGGGATGTAAGCTACCAACAAGGCAAACAAACAAATTTAAATAAAAGTTCCCAATAAAGCCAAGCACGGGAAATACCTCTGTCCGTCACAATGGACAACAGCTTATATTCTCGTGGAAAGGGGTGGGGGGTGGATAATAACTGATTTTATTTTCATAAAGGAAAAAAATCATGTAGATGGAGGAGAAGTTGGATGAACAAGTTCTAACTGGTGAGTTATTATATAATAACGAGGATGCCAGCATTCAGCCCAAGTCAAGATGCCAAAAGAATAATCTTTGTAATTACAAAGTTCAGTCAACAACAGCAGTAGGTGGACTTGAGAGCATCTACTGCAGGAAGAGGTGAAGCAAGATGAGGCAGGAAAGGCAGGAGACCTTGTTGTGAATTATGAGACATAACAGCCATCTATCACCCATCAGAGGAGACAAGGTCAGAAATTCAGAAAGTAAGACTTATGTTGTGGAAAAGACCCAAGTACCATCAAAACTAGGATAAGAACATTAAAAAGAGGGAAGAGATATGAAAAAAAAAAGATAGCATGCAATAGAGTGCTAAGAGGTGGCCAAAGACCTTGCCCTGCAAAACATCCAAGGAAGTTACTACAACATGGAAGAACCTTGAAAACATTAGGCTGAGTGAAGTAAGCCTGACCCAAAAGGACAGATATTGTATGATTCCACTTACACGAGACATCTAGAGTAAGCAAAGCCATAGGGACAGAAAGTCAAATAGAAGCTACCAAGGGCCAGATCTTCCTGCTTGATGGGTACAGAGCTTCTCTTTTGGGTGATGAAAATGATTTAGCAACAGATGGTGGTGATGGTGACACAACATTGTGAATGTAATTAATGCCACTGAATTGGATACTTAAAAATGGTAAAAGGGGGAAATTTTGTGTTTTATTTATATGTTACAACAATACAAGTTTTTGAAAAAGAAATGCTCATGCCATCAATTAAAGATGACAACAGAAAAAAATTAATTATAAAAAAACAAAAATAAACGGAAAAAATCCATACGCTGCAGAAGCAGTTGTCAGCCTGTGACACTGCTACTGTGACTATACCCAGGTATCCAGAACAGACTTTGCCCTTCTATCAATAGATACTTTTCCTTTCCCCACATGGCGCCCACCTTTACATGGAATCATGGGAGAATCACGGAAGGTTACTGTGCATCATGGACGTGTGTCATGAATTGTGGAAGGTTAAAGCCGTTGTGCATCCAAGAGCTCCAACTAGAGAAGCCATAGGACTTGTCCGACATTTCCCAACATGCTCAGCACTCACCGTTCAAACCTGGGTCCCTGGAGACCAGTCCAATGTTCTTATCATTCCCCCTTATTGTCCTCTTTTGTTGTATATTTTTTATTTCAAAGGTATGGGTTCCTGCTATCCATACAATTACTGTGGCAAAAAAATGCTTCTGAGCTTCTCAGCTTCTATCTATCAATCTATCTATATTTATTTATATATGTACAATCGTGTGCATAAGTACAGATCTGCACTAAAGGCAAACAGCTGCAATGGGGGAAGCAATTAGCAAATCCTGGTATTACCCTTCTGATTACACTTAAATTCCAAAAGCTAATTGGCTAAAATGTTCCTCCTTAATTAGAAGCAATTAATACGTGAAACCAGGTTTGCATTTCACAACAGAGTCTGCATTTCGTGATTGAGATCTCATAGTTCATTTACTAATGCTCTCTAATGGTCTGTAATCATAAGGCACACGCAATTAAAGTGGGATTTTCAAAGTGTGAGTAAGGGAGGATGCCTGAATTTATGAACTAGTCTTCCACTGCTGAGGAGGTAGCCAGGATTCAGATTGGGCTTTTAACACACACTACCCATGCACCTACTTGCCCAAACACCCCCACTGTGTGTAAGAAGTCCTGACCTGTCAAATTTGACCCCTTCTGAATTTCTCCCTCTCATTCCTTCTCCACTGAGTAGGCTTGTGCTCTTTCCCTTACTCTGTCAAGTGAGACCCCTCTCAGCACCAAGGCCAGTAGAAGTCTATGCAAAATAAGGATGCTAGAGGCAAAGCCCTAACCCTCCATAGCAGTAATACTAATTACAAACACCATCATTTTGGTGTCAATATGTGTCAAGCCAGAGCGTCATCACACTGAACAAACCCAATAAATACAACATCAATGAGACTCAAAATGAGCAGGAAAGAGCACTAAGATGCAGGCGGAAAAGGTGAGGACAAGACGGGGGCAGTGAAGAAGAGAATAAAGCAGCAGAGATATAAGAGACCATGGGAGTGAAGTAAGAAAGAGAGAAGGAAAAGGCAAAACCCAATTACAAAAAGGAACTGACAGAGTGAAACCTTGATAGGAAGTCATGGCCACTCACCAAAGTAGCTCTATGAGAAAGGTAGCAGTAGCAAACAGAAGTGGGAAGACAGACTATGGAGAAACTGAGCCTTTGTTTGACGTGTTAATTATTTTTTTCTCTATCTTCCTTTCATTTTCCAAAATCTTAGTGCGATGCATGTATTTAGAGCAGGGGTTGGCATGCTACGGCCCACAGGCCAAATTCGGACCTCTGCTTGTTTGGATAAATACAGTTTTATTAGAACACAGCTACGCCTATTCATTTGTGTATCGCATACATCTGCTTTTATGCTCCAACAGAGATGAGTAGCTGCGACAAAGACTGTATGGCATGCAAAGCCTAAAATATTTACGTTATGGCCCTTTACAAAAAAAGTTTGCCAACTACTCCATTTTAGAGCACAGGGCCTCCATACCAAACCAATTATCCACTTTCAGCAACTGTACAGATAATCGATGTGATTTCTTGCTCTTTCTTAAACATGCCAGGCACATTTGCCTCAGGACAGACATTTGCATTTATTCTTGTCCCCTCCACCTGGGACTTTCATTTCCCTGCTAGACACACGGCTCGTTCCCTCACCGAATCCAGGTCTTGATTGAAATGTCACCTTCACACAGTGGGCCCATCGGAGCACCTTGTTTCGAATCGCAAATCCACATCCCCACCCCCACGCAGCACATCCTCTCTCCCTTTTGTACTTAATTTTTCTCCATACCGTTTAGCATCATCGAACAGCCTATGGATTTTGCTGATTTATTTGTTTATCATCTTTCTTCCCTGCTAGGCTGCTCGCTCTTTGAAGGCAGGGATTTGGTGCTGCTGTATTCACGACTGTGTCCCCAAACGCTAGAACGGGGCCTGGAACACAGTAAGAGCAGTATTTGTTAGAAGAACGAACACTGCAAGGTAAGTACTATGATCATTCTCTTCCACAGATTAGAAAACTAAGACTTAGTCTCGGAGTTGATAGAGACAGCGCTATTAAGGGGAAGTAATGGATTCCCGAGCCTGCAGGCTTGGCTTACGCACCAGCAGTGGGAACAGTTTCCAGGGCTACTGGTTGTTTCTGCTATTCATTCATTCGGCAGCTAGTTATCCAGGTTGATCTAGGCATTAGGCTAGGTTCTGTGCAAGATTTAAAAAAAAAGTGAATATGACATAGCCCTTGATACTAAGAAAATTAAAATCTATTTCTTTGTGTCCCTGTATAAATGAATAAAGATATGTATATATAAACTACAAAGACACATTTATGAGCAGTTTTTGTCTTTGTTTTACTTTTCATTATGGAAAATTTCAAACACACAACCATAGCATTGAATAACGAACTTGCACATATTCACCACCCAGCTCCCAAAATTAGTAATATTTTCCCAATTTTATTTTATGTTGCCTCCTCTGATTTACATTCTTTCCTGGAGTGTTTTAATAAAAATCTCAAGCGTTGTGCCATTTCACCTACCGATACTTCAATATGCATCTCTAACAGAGAAGGAGTTTTTTTAACCTAACCATCTTGCTATTATTATACCCAACAGAATTAACAATAATTACTTCCTATCACCTAATACCCAATTCATAGACAAAATCCCCCATTGTCTCAAAAATGTCTTTGTGTATGTGTGTGTTTAAATTTTCTATTTGTTGATGTTAATATTTTTATAATATACCTGTTTTGTCTTATTTTGAAACAAAAAAGGAACAAAATTATTTTTTATTTTAAAGGGAAACATAATATTAGATAATATGGAATACAGTGCATCATTTAAAAAGAGTAATAAAGCCAAAGGGGGCTCAAAGGGATGGATAGATAAGAAAAGACGCCCCAGAGGAGATGGCATTTGAATTTGGCCTTAAAGGGAAGGATTTCAGCAACTAGCAATTGTGGGGATGGCATTATCAATAGAAGGAAAAGCCTAAGTAAAGCCTCAGAGGATGAGAAACTGGGAGTGTGTCTGAAAAACAATCTAGGGCCTGTTGGTTTTATTGGAGCAGAGACCACCTGAGAGCTGTGGTTTTCAAAGTGTGGTCTTAGGACAGGCAGCTTCTGCATTACCTGAGAACTTTGTAGAAATGCAAACTCACAGACCCCACCCCTGGCCCTGGCCAGAATCTCTGGGTCTGGGGCCCAGAGATCTGTGTTTGAATAATCCCTTCAGGAGATTCTTAAGCTCCGTAAAGTTTAAGAAGTTCTTCATGTAGAGTGCATTAGAAGGAAATGACCTTGAATGGTAGGCTAAACACAATGGCTTTACCTGTTTACCAAAATAGTGAGATACTCCTGAAGACTGCTGAACAGTTCCCTGATTATGACTGTGCTCTAGAGTCTGAAGGTGGATAAGAAGTGCAGAAAGAGAACCATGAAATCAGAAGATCATAGGAAGCCTTTATAGTGGTTATGAAATGGAATTATAGAAACAATCTGCTGCTTAAGTTTCCCAAAATTCAGTGACCCATTGGGTCTGCATAACTCAATTTTCTTCTAGAAAAGCCATCCCTTTCTCCACCCTCAGTCTATTTGTTTCACATAGAGTTGACTTCATCCCCAGGGCCTGGGTTGATCGTGTGACTCAGACTGTCCAATCAGAGCATCACATTCTCCTGGCCACAGTGCTTGGCTCAAGGATGAACCAATCAGAATCTGTTAAAGTGTGATCCTGTATGAAAACTTCTAAGGGCTGATATGAGCTGTGCTTTCCTATGCGTCTTGAATCTAGACATGCACAGCCTCTAGTAAATAAAGGGGGAGAGAGTCTTTCTGAGAAAGGAGCCAACAGAGCAGAAGGCAGAGCCAAGGAAGGAAGAGGAAGAATTGAAGTCTGACAACATCATTTGAACCCTGAATCAAGCTGCACCTAACAGTTCAGTTCTGAAAGGCTTTGTGCTTAGGTCAATTTGAATCCATGCTGTTTTGTTGTGCTGAATGTCCTGAATGCAGCCATAATAAGAGAGTCTCAGGTTCATAAGACACTGACCAGGGTTTGAACTATCACTAAGAGGAGAGAACACTGGGGAAGTGAGAAGTGATTGACGGTGTTGCAGGTTGGAGTCCAAGAGAAACAGGCTCTGAGAAGGCGCTCCATGTGCAGGAAGTTTATTGAGGAGTGCTCCCAGGGTCAACACCTAAGGGAGACCAAAAGGAGCAGCACTCGGGCAGAGGGAGAAGTTGAACTGGGATGCAGCTACTCCCATGAGGAAGCTGAGATGGCCCTTCAGGGTTGGCTCAAATTAGCGCCAGGAGGCCAGAGTTTTACACCATCACAATTTACGTCATTGGATGCAAGATATCACCAGGAAGGGGGCATGATCTTGGGCCTGGCATCTTTTTTCAGTCTAGCACTACTCCCAGTGAGGGACTCAGCTTGAGCCATCGGTCCCCACAATCCCAGCGGCTGGGAGAAAGAGTGCTGGAGTCTGGGTGTCGGTGGAGCAGCCTAGCACCCCCATGGCTGGGTTTCCAGCTTGGGTGAGTGGTTGTGAGGACACTGGTGCCTGTAATTGAAATGGGGGAGTGAGGAGGAGCAGATGGTGTTAGGGAGATGTTGGGTTTAGTTTTGCACCATTATGGTTCAAACGCTTGAGAAGATGCTCCCAAAACTCCAGAAAGACATCAATCCAGGAACCATCGGGATAGAAACTCAGGATAGAAGAGGGTGTAGATAGAGAGAAAAGAGGTGAAGATGGGGCCTTGAGGAGCTCCCCAATTCAGGAGAAGAGAGAAAAGGACACCCAATGGGGAGAAAAGGGAGCAGTTAAAAAGGCAGTGATGCAAATTCCAAGAGGATAATAATAATAATAGCAAATACTTATTGACTATTGACTGAGTGCCAAGCTGTGAACATTTACTCTGTTTTACTTTCTTAATTTATATGAACTCTTTTTGCATAGGCAACTAAAAAGAGATGATGGCTGATGATTTTGATGGGGTTATCAGTTGAAGAGCATTTAAATTAGGGACAGAATCTAGAATCTGCGCAGAAGACAGGTATGTTTAAAGAATATGTATTTGCTGACTAAAACATAAAAGTTATCGAAAAGGAGTGTGTGTGTTTAGGAAATAAATTTTATCCTCACTCTCTGGGTTCCTTTTATATCAGACCAGATTTCTTGGCCATGTTGCTATTAGAGTCATATGTGCAGAGATGTTTTCTCTTTACACACACACTTACATGGGGAGGGGAGGGTCAGGTGGAGAACAAGATATTTCCTTGGCAATTTAGTAGTATTGCAAGAGGAGAGGGGTACTCAGGAAGTATGGGAGTATGGAGCATCTGAAAATACAGCATAATAATAAAACCAAACAAGTGGCCATCATAAAGAATGATGGGACACACCTGAGATTCCAATTCTTCAGTGCCTAAGAGATGCCCCATTTGATTCCTAGAGTGGCCATGGGATTTAGCCTTCCCTCCTAGCACAGCCTTCCCATCTTGGGGGTGGGTAGGGAAAAAGGAACAGAATGGGCCCTTTGAGCCTGTACATTTTGCTTGCAATGCATATTATGCAGCTTATGATAAAGTCTGAGCCGACTTCAATTGCACCTTGGTGGGAACTAGGGAGAGAGCAAATGATGCATATTGCTTTGTGGCAGCAGATTGGGATTAAGTACAAGGAAGCGGTAACCTAGAAATCCAGAGGCGGAAAGGATCACTGTGAGCTGGCATTTTTGGTATTTCTATGGAGGGAGGGGCTGGGTTTTAGATTACCACTCTGGCAGGGCTAGAGCCACTTTATGAACGAATGGTCATGAGAGGATGGGAGCAGTGATCATGTCCAAAATAAAGTCGACGTCTATGCCAGGACCTGTGCTTTACATTCACTCTCTTATTTATCCCTTAAAGCAAGCCTAGGCAGGAGACCTTATTCAGTCCCATTTTACAGTTGAAGAAACTGAGGCTCAGAAGGTTCAACCAGAGAAGCAGAGCCAGGACAAGAGATGATGGATGGATGGATAGATAGATAGATAGATAGATAGATGATAGAGATTTATTACAAGAAATTGGCTTATGCATTTGTGGGGGCTGGCAATGGAAGTCCAGAGTTTTCCTTAGGGCAGACAGGGGAGACCCCATAGGCATGAGCCAAAGCTTGTCATCCACAGAAGAGATTCTCAACTGGTTAGGCCAGGCCTGTCTGGAATAATCTTTTTTATTAATGTAAAGGCAATTCGTTAGGGACTTTTATCACACCTACAAAATCCCTTCCCAGCAGCACCTAGATTAGCTTTTGATTGAGTAACTGGGAGGAGGGTGTGCGTGCCACCCCATGGCCACTCCTTACTTCCTTTCCGTCCTCCAATACTCCAAAGATAATATCCCTTGGAGCCTACCCAGAAACACACTGGAAAGAGAATTACAGATCAGTAACCGTTGGTCAGAGTTCCATTACAAGGAACAGAACCCAATCTAACTGGTTTAAGCAAAAAGAGATTTATTACAAGGTCATAAATGACTTACAGAATTATCGAGAAGGCTGGGGAAAAAAAACAACATGGGCTGAACTTTCAGGAACCACGCCAATGCCACAGAAGCAGACCACCAAAAGAGTTTCAGCCCCTTTTAGGCAAGTTATTGATGGCGCCAGAACCAAGCCACCCCAGAGAAACCTGAACCCCTTTGACCATCCAGAAGAAACACCAGAAGCAACACAGATACGGCCCTGGACTCGCTCTGCTTTCTGCTTTCTCGGACTGCATCCAGTGGGTGGAATCGAAATCATATCCTAACCCTTAGTTGCAGGGGAGTCTGGGACACATGTTTAGTTTCTCACTGCAAAATGTTTCGGTTTATGGAAGCGACCAAAGCAGTTACTGGGCAAGTCAGTCCAGTTAATCTTGGTGATCCTTGGACATATAAGAAGCATTTAAAAACAAAACACCCAAAAAACTTCTGCCAACAATAACAGAAATTGTTTGCAATCAGAATGAAGCCTTCCTCTGATCTTCTCTGTGACCTACGCATATCAGTCCCACACCCCCAAAATTCCTAAATAAATCCCATAATAAACTTGGACTAGCTTCTGGGAAGGCACACCAATGCAGCAGAGCAGAGCGCGCCAAAAGAACCGTTACAGTCCACAAGCTGGCCATGCATGGATGAAGAAAGAGTTACACAGGAGGCCTTTGTGACCCCTTTGTAACCATTAGGAACTCTGAAATAAAAATGTTTAAGTCTCCAGAGGGAACCAGATCAGCATTCCTAGCAAATATTCCCAATATCAAAGTTACAAGTATACGATAGAGAACTCCAAAATCTAGAAATCTAAACAAATAGGTTTTTCGGACACAATTTTCCAACTTTTTTCTAGGGAAGAAGCATGACAGTCAGCCTTTGTTTAAGAAAAATAACCTTTCTTTATGGTTGTGGTTTGTTCAATAAATGCCCCCCCCCCATGTATGTCTTTCATTCTATCTATCTACACACACATATATGTATAAGGCTTTCAAAAAGCCTGGTAAGTGACATAGAAAACCCTATATACATATTTATTTGTGACAATTTGATTATCTGGAAGATCAGAAAAATCCTTATGGGTCTACAAAGACCTTGTATTTACTGACATGGAAAAATGTTCACAATCGGTTGATGTATTAAAAAGCAGGTCACCAAAGAAAGTAGGGTCATTATAACCTCGTTTCTGGCCAAAAAAAAAAAAAAAATTTGTATCTTTATATAAAAGCGGAGGCAAAAGTCAGAGAAGATGCACATTTTCATTATATTCTTATATTATTTAATACAAATAATATTTTGTTATTTTATAATTTTTACTTACACTCTGCACCCACCAAATATTATTTTATTGATATTATTTATTTAATATTATTTAACGATTATATATTATTACCCAGTTATGTATTATTCGTTAAATTATCTCATTATATTATTATTGTTTTGAGTGATTTATTTTTTGCATATCTGTATTCTTAAAATTACTCCGCAAAAAATAATCCTTATGTACATGCGGCACTTAAAATTTTTTAATTTTCCTTCCTCACTTGCTTTCCCTCTTTCCCTCCTCTGTCTACTCTCTCTCTCCTTTTTCTCTTTTTTTCTTCTCAAACTAGCGTCTTTTAAAAAAACCAGTTTTCTTCAGGGCGTTCCTACAACCAGCTGCAAATCATCACAGCCACGAGGTGCCGGCTCGGAACCTCGTGTGGCTTCGTGAAGATTCGGCCGGTTCCGTGAGAACCGCGGGCAGCCCCGAGCCCCGGAGCGACGCCGCCAGGCAGGGCTGGGCTCGGGTCTGCCACCGCACAAAGGGACCGCTGCACCGGGAGGCCAGCAGATGCCAACAGACAGCTTTTGTGAGTCCCTTCATGTTAATTAACTTTTGTGAGAACCTTCATGTTAATTAACTTTGCTTGAGCTTTCCCTGGACTTGAAAGCTTTGGAGTGGTTTGTTTTTGTAAAATGCTTTGACTCCAGGGAGAGCGGCTTCAAGGGGGGAAGAAAGGAGAAACAAAAAGAAAGAAAGGGAAAATTTTAAAGTGGGGCTTTGCTTGCCGGGGAGATTTCTTCCCTTGGCTCCGTCCCTCCCCTCCCCCACCAGGACTGACTCAGCCCTCAGAGAGAATTTTAATGGCTTTTTTCTTATCCCAAAAAAAGAACCAGAACCGGAACTCCGTGGCAGTGGGAGCTGGCTTTGCTACACCCAGTGCAGACAGGTGTGTGTGTGTGTGAAGGAAGCAAAGTCAAAGTATGGAGAGTCATGCCTAATTTATTTCATATTGGAAAAAAAGGAAAACGGAGTTAGGTTACCAGGGCTGGTTCTATTAGTTAACAAACTTGGCCATCCTTTCAGCATCAGAACGCAGGGTGAGCCGCAGGTAGTGCTTCTTGGTGATTCCAACACTTTATGTGCCTGAGCAGAATGCTGAAGTCTTAACAGAGGCCAAGTAAAAGGGAAACTGCTGGAAAGTGGAAAGTCTGTAGTCAGCCATCTAATTATTTAGTCTACCTAGCATCAAACCACTTTTTCATCTTTTTTCCCATTTTATTTTGAAAAGTTTGAAGCTCGCAGAAGTTGAAAATGGAAAATTAACGTCCATATACTCGCCACCTAGATTCTGTAATAAACATTATTCTGTGTTTGCTATTATCACATATGTATTTATCTATTCATCCCTCTACGTGTCCAAGTCATCTTATTTTTTAAGTATTTTGAATTTGTAGACTGCAGTATATTTCACGCTTAAATATTTCAGCATGCATGCTATTAGCTAGAATTCACTATTTTTTTTTATGATTTGAGCATTTGTTGGGTTTTTTTTTAGTTAAAATTTACATACAGCAAAATGCACAACTCTTAGGTGAACAGTTTGAGGAGCTGTAACAAACACATACAATTTGCCTTCTTTTTTTACTCTTTATTTTGAAATAAGTTCAAACTTACAGAAAAATTGCAAAAATAATACAAAGATCTCTTGTTTGGGCTTTACCCAGATTTACCACTTTTAAAAACTACTTGTAAGTTGCATACATCACTCTCCTTTGCTTCCTAATAATTCAGTGGTCTTTCCTAAGAACAAGGCTATTGTCTTTTCCAGGAAATTTGATTCTGAGAGAACAATTTTATCTAATATTCCAATTTTGACAATTTCCTCAAGAATTTCTTTTGTAGCATTTTCCCCTCCAGTACAGAATACAGTGCATTTGGAATTATGATTTTAGCTTTACTAAGTGTCTTTCTTTATCTTGTTTAATTCTTTTTGGCCTAAATTCTACTTTGTCTTATATCACAATAACAATCCTTGAATTCTTACTGTTTCCATTAGCCTGGCAAATTTTCATCCATCTCTATATTTTCACCTTTTTGAATCACTGTGTTTTAGGTATGTCTCTTGATCAAAGCATAGAGTTGGGTTTTGTCACATGAGTGCATTTGAAAATCTTTTCATAAAAAGGTGAGTTGTCTATTCCCATTTATTTATATGACTGATATGTTTGGTGTCAACTATTATTTTATGTTGCAATTATAGTGTGCATTGTATTGTATTTATTGTGCTTCTTTCTCCATTGAGTATGTCTTCTGTATTTTTAAAATTTCTTTTGCTATTTAGAATTTTTTCTAGTTATTACCTTTATGTTTATTTTATACTATCCCCAACCCCTATTTTTCTTACTTAACCTTTTACAACCTATTACAACGAGCAATGATCTTATTCTACTCTCTCTTGTCTCTCTCCTCTCTCTTCCCATTTTTCAGTTGTATTCTTTCTACTTTGCATAACATGATATTTGTGTTCACTATCCATCTTCCTGCATAGTTTTCCTCCTAGTTCTACAATTAAATATATTAAGCATTCAATATTGGTTATTTTGCTGAAGTTTCCTCTGTTATCACTTATTTGGCTGAAGTATATCCTCTAAAATATTCTTCAGGATGGGCATACGTTCATTATTCCCTGATTTGGATAGCTTAGATGGAGGTAAAATACTAGACGAGCACTTTCTTTCCTTGGGTTTCATGAAAGTGCTGATTCACTGTTGCCTTACTTTGTATGTGGCTCTTGAGAAGTGTAATACCAAGCCTGATTTTCTTCCCTATAAATAACTGGATCTTTTTGCCTCAGGGCACTGAGGATTTCTTTCCTTTGTCTTAAAGTCTAATAGTTTTACTAGGATATGTCTCAGAGATAATTGTCTAAAGTCAATTTTCCCAGTTACATGGTAGGCCTTAGCATATGCAGATTAAAGTGTTCTTTTATTTCCAGAAAGTTTTCTTGGGTTACAGATTTAAATACTACTTCTGTTGCAATATTTTGTTCTCCTCGTCAATGACCATAATTATACATATGTTGGACCTTCTTTATCTGCCTTTCACTTCAGGTACTCTCTTTCTGACCATTTTAATTTCTTCATCTCATTTTAACTCTCTTGGTTGTTTTCTTCAATATCGTTCTGGAGTTTGATTAATTAATGTTGCATTTCTTCCTGTTTTGTGTCCATTTCTGTTGTTTTTAAAAATAGAATTTTAGGTTTTTGTTTGTTTAGTGTTTATCTATCTCCATATACTTGCTTTGGGATATTTAATTCAATTTGGAGGATTGTGTTGAATTTTCTTCTGCTTCTTGAGTAGTTTTAAGGGAATAATTTTATCAGCACAAATGTTATGATTAAGTTTTTGTTTTCTTCTTGTACTTGCTTTGTATGGAGTTGGTTTGATTTTTTTTTTTTTCCATTTCTAAGCATTTTGTGGCAGGATTCCTAGTTAAAGAGTGCCTTCTTGTACAAGTTATATTGAAGTGTAGTTTCTTTAATGGATGATGATGTTCGTAGTTGAGGTGGTGGTGGTAGTGATGGAGAAAGGGGATTGATTAGCATAGTGGCATACTGGTAAAAGTTTAATGACCAGAGCTCCAGGGGTGAAAAAAACCTGATTTGCCAGTTTCTGTGGTGTATTTACTCCCAGGATGGCTGGTTTCAGGCTACTAATGGGATATCACTGAACACAGAGCTGGGAACAGATGTTAACGATCATTTCTCCAGAGCCAGTATGTCTTCAGCACATGTTGTTTCTCTTTTGTTTTATGTGATCTTTAATTTTGCCCCTTGTTTCTTTCATATCCTTCACTGCAACATCTTCAAGGGGCACAACCCCTTCTCTGTCTGGTTTTCCCACCACAGCAAAGCTTCTTTGAGCATTTCTACTTCCAGTGCTACTAACTTCAAGGCCCTCCACAGTAGGTGGGGCAGTGAGCTACTAAATCACAAACCTGTGCTCATTTCTTGACACTTACTGTTGGACTTGCTCTTTCTGAAGTCTGGACTACATCTGTGTTCCGGTTTGCTAATGCCGCTGGAATGCAAAACACCAGAGATGGACTTGCTTTTATAAAGGGGGTCTATTTGGTTACACAGTTACAGTCTTAAGGCCATAAAGTGTCCAAAGTAACACATCAACAATCGGGTACCTTCACTGGAGGATGGCCAGTGGTGTCTGGAAAACCTCTTTTAGCTGGGAAGGCATGTGGCTGGCATCTGCTCTGGAGTTCTGGTTTCAAAATGGCTTTCTTTCAGGATGTTCCTCTCTAGGCTGTGGCTCCTCTTAAAAATGCCACTCTCCAATGTTATCTGTATTTGAAATTTTGATATTTTGTTCACCATGGACTTTTTGCATTACTTTTGATTTTTTAAAACCTTGCATTCAAATACTATTTCCTGAGTTTTTTCGTGCCCCTTAAATTTGGGGCCCAAGGTAAATGCCTCACTATCCTTCCCTGCTTTAAAACCTGAAGCACACTTTTTCACTTTAATTATTATTCAGGTTATTTTTGTGCGTGTGGTAATGAGGGTGTTGGAGATTGATTTTGATGATGAATGTACAACTATGTAACAGTACTGTGAACAATCGAATGTATGATTTGTTTTATATGACTGTGTGGTATGTGAATATATATCAATAAAATGAATATTAAAAAAAAAAAATGCCACTCTCAGTTGCTCTTGCGGCATTTGTCCTCTCTTAGCTTCTCCAGAGCAAGAGTCTGCTTTCAACCGCTGTCTCCAAACTGTCTCTCATCTGCAGCTCCTCTCTCAGCTCCTGTGCATTTTTCAAAGTGTCCCTCTTGGCTGTGACAAACTCACTCCTGTCTGAGCTTATATAGTGCTCTAGTAAACTAATCAAGGCCCATGTCGAATGGGCAGGGCCACACCTCCATGGAAATTATCCAATCAGAGTTATCTACAGTTGGGCAGTTCATGTCTCCATGGAAACACTCAAAGAATTACAATCTAATTAACACTAATCCATCTGCCCACACAAGATTGGATTAAAGATAATGGCATTTTGGGGGACACAATACATTCAAACTGACACAATCTGTATCTTTCACTTTTTCTTATTTTTTTGTGGGTCTGTTAAGGCTTGTCCTTTCACCCCCACCCACCACCCCCGTCAGCATCTACAGGCTTGCAGTGCTAGTGGGACTCTCATAGACTGTAGTATTTATTTATCTAATTACAGGTAATTTGAAAGACAGGGTATTCTCTGTCTCCAAGTAATGATGAAGGCTTGAGTCATATGCAGTTTTACATATGCTCCTTGGTGATTTTATGTCTGGCGTTCTAGTTTGCTAATGCTGCTGGGATGCAAAACACCAGAGATGGATGGGCTTTTATAAAAGGGGTTTATTTGGTTACACAGTTACAGTCTTAAGGCCATAAAGTGTCCAAGGTAACACATCAGCATTCGGGTACCTTCACTGGAGGATGGCTAAATGGCATCCAGAAAACCTCTGTTAGCTGGGAAGGCATGTGGCTGGTGTCTGCTCCCAAGTTCTGGTTTCAAAATGGCTTTCTCCCAGGACATTCCTCTCTAGGCTGCAGTTCCTCAAAAACATCACCCTTAGTTGTACTTGGGGTATCTGTCCTCTCTTAGCCTCTCTGGAGCAAGAGTCTGCTTTCAACAGCCGTCTTCAAAATGTGTCTCATCTGCAGCTCCTATGCTTTCTTCAAAGTGTCCCTCTTGGCTGTAGCTCCTCTTCAAAAGTTCAGTCTCAGCTGCACTGAGTTCCTTCTGCTTGTCAGCTCATTTATATAGCTCCACTGATCAAGGCCCACCCTAAATGGGTGGGGCCACACCTCCATGGAAATATCCAATCAGAGTCATCACCCACAGCTGGGTAGGGTGCATCTCCAAAAAAACTCTCAAAAAAATCTAATCAAAACTGATATTGTGTGCCCACAAAGGATTACATCAAAGATAATGGCATTTGGGGGACACAATATATTCAAACTGGCACATCTGGTAATGGGGGGAGAGGACATACAAGGATGGATAGAGAGATTTGAATTCAGGCAGCAACCATTATCTCCCAGACTTGAGGCCTTTAGGATTTTACTTTTTATTATCAAATTCATTGACTGTTTCAGTGTCAAGTTGACATAGGATGTGAGCTTTCATCTCTACCACAGTTCAGGTGAGACTTAGCCCCCGTAAATAAAGCATGAATTTAATATTCAGTCAACTTGCTTAAAATGGAGAGGACTAAATGTCACATCCACAGTTCAGTGTCAGTGGGACTGGTGAACTGATCCAACTGTAACTTTATGTCAAGTTTCATCCAACTGTTCATGTTATTCTAGCCTCAGTGTATAAAACTAGGCAGAAATGCTTGGCTTTTGGTGGTAATGGTGGAGGGAGAGGAAAAGAAACACATAATATCAGTAATTTGCCTTTGTTTTTAATTTTGGTGCAAATAGAGCAAGGCAAGTCCTCACTAAAAAGCTTTCCAATGTTCCCACGGATCTTGGTATTCACAAATGCATTTAATGTTCATTTGTTATTTTGTCTTGTTCTAACATGTCCGGCATGTGAAGGTTTAACATCTTTGTGTTCACCATGATGTCTAGCACAGATCCACGAGTAAAGGAGATTTACTGATTTATTTTCATTTTTTTGTTTTTAATTTCAAACCTTTTTTTTAGTGCCAAAATGTTGATAAATCTGTAACTCTGCGAAGTACTTAGGCTGCAACATAAAATCTACAACATAGGGTACAATGCCATTGACCCACATGAATTCACTCATTTTTTCAGGAAGGCAGTCAACAAATATATATTTTTAAATTTTTTATCAGAGAAGTTGTAGGTTTACCGAAAAAAAAGGAGAAAATAAGGAGTTCCCATATTTTGCTCCCCCTCCCCTGCACACAGTTTTCACTCATATTAACACTTTGCATTAGTGTGTTACCTTTTTTATAATTGATAAATATTATTCTAGTTACACTATTTATTTAGCCCATAGTTTACGTTAGGGTTCATTGTTTTTGTTGTACGGTCCTATGGGCTTTTTTATACTTCTATTTTATTAACATATACAATGTAAATTTCCCCCTTTTAATGATTTTCAAATATATAATTCAGTTGTGTTAATAACATTCACCATGTCGTATTACCAGCACACATCCATTACCAGAACTTTCCCATCACCCCAAACAGAAACTCTGTACCCATTAAGCATTAACTCCCCATTCTCTAACCCCACCCCACCCCCTGGCAACCTGTATTCTAGTTTCAGATTCTATTAATTGCTCTATTAATTATTTGATATCAATTAAGTCATTCAATATTTCTCCTTTTGTGTCCAGTTCATTTCACTCAACATGATGTCTTCAAGGTTCATATATATTGTCAAATGTGTCAGAACTTCATTCCTTTTTAAAACTGAAAATATTGAATTGTATGTGTATAGCACATTTTGTTTATTCTTAAATCTGTTAATGGACACTTGGGTTGCTTCTGTCTTTGGGCAATTGTGAACAAAGCCACTATGAATGTCAGTGTTTTAATACCTGTTCAAGTTCTTGCTTTAAATTCTTTTGAGCATATACCTAGAAATGGGATTGCTGGATCATATGAAAATTCTGTACTTAACTTTCTGAGGAGCTGCCAAGCTGTTTTCCAAAGTGGTTGAACCATTTTACGTTCTCATCAACATTGAGTGAATGTTCCTGTATCTCCACATGCTCTCCAACACTTTTTAGTTTTCATTTTTAATAATAGCCATTGTATTGGTTGAGAAATGGTATCTCCTTGTGGTTTTGATTTGCATTCTCTATTGGCTAATGATGTTGCGCATCTTTTCATGTGATATTTTGGCCAATGTATATCTTCTTTGGAAAAATGTCTACTCAAGTCTTTTGCCCATTTTTAATTGGGGTTTGTATCTTTTTGTTGTTGCGTTGTAGGATTTCTTTATATATTCTAGATAGTAAATCCTGATTGGATATGTGGTTTCCTATTATTTTCTCCCATTCTGTAGGTTGTCTTTTAGGTTTTATAATAAAGTTCTTTGATGTACAAAAGTTTTAAATTTTGATGAAATCACTATAATCTATTTTTTCTTTCATTGCTTGTGCTTTTTGGTATAAAGTCTAAGAAACCATTCCTGAATACAAGGTCTTGAGAAGGTTTCCATATGTTTTCTTCTAGGAGTTTTATAGTTTTGGTTCTTATATTTAGTTATTTGAGCCATTTAAAGTTGATCTTTGTATATGGTGTGAATAGCCCAACTTCATTATTTGCAAATCGATATCCATTTTCCCCAACACCACTTGTGGAAAAGCCTATTCTTTCCCAATTGAGTGGACTTGGCACCTTTGTCAAAAATCAATTGGCCATGTATGTGAGGAATTATTTATGAACTTTCAATTCAAGTCCTTTTGTCAGTATGTCTGTTCTTGTGCCAGTACCATGCTGTAGCTTTGTAATAAGTTTTAAAAATTGGGAAAAGTGGGGCTTCAACTTCATTCTTTTTCAAGATAGTTTTGGATATTCAAGACCCCTTACCCTTCCATATAAATATGATGGTTTTCTGTTCCATTACTGCAGAGAAGGCTGTTGGAATTTTGATTGTGATTGCATTGAATCCGTAAGTTGCTGTGGGTGGAATTCACATCTTAACAATATTTAGTCTTCCAATCCATAAACATGGAATGTCCTTCCATTTAGTTAGGTCTTCTGTGATTTCTTTTTGCAGTATTTTGTAGTTTACTGTCGATAGCTCCTGTACATCCTTCATAAATTTATTCCTAGGTATTTGATTCTTTAGTTGCTATTGTAAACAGATTTTTTCCTTGGCTTCCTCTTCAGATTATTCATTACTAGTGTGCAGAAACATTACTGGATTTTGGAAGTTGATCTTGTACCCCACCTCTCTGCTGAAACTGTTTATTAGCTCTAATATCTTTGTTATGGATTTTTCAGGATTCTCTATGTCATCTACAAATAGGGGAAGTTTTACTTTTTCCTTTCCCATTTGGATGCCTTTGTTTCTTTTCCTTGCCTAATTGCTCTGGCAAGAACTTCCAGTACAATGTTGAATTACAGTGGTGGCAATGAATATTCCTGTCTTGTTCCTGACATTAGAAAACAAGCTTTCAGTCCTTGTCCAAAGAATATGATGTAGCTATGGGTTTTTTATATATGGTCTCTATCATGTTGAGGAAGTTTCCTTCTATTCCTAGTTTTCTGTTTTTTATCAAGAAGTGGTATTGTTATTTTTTCAAATGCCTTTGCTACTTCAATTAAGATAATCATGAGGTTTGTTTCCTTCATTCTAATAGGGTGGTATATTAAATTAATTGATTTTCTTATGTTGAACCACCCTTGTGTATCAGGGATACATCCCACTTGAGCACAGTGTGTAATTCTTTTAATGCACTGTTGGATTCAGTTTGCCAGTATTTTGTTGGGGATTTTTAAATCCATATTCATAAGGGATATTGTTCTGTAATTTTCTTTTCTTGTGGTGTCCTTACCTGGCTTTGGTATGAGAATGATGCTGGCCTCGTAGAATGATTTTGGGGAGTGTTACATCCTCTTCAACATTTTGGGAGAATATCAGCAGCACTGATGCTAATTCTTAGAATGTTAGTAAAATTTACCATTGAAACCATCTGGTCCTGGTCTTTTCTTAGCTGGGAGGTTTTTGATGACTGATTCAGTCTCCTTGTTATTGTTCTGTTGAGATCTTCTATTTGTTCTTGAGGCAGTGTAGGTCATTTGTATCTTAGTAGGAATTTGTCCATTGCATCTAAGTTGTCTAAATTGTTAGCATACTATTGTTCATTGTACCTTCTTAAGATTCCTTTTATTTCTGTGAGGTCAGTAGTAATGTCTTGCCTTCAATTCTGCTTTTAATTAGTTGCATCCTCTCTTTTTGTGTTTGTCAATCATCAATCTAGTTAATGGTCTCAAAATTGATCTTTTCAGAGAAATAAGTTGGTTTTGTTAATTTTCTCTATTGTTTTTTTTTTAATTCTCTATTTCATTTATTTCTACTCTAATGTTATTTCCTTCCTTTTGCTCATTTTGGGTACAGTTTGCTGTTCTTTCTCTAGTTCTTCCAGGTGTGTGATAAGGTCTCACATTTGAGCTCTTTCTTCTTTTTAAGTGTAGGTATTTAGGGGTATAAATTTCTCCCTGATACTGCCTTCATTGTGTCCCATACTTTTTTTTTTAATTACTGAATTTGTAAGTTTACATAAAAATCATGCATAAAATAGAGTTCCTATGTGCCACCCAGTTATTAACATCTTGCATTAGTGTGGTACATTTGTTCCAATTCATGAAAGAACATGTTTATAATTGTCTATTAACTATAGTCCATTATTTACAATAGAGTTCTCTGTTCCATAAGTTTTGATATATTATGTTGTTGTTTTTTGTGTGTCTCAAGATATTTCCTGATTTCCCTTGTGATTTCTTCTTTGACCCATTGATAAAGAGTGTGTTGTGTAACTTTAATATATTTATGGATTTTCCAGTTCTCCATCTGTAATTGGTGTTTAGCTTCTTTCCATTGTTCAGGAAGATGCTTTGTATAATTATGATCCTTTTAAATGTATTGAGACTTATTTTGTGACCTAATGTATGCTCTAGCCTGGAAAATGATCCATATGCACTTGAGAAGAATATGTATTCTGCTGGTGTTTGGTGAAGTGTTTTATATATGTCTGTTAGATCTAATTGACTTAGAGTTTCCTTCAAGTTTTCTCTTTCCTTATTGATCTTCTGTCTAGATGTTCTATTCATTTTTTTAAAATTTTGAAATAAATTCAAAGTTATAGGAACAGTTGCAAAAACAATACAAACCCCATACACAGAACTCCAGCATACCCTGACCCCCCTCCCCTGATACCCCAATCCACCACCTTTAACATGCTGTCACACCGCTATTTCTTTCCCTCCCTTCCTATCTGTCATCCATCATCTGTTGCTCTGTCTTCTGAACATGAGAGCCAGCTGCACACATCCTTGAACAAACAATCTAATTCACATATACATTTCCCATGAACAAGAATATTCTTTTATGCAACCCCATTAAACACAGCTAAGAAGTACAAGAGATTCAACATTGATACAAAGCTTCCATTCTATATTTCCTTTTTTTTCTTTTCTTTTTTTTCCTTATGTCTCAACTATGTCCTTTTGAGCCTCCTGTCCTCTATCCTCAGATCCCATCAAGGGTCATCCTTGGTATTCAATTGTCATCTATTTAGACTGTCATTTTTTTTTTCTCAATTGTGGAGACATATATACAGCCTAAATCTTCCCATTCCACCCCCTCCCTAGCATTCCATTAGTGGGATTAATCACATTTAGAATGTTGTAATGTTCTTACCTTCCCACCATCCATTACTAGAAATTTCCCTTCATCTCAAACAGCAACCCTACGCTCATTTCTTAACTCCCCATTGCCCCTTCCCCCATTTCTCTTAACCCAAACTCTACTTTTCATCTCTATGGTCATATTCTCTGATAATTTCTTTGTGTTTACTGTGAGGCTTAAAATTAACCTCTTAAATCCATAACAGTCTTGTTTTTCTTTGATACCAACTTAACTTCAATAGGACACATAAACTATGTTCCTATACTCCTCCATTCCCCCACCTTTATATAGTTCTTGTCAAAAATTACATATTTTACATTGAGTTGAAAACCACTGATTTGTCCTTAGAGTTTGTGTATTTTATATCATGTTGGAAGTAAATAGTGGAGTTACAATTCAAAAATTATTGACTTCTGTTTGTATTCCGTTGTGGTCAGAGAATGTGCTTTGAATATATTCATTTTTTTTTTTTTTTAGTTTATTGAGTCTTGTTTTATGTCCCAGCATATGGTCTATTCTGGAGAAAGATCCATGATCACTAGAGAAAAATGAGTGTCCTGGTGATTTGGGATGTAAGATTCTATATATGTCTTTTAAAATTCTCTATTATCTCCTTCTCCTTTCTTTGTTTCTCTGTCGGTAGTATCTGAAGCAGGGCAGGTCTTCTATTGGCAAACTCTCTCAGCATTTGTTTATGAAAAATTTAAGCTCTCCCTCAAATTTGAAGGAGAGTTTTGCTGGATAAAGTATCCTTGGGTAGAAATTTTTCTCTCTCAGAATTTTAAATACGTCGGAGAAACTAAGATGGCGGCTAGGTGAGACAGGGTGAAAAAACACCTCCATGAAAAACACTAGCTAAAAACCAGAAAGTGACCCAGAATACCGGTTACAGCGATGTGCCAGGTGGACGAGGTCTGCTAGTATCACAGGGGCCGTATACTTGGTGAAACCGGGAGTCTGCATTCTGAAATGAGTGAGTAAGCTGTCTGGAAGGCCCGCAGCCGTGCGGCAATCTGGGGAAGCCAGGGTTTGGCGTCTGGAGACTGACGGGCTCTTTAAAAAAAAAAGGGAAAAACCCAGGAGTGGCTGCAGCTGCAATAGTGGGAACCACGCAGTAAAACACAGCAAGAGGGAGCTGGGCTGGCCTCTCAGTGTCTGGCCAGGAAGATAGCCCGCTGCAGATACCCTTGGGGCTGGGGGAATGGAGGGGAGAGACGGAAGCAGAAAGAAACCCCATGGCTCGCAGCTGGCCCCAGGAGGGCTGGATAAACTCCTGCCCAGGGCCGTGCCCACAGCCCAGAGCCCCGCCAGTTGTCCCGGAGCTGGGAAGGAGGAACTGTGCGAGGAGGAGGGGGTTGAGATGCCCCGTTCGGCCATTTTTGCTTCAGGCTGAGAGCATGCCGCTGCATGGCCCGGCAGCCCGGGGCTTCCCTTGTGGGACGGCGCGCACTGGTGACGTAGCACGGCATTCCCTTGGCAGAGCTCCTGGAGGATCGCAGCTGGGAGGGGGGACCCGCTAGGAGAACCCAGGGACGCTACGCCAACTCCAGTGGTTTGTGGGACAGCGAGACAGAGGGTCTGGGGCTGAACTGAAATGAAGGCTTAGACTCTTGCGGCGGCCTTGAATCTCCGGGAACCTGGGGGATTTGAATATTAAAACTGTCCTTCTTCCCTGGCCACCCGTACACACGCCCCACATTCAGGGCAGACGGCTCCAGCAACACACCCAAACTGAGTTCTCCAACTGAACCCCACAAGAATCAGTTCCCCACTCACCGCGGGAACAAGGTTGAGAACTGACTTGAGGGGTATAGACGCCATCTGCTGGTTAGTTAGAGAAAGTGTACATCACCAAACTGTGTTTCTGAAAAATTAGATCAATATCCCTTTTTTGTTTACGACTTGAAAGAACCCTATCAAGCAAAACAAATGCCAAGAGGCCAAAAACAACAGAAAATCTTAATGCATATGATAAAACCAGATGATATGGAGAATCCAACTCCAAACACACAAATCAAGATTTAGGAAGAAACACTGTATCTTGCACAATTAATCAAAGAACTATAACCAAGGAACAAAAACATGGCAAAGGATTTAAAGGACATCAAGAAGACCATGGCCCAGGATATAAGTGACATAAACAAGACCCTAGAAGAGTATAAAGAAGACATTGCAAGCGTAAATAAAAAAATAGACGCTCTTATGGAAATAAAAGAAACTGTTGGCCAAATTAAAAAGACTCTGGATATTCACCATACAAGACTAGAGGAAGCTGAACAACATCTCAGTGTCCTAGAAGTCCACAGAACAGAAAATCAAAGAACAAAAGAAAGAATGGAGAAAAAAATTGAAAAAATCGAAATGGATCTCAGGGAAATGATAGATAAAATAAAACGTCCAAACTTAAGACTCATTGGTATCCTAGAAGGGGAAGAGAAGGGTAAAGGTCTAGAAAGAGTATTCAAAGAAATTGTTGGAGAAAACTTCCCCAACCTTCTACACAATATAAATACACAAAGCATAAATGCCCAGCGTACTCCAAATAGAATAAATCCAAATAAACCCACTCCGAGACATATTCTGATCAGACTCTCAAACACTGAAGAGAAGGAGCAAGTTCTGAAAGCAGCAAGAGAAAAGCAATTCACCACATACAAAGGAAACAACATAAGACTAAGTAGTGACTACTCAGTGGCCATCATGGAGGCAAGGAGGCAGTGGCATGACATATTTAAAATTCTGAGAGAGAAAAATTTCCAACCAAGAATACTTTATCCAGCAAAACTCTCCTTCAGATTTGAGGGAGAGCTTAAATTTTTCACAGACAAACAAATGCTGAGAGACTTTGCCAATGAAAGACCTGCCCTACTTCAGATTCTAAAGGGAGCCCTACCAACAGAGAAACAAAGGAGAAAGAGATATAGAGAATTTTAACAGACATATATAGTACCTTACATCCCAAATCACCAGGACACTCATTTTTCTCTAGTGATCCCAGATCTTTCTCCAGAAGGGACCATAAGCTGGGACATAAAACAAGCCTCAAGAAATTGAAACAAAACAAAACAAAACAAAACAAAAACTGAATATACTCAAAGCACATTCTCCAACCACAATGGAATGCAAATAGAAGTCAATAATTTTTGAACTGAAACTCCACTATTTACTTTCCACATGATATAAAATACACAAACTCTAATGACAAATCAGTGGTTTTGAATGCAATGTAAAATATGTAATTTTAGACAACTATATAAAGGTGGGGGAATGAAGGAGTATAGGAACATAGTTTATGTGTCCTATTGAAGTGAAGGTGGTATCAAAGAAAAACAAGATTGATATGGATTTAAGAGGTTGATTTTAAGCCCCACAGTAAACACAAAGATATTATCAGAGAATATAACCATAGAGATGAAAAGTAGAGTTTGGGTTAAGAGAAATGGGGGAAGGGGCAATGGGGAGTTAAGAAATGAGTGTAGGGTTGCTGTTTGAGGTGAAGGGGAATTTCTAGTAATGGATGGTGGGAAAGAGCGTTACAACAT
This sequence comes from Choloepus didactylus, assembly GCF_015220235.1. NCBI lineage: Eukaryota > Metazoa > Chordata > Mammalia > Pilosa > Megalonychidae > Choloepus > Choloepus didactylus. Next base: position 27,097,970 of record NC_051316.1, read on the forward strand.
TCTAAATGTGATTAATTGCACTAATGGAAGGCTAGGGAGGGGGTGGAATGGGAAGATTTAGGCTGTATATATGTTTCCACAACTGGGAAAAAAAAAAAAAAAAGACAGTCTAAATAGATGACAATTGAATGCTAAGGATGAACTTGGATGGGTTTGGAGGATAGAGGACAGGTGGCTCAAAGGGACACAGTTGAGACATAAGGAAAAGGAAATACAGAATGTAAGCTTTGTATCATTGTTGAATCTCTTGTACTTCTTAGCTGCACTTAATGGAATTGCATAAGAGAATGTTCTTGTTCATGGGAAGTGTATACGTGAATTATAGTGTATGTTCAAGGATGTGTGCAGCTAACTCTGATATGTTCAGAAGACAGAGCAATAGATGATGGATGATAGATAGGAAGGGAGGGAAAGAAACAGCGATGTGGCAGCATGTTAAAGTTGGTGATTGAGCTATTGGGGGAGGGGAGTCAGGGTATGATGGAATTCCATGCATGGGGTTAGTATTGTTTTTGCAACTGTTCCTATAACTTTGAATTTATTTCAAAATAAAATAAAATAAAATAAAATGTCATGCCACTGCCTTCCGCCTCCATGGTGGCCGCTGAGTAGTCACTACTTAGTCTTATGTTGTTTCCTTTGTATGTGGTGAATTGCTTTTCTCTTGCTGCTTTCAGAACTTGCTCCTTCTCTTCAGTGTTTGAGAGTCTGATCAGAATATGTCTCGGAGTGGGTTTATTTGGATTTATTCTATTTGGAGTACGCTGGGCATTTATGCTTTGTGTATTTATATTGTGTAGAAGGTTGGGGAAGTTTTCTCCAACAATTTCTTTGAATACTCTTTCTAGACCTTTACCCTTCTCTTCCCCTTCTAGGATACCAATGAGTCTTAAGTTTGGACGTTTTATTTTATCTATCATTTCCCTGAGATCCATTTCGATTTTTTCAATTTTTTTCTCCATTCTTTCTTTTGTTCTTTGATTTTCTGTTCTGTGGACTTCTAGGACACTGAGATGTTGTTCAGCTTCCTCTAATCTTGTATTATGAGTATCCAGAGTCTTTTTAATTTGGCCAACAGTTTCTTTTATTTCCATAAGATTGTCTATTTTTTTACTTACTTTTGCAATGTCTTCTTTTTGCTCTTCTAGGGTCTTCTTTATGTCCCTTATATCCTGTGCCATGATCTTCTTCATGTCCTTTATATCCTTTGCCATGTTTTCGTTCCTCGATTGGAGTTCTTTGATTAATTGTGTCAAGTACTGTGTCTCTTCTGATATTTTGATTTGGACGTTTGGGATTGGGTTCTCCATATCATCTGGTTTTATCATATGCATTAAGATTTTCTGTTGTTTTTGGCCTTTTAGCATTTGCTTTGCTTGATAGGGTTCTTTCAAGTTGTAAAAAAAAAAAAAAAATACCAGTCTAATTTTTCAGAAATACAAGTTGGTGGCATACACTTTCTCTAACTGACCAGCAGATGGCATCTGTGAGTCACCTATACTCCTCAAGTCAGTTCTCCTCAACTTTGTCCTTGTGGTGTGTGGGGAAATGATTCTTGTGGGGTTCAGTTGGTGAACTCAGTTTGGATGTGTTGCTGGAGCCGTCTGCCCTGAATGTGGGGCATGTGTCCGGGTGGCTAGGGAGGCAAGGCAGCTTTAACATTCAAACCCCTCAGGTGTTCCTGGAGATTCAAGGCTGCTGCAAGAGTCTAAGCCTTCATTTTCAGTTCTGCCCCAGACCCTCTCTCTCGCTGACCCACAAACCACAGGCATTGACGTAGCGTCCCTGGGTTTTCCGAGTGGGCCCCCCTTCTCAGCTGTGATCTTCCAGGACCTCTGCTGAGGGAAGGCTATGCTACGTCACAGGAGCATGCCATCCCTCAAGGGAAGCCCTGGGCTGCCAGGCCATGCAGGGGTGCTCTCAGCCTGATGCAAAGATGGCTGAATGGGGCATCTCAACCCCCCCCCGCCTCCTCACACAGTTCCTCCTTCCCAGCTCCGGGACAACTGGCGCGGCTCTGGGCTGTGGGCACAGCCCTGGGCAGGAGTGTCTCCAGCCCACTGGGGAGCCAGCTGCTAGCCGTGGGGTTTCTTTCTCCTTCTTGCTCTCCCCTCCACTCCCCTAGCCCTGAGGGAATCTGCAGCGGGCTATCCTCCACGCCAGACACTGAGACACCAGCTCAGCCCACTCCTGCCCTGCTTCACTGCGCGGTTCCCACCATCGCAGCTGCATCCGCTCCTGGGTTTTTCCCTTTTTTTTTTTTAAAAGAACCAGTCCATCTCCAAACGCCAACCCCCAGCTTCCCCACACTGCAGTGTGGTGGCGGGTCTTTAAGCCGGTTTACTTACTTGTTTCAGAATGCAGACTCCTGGTTTCACCAAGTGTACGGCCCCTGTGGTTCTAGCAGACCTTATCCAGCTGATGCATTGCTGAAACTGGTATTCTGGGTCACCTTCTGGTTTTTATCTAGTATTTTTCATGGAGGTGTTTTTTTGCCCTGTCTCACCTAGCAGCCATCTTAGGTTCTTCTATTCATTATTGAAAGTGGTATATTGAAGTCTCCTAGAATTAATGTAGAACTGTCTATTTCTTCCTTCAATTCTGTCAATATTTGTTTCATATATTTTGGGACTCTGCCATTAGGCTCATATATATTTATAATTATTATGTGTTCTTGTTGAATTGACCCTTTTTCAGTATTTAGAGGCCTTATTTGTCTCTCGTAACAGTTTTTGACATAATGTCTATTTTATCTGATATTAGTATGCTATCCAGCTCCCTTTTGGTTGCTATTTGCATGTTATATATTTTTTCCATTCCTGCACTTTCAGCCTACTTGTGTCTGAATTTAAGGTGAATTTCTTGCAAACAGCATATAGCTGTGACCTGGTTTTTAATCCACACTGTCATTCCCTACCTTTGGATTAGAGAGTTTAATCCATTTACATTTAAAGTAGCTACTGATAATGCATGACTTTCTTTTGCCATTTTTAAATTTGGGTTTGTCAGTCTTATGCCTTTTTTTGCCCCTCAATTCTTCTGTTAATGCCCACATTCAAATTTATTTGATTTTTTGTATTGTACCATACAGTAGTACATTTTCATTTCATTCTGTGTATATTTTTCATGTATTTTCCTTGTAGTTACCCTGGGATTTAAATTTAACATCCTAAATCTTTAACTACCATGTTTGATTTGATACCAAACTAACTGCAATAGCATATACATATACTGTCCTTATATTCATCCATCCCCCTGCCTTTTTGTTGTACTTGTTACAAATTATCTTTATACATTGTATGTGGAAAACCATAGATTTATCAATGTTATCAATATTGTCATTATTTATCAGCATTTTAGTACCTGTAGGAAGTAAAAAGTGGAGTTACATACCAAATCATACAATAGTATTGGCATTTATAATTAACCATATGGCTACTTTTACTGGAGGTCTTTACTTCTTTGTGCTGCTTTGATCCACTGTCTGTTGTCCTTTCTTTTCAGTCTGAAGACAGAACTGCCTTTACAGAGGGTAGGTCTTGTGGTGACATACTCCTTCAGCTTTTGTTTATCTGAGAATGTCTTAATCGCTCTCTCATTTTTGATAGACAGTGTCACCAGATATAAATCTTGGTTGGTAATTGTTTTCCTTCAGCCCTTTAAGTATTGCATCCCACTTCCTTCTTGCCTCCGTGGTTTCTAACGAGAAATTGGCACGTTAATCTCAGTGGGACTCTCTTGAACATAGCATGTTGCTTTTCTCTTTCAGCTTTCAGAACTCTTTCGTTATCCTTGGCATTTGACAGTTTGAGTACTGTGTGTCTGGGAGTGGTTCTGTTCAAGTTTATTCTGTTTGGGATTCACTGGAGTCCTTAAATGAGCATATTCATGTCTTTCATTAAATTAGGGATGTTTTCTGTCACTGCTTTTTAAAATATTCCTCTTTGCCTTTCTCTCCTTCTTCATGTTTTGGGAATCCCATAATGTATGTATTGGTATCCCACAGTTCTCTTAGAATCTGTTCACTTTTTAAAATTCTCTTTTCTTTTCCTCATCTGAATGATTTCAATTGTCTTGTCTTTACGTTCACTTTCTTCTGTTGGTTCCAATCTGCTGTTGAAACCCTCTAGGGAATTTTTCATTTCAGTTATTGTGGTCTTCAACTACAGTATTTCTCTTTGGTTCCGTTTAATATTTCTGTCACTTTATTGAGATTCTCATATTGTTCATTCATTGTTTTCCTGATACCCTTTAGTTCTTTCTCTTATATTTTACTTTATCTGCTTGGGAATATTGAAGATCATTTTTTTAAAAATTTTTGTCCAGTATGTCCAAAGTTTGGTATTCTGCATTGATGGTTTCTGGATTTTTATCTTGTTCCTTTGGGTGGCATCATTTCCTGTTTCTTTGTCTAGTAATCTTTTGTTTCATGCTGTAGATTTTAATATTTTTAAGTGTTAACTCTAGGATTTAGTCTCTGAGCTGTCCATTCCTTTGGTTTGTTTCCAGCTAGTGAGATGACAGAGATTTCCTTGAGTGCCAGGAGCTAACAAAAACAAAGCAATGCAAAAAACACCTTTCACAGTCTTTGCATGTTGGCTCTGCATTGGCTGGTGCTCTCTTTTAGAGTTTAGCCCTCATAAGATCTGTCTGAGGTGAATGTGAAGTACAGTGTCCTCTCTGTCTTTTCTAATCTTGCTTCCTGTCCTGGGCTTGGGCTTGCTCATGGCCTTAGGATTCCCCCAATAAGAGGAATTCTAGTGCCCCTCTACTCACTGTAAATTACACTGTCTTCCATTCCTGGGTGCCACATTGTATGACTTATAGCAGGTTATCCTTTGTCCCAGACCATTTTGACTTAATTGTTCTTACACTGCTTTAGCTGTCTGCAATCTGCTTTTGTCTGCAGGGCACATTCTGTTAGAGTTAGCCAGAGAAGTGTTTCCTGGTTCAGTCTTTCAGGTTGTTACTTGATAGATTGGTGCTTACATTCAGGCACCGCAGTATGCACAGAGGGATTATTCTGCTCATTCTGGAACAGGGCTGTGGATCGACAGTGGGAATATAGGCTGGCTCTACATGTGCCAGGAAGACATTTTGGGAGAGGGGCTGGTAAGGGCACCATGAGTTTCCCCTCCTGTTTTTTTTTTTTTAAGCCACGTTTTCTTGATTCTGTACCATGCAATTATTGCTACCCTTTGACTGTTTTCCAGAATTCTGAGGAAGATGACTCTGTCATTTTTTGCTAGTTGTTCAAAGATCCTATAGGGGAACAGCCCCTGGAGCATCTTAAGTGGCCATCTTGGTTGACCAGAACTTTATAAACATATTTTGAGCACAAGTTCTAGGTACTGTTCTAGGGATTGCAGGAAGAGATAAATGAATCTGACCTGACTCTGCTGCAGTCTCTGTTCCTTGCTGCCCTGATGCTTCCAGTTTCCCTTTTAATTCTGGACAGCCATTGTGTCTACAGAACACCCAAGCAATCTAAGGAAAAATTGAAAATCAAGCTAATTGTCCGTGTCTATATTTTGTATGTATCCCTTTAGATTTTTTTATTTGAGCATTGAAACAACTCACTATTTTTCTATATCTCTGTCACTTCCAAATTTAACTTAATTTCTCACTTTTCATTTCTGTGTTTTGATGCATCATAGATACAACCACCATTTTATAGACCCGGAGAAAAATTCAGTTTCTTAATCAAGTCAGAATGGAACCTCTCCCACAGAGTACATAAACACTGATAGCATTTTGAGTTTTAAAGAAGTTGTCATAAACTTTAGTATGTTGTTTTGATGAAAAGAGACAGATATGTCTTCCGAAAGATTACAATATTTTTTTAAGATTTTAGTGTAAAATTACTTTCTAGTAATGGAAAGAGAAATAGACTCCAAACTAACTGGACTCAGTGTAGTTTGATTTGGGATAGTAGCATTCAAGATGGAAATTCTGAAATTGAAAGATAGCACAAATCTGATGACCACCCAAGGGATTTCTAAATGTATGTATATGTGTAAATACATCCTTTGGATTGTCAAAAATTTAGTTTTCTTTGCAGAGATACTCTTTTACATGATGTAAACCACTCTTAATAAGCAGCCTGCTTTGAAGCTATCCATCATACTTGGCTTCTCAGATCTTATAATTTTTCTTTGCTCATATACATTTACCCACATACCCCCTTAATTACACACAGCATTGTAGACCCTTATTATGTGGCTCCAGCTTCCTTAGCTGACTGGGTGAGGGAGCCCCTGTTTGATTTCCTTGCTTCATTGAAGTGGAGAAATGCTTCACCACCCCCTCATCCTAAATGTACAGCTACAAAAGCTGCTTTGCTTGGGTTGTATAAAAGAGTTTATAAAATGCAAGATGATTAAAGCTGGAAGGGATCCATCCACTGGCTATTCAGATTATAGGTGACTTTTATTTTTTATACTTCTCTGTATTTTCCAGTATATGTGTATTCCTGTTTTCAAAACCACATGATCAAAATTTGTTTTAAATACACACAACACGCATTGAAAATTGAAGAGTCATATACCAAAATAATACGGTTATGAGGGTTGGAGTAATTTTTCTATTCTTCACATTTTTATGTATTTTCCAAGTATTATTTTACTAACAAGAAACAATTATACATAAAAAGCAACCCATGAACTACCCAATAGAGCATTCTTTTTTTTTTTTTTTTTTTTTGGAAGTTAATCAGCAATGTAAAGCAGTCTTTAAAATTCTCGTCTCTTAGCTTTTGGATTCCTGTTGTTCTCATGCTCTACTTTAGGTAGCTCTTCTTGATAAATGTAGAGATCTAATTTAAGACCTTTGCAGCTTTCTTGACTGCTTTAATATTTTCAACACACCTAAATATTCAGTCTGCATCTCTGAGGGTCCTGAAAACCAAGCCCATCTCCTCTTCTCTCCAACACATCAAATCACATACACACACACACACACACACACGCACACGCACACGCACATATGAATGCACACATACACACACACAGACGCAGAAATCTCATTATAGTTATCTCTGGATAGCAGAAATATGATTTTTTTTTTGTTTAGTTTTGTTTCTGCTTGTTTTTATTTTCTAACTCTCTACATTGCACCAGTATTGCTTCTGTAATAATGAACAGCTTTTTCAAAAAACAATAAGGTGAACATCTAAATAACTGTCTCTCAGGTCAAGAAATAAAATATTGTTCCATATTTTCACAACACTTGGTATTATCAGAAGTTTCATTTTTTGGAAATCAAGTGTGCATACAGTGTCATCCACAATGGTGTTAGTTTGCATTTCTGGATTGTTAATGAGACGGCCATTACACTAGACATAGTGTTGTTTCTAGGTCTACACAAAATCTACAGTGTCTTAATTACTATATTTTTAATACTAAATCCTGATATCTGGTAGAGCAGCTTCTCCAAACTTGGAATAACCCTGGAAGATAGTTTTCTTGGATATGAAACTCTGGGTGATAGTGTCTTCTTTCAGTACGTTCAGTACTGGCTTCCGTTATTGCAGATGAACTTTCAATCTAACTACTAATCTATTGAAGAGTGTTTCAGTTTGCTAAAGCTGCTGGAATGCAATATACCAGAAATGGGTTGGCTTTTTCAATGGGGATTTATTAAGTTACGAATTTACAGTTCTAAGGCCATGAAAATGTCCAAATTAAGGCATCAACAAGAGGATACCTTCTCTGAGGAAAGGCTGCTGGCATCTGGGGTTCCTCTGTGACAGGGAAGGCACATGGCGATGTCTGCTGGTCCTCTCCTGGGCTCTGGTTTCAATGGCTTTCTCTCGCAGTTCCTGTGGGTCCTTGCTTACCTCTCCTGGGGCATTTCTCTCTCAGCTCTCTGGCTTTTACTGTCTTTTATCCTCTTCACAACGGACTCCAGTAATGCATTAAGACCCACCTTGAATGGGCTGGGTCACATCTCAGTTGAAATAGCCTAACCAGAAGGTCCCACCCATAATAGGTCTGTACCTACAAGAATGGATTAAAAGAACATGGTCTTTTCTGGGGTATATAGCAGATTCAAACCAGCACACTCCACCCTCCATACCTCCAAAAAACATGTTCTTCCCATAGGCATCACAATATCATTCCATCACAATATCACAAAAGCCTTAAATCATTTCAGTAGCAGTGTTAAGTACAAAGTTTCATAAAAATCACTTACAGGCGTGTTTTCCCTTTGGCAAAATTCCCCTTCAGCTGTGGACCTGCATATCTTAGAACAAGTTATCGGCTTCCAATATACAAAGGAGGGACAGTTATAGGATAAACATTCCCATTGCCATAGGGAGAAATTGGAAGGAAAACAGGGGTCAGAAGTCCCAAACAGTTCCTAAAACTTCAGGGAAAGCTCCATTAGATTTCAAAATCTGAGACTCATCTACAGAAAGATGTTTTATCCTCAGGGCTTGAGAGAGCAGTAGTCCCATCCTCTCCAAGTGCTTATGTGTAGGGGCCCTGCTCTCTCCAAACACGGTGGTGAGGGTTCCAACATCTCCAAGCTTTGGGGAAACCACCATGTTCTTGGCTCTACTTTCTTCAAGCATCAGGATCTGCTATCTCTGGGGCATACTCTCAACCCCCTTAGAACAGTAGGGTGGTGGCCAGGTGTTCTAGTTTGCTAATGCTGCCGGAATGCAAAACACCAGAAATGTATCAGCTTTTATAAAAGGGGGTTTATTTGGTTACACAGTACAGTCTTAAGACCATAAAATGTCCAAGGTAAGTCATCAACAATCAGGTACCTTCACTGGAGGATGGCCAGTGGCACCTGGAAAACCTCTCTTAGCTTGGAAGGCACATGGCTGGTGTCTCCTTGCTCCCAGGTTGCATTTCAAAATGGTGTTCTACAAAATCTCTGCATCCGCTTCCAATGGCCATCCTCAAAATGTCTGTCTCAGCTCCAGCTAGCTATGAGCTCCTTCTGTCTGAGCTTATATAAGAATATAGTGAACTAAACAAGGCCCACGATGAATGGGCAGGGCCACGCCTCCACGGAAATACTGAACCAGTAGGTTCCAACCTAATCCACACTAATACATCTGCCTCCACAAGACTGCATTAAAGAACATGGCTTTTTCTTGGGGACACAATACATACAAACTGGCACACCAGGTTCTCCCCAATTCCTGGGGAATGGGCTCCACCCTCTCTGAAGCCTGGGGTGGCAGCACTCTTCCTAAACAACTGGGAGGAAGGCCCACCCTCCATGAACTCTGAGGCAAACGTACCCTCTCCACATGCATGGGTTGCTCTTCTCTCCTGGCCGGAGGTTTCTTGACTCCAGACCTCAGCTTCCTTGGCTCCCTTTGAAGTCATTTTTCCTTCAATCTGTCCCTTTTTTTTCACCCCTTTATTCCAGGCTGGCAGTGGTTCTGTTTATATAGATCCTGCAACAAACTTGTCAGTTTAGCATACAGCACACAGGTGTTCCAGCCGTCAGACAGTAGGACTTTCCCCACATCCTTCCTTGATAACTCCATCTCCAAGTCTGGTTCAAACTGAGATGACTAACTGATTAAATCCTCATATGGGGCTTTATTCTCCAGGGACTCGCTTTCCAGAAACTCGGAATTTTCCAAACCAGTAGTTTCTGGTTTCTTTGTACCCATGAGTTCAGTTCTCAGCTTATCCTTTTCCTCTTGCATTTTACTATAAGCTGCAAGGAGAAACCAGGCTGCATTTTCCACATTTAATTTGGATCTCTTCACTTAAGTATCCTGTTCTAGTTTGCTAATGCTGCCAGAATGCAGAATACCAGAGATGGACTGGCTTTTATAAAGGGGGTTTATTTGGTTACACAGTTACAGTCTTAAGGCCATAAAGTGTCCATCACTGGAGGAATGGCCAATGGCATCCAGAAAACCTCTTTTAGCTGGGAAGGCACATGGCAGGAGTCTGTTCCGGAGTTCTGGTTTCAAAATGGCTTTCTCCCAGGACATTCCCTCCTAGGCTTCAGCAACTCAAAAATGTCACTCTTACTTGCTCTTGGGACATTTGGCCTCTCTTAGCTTCTCTGGAGCAAAAGTCTGCTTTCAGCAGAAGGCCGTCTCCAAAATGTCTCTGTAAGCTGAAGCTCTTCTCTGTGCTCCTGTGCGTTCTTCAAAGTGTCCCTCTTAGCTGTAGCAAGCTAGCTCCTTCTGTCTGAGCTTATATAGTGCTCCAGTAAACTAATCAAGGCCCATGTTGAATGGGCAGGTCCACACCTCCATGGAAACCATCCAATGAAAGATCTCGCCCTCAGTTGAGTGATCACATCTCCACGGAAACATCCAATCAAAAGTCTCCAACCCCATCAACACCAATACATTTCCTGCCCACACAAGACTGCATCAAAGATAATGGCCTTTTGGGGGACATAATACATCCAAACCAGCACATATCCCCAACTTTTTGCTTTCAAATTCCCCCTTCCATTCAATACTAGTACTCAATTTTGCCAAATTCCGTGCCACTTTCAAGCAAGAATCTCCTTCCTTCCAGTAGGCAATGATACATTCATCATTTCTGTCTAAGGCCTCATTGGAAGTACCTTTAGCGTCCATATTTCTCCAACAGTCTCTTCCAAGCAATCTAAGCCTTTTCTATCAAGCATCTTGCAATTCTTCCAGAATCTTCCCCTTACCCATTTATAAAGCCGCTCCAGCATTTTTGGTATTTGCAAATCACAGCACCCCACCCTTATGGTATCAAAATCTGTTTCTGTTTGGTAAAGCTGCTGGAATGCAATATACCAGAAATGGTTTGGCTTTTACAGAGGGATTTATTGTTTGCAAATTTACAGTTCTAAGGCCATGAAAATGTCCAAATTAAGGCATCAACAGGAGGATACCTCCTCTGAAGAAAGGCTGGTGGCATCTGGGCTTCCTCTATCAGATAGCAAGGCACATGGCTGGTGTCTGCTGGTCCTTCACTTTTCAGGTTCTGTTGCTTTCAGCTTCTGATTCCAGTGGCTTTCTCTCTGAGCATCTGTGGGTCCTCTCTTAACTTCTCCAGGACATTTCTTTCTGAGCTGTCTCTGCTTTTCTGCCCTCTATCCTCTCATAAAGGGCTCCAGTAAGGATTAAGATCCACCTTGATCTTAATTGAAATAACCTAACCAAAAGGTCCCACCCATAGTAGGTCTACACCCACAAGAATGAATTAAAAGAATATGGTCTTTTCTGGGGTACATAACAGCTCCAAACCAGCACAAAGAGGCTGTCTTCTTCTCTGGCTGATTTTTGTAAAAACTGTTTTGCTGCATTTTCACTATGATGTGTTCAGGTGTGTGTGTGTGTGTGTGTTTAACATTTATCATGTGTGGTAGGTTGAAAAATGCCCCCCCCCCAAAAAAAAAATATGCCCACATCCTAATCCCTGGAACCAGTAAATGTACTGTATTTGGAAAAAGGTCTTTGCAGATGTAATTAAATTAAGGCTCTTGAGATAAGGAGACCATCTTGGACTACCTGGTGGGCCCTAAATGCCACCAGTTCCCTTGTAAGAGAAATCAGGGAGAGATTTGATACGCTCACAGAGGAGGAGGCAGAGATTGGAGAGCTGCGGTCACAAGCCAAGGAACTCCAACTAATGACAGCAGACACCAGAAGCTAGAAAAAGCAAGGAATGGATTCTTCCCCAGAGTCTCGGGATGGAGCACAGGCTTGCCGACACCCAATGTCAGACTTCTTGCCTCCAGAACTGTAAGCGAATACATTTATGTAGTTTTCAGCCACCAGGTTTGTGGTAATTTGTTACAGCAGCCACGGGAAACTCATAGAGCATGCTTGGGGGTCAGTGGGCCTCTCAAAGGTGTGAATCGATGTCATTAGTCACTTCTGAAAAATTCCTAGTCATTATGTTTTTAAATATTGCCTATGCTAATTTTTTCTCTTTTCTCCTTTTGGAAGTCAAATATATGTTAGATTTTCTCACTATATCATAGCTTTTACCTTCTCTTCTATATTTTTCTTTTTCTTTTTGTCTCTTTATGCTGCATTTATGATCTCTAATGAAGTTCACAGATCCTCTGTTCTATTGCGAAACAAGTCTGTTTAGTTTATACTTTTATTATAGCATCTTTATGACTTCAAGTTTTGTTCAACTCAGCTTCATAAATAAACTTGCTTGTTATTTTTTTATAGCGTCCTATTCCATGCAGGTAAATAAGTTGGCATCTAGAAGACCCTTTAAGCTGGATAAAAGAGCTCCTAGAAGCTAGAGGGCGTGTGGTTCCACAACAGCCTGGTGTTCCCAAATGAACAGAAATTAAGTCTGGAGAGAATGGCATGTCTAGAAAATGTTGTAGTTTGTGCAATGGTGTAGACCGGTATCAAATATATAGAAACCTATAAAGTTTTTGATATTTATATTGGCTAAAGTGCTACCACCCAGACTAAAAGAGGAGGAGATTGATGCTACAGTCCTCATGTCTGCAACTGGGTATAAGATTCTAATTGGTATTTATGATTCCCTACTTCACTACCCATTCTGTGTTCTCGTTTACTTCAGGGTTTACTGCCCAGGGTTATTTATCCAGTGGGATGACTCAAACATAAATTATCAGAGATCTGAGACTTTGGTTTCATTGTACAGGTTGGTAGGGTCTTCCACTAATTTATTTTTAAACATGAGACATGGTAAAACTAGGAAGTACATCTTCTGGATTCCACCTATACCCCACTTTGTACCTACTGGGTTGCATAAACCCCATCCTGTTGGAGAATCGTGATAAATCAAACCAACTAACACTTTAATCCAACTTTTGCCTGACCATTTAGTGGCATGAGGAGCCCCAAATGGTTAAATGGAACTTGCAGCTTCTAGTTCAGTGATTGTGCACTCAGTGGAAGTCTTCCTCCTCTGGGTACTAAGATCTCTAAACCAATAGAACCCAGAATCACAGGAGCTGTCAGCATGATTTTGTAAGTGAATCATCACATGTAACAATGAAAAGTAGCGTGTTCTCTTGTGCTCATGACTTCTGGCAGTGGGAGAAACCGCTCCTTTGGCCGCTGATTCCAACCTTCATTGCATCCCATGAGACAACATGGCAACCTTACAAGGTGGGGTTGGCAGCATAGCTTAGTCTTCTATATAGGCTATTCCATCATTCGGTTATGAAGTCAGATGCTTCTGGGTATGTGGAAAGTGAAACTCTTGTTCATTTTCTCATGGTCTCACTTCTTTACAGGAAAGGAGTCTTTGTCAAAACCACAAAGATCATAATGTATTTAGTAAGTCCATGAATGGCTTTGCTGGCCAGAACACAGTGAGTGGGGAAAGCAAATCCAAATCCAAAATAAGTACAGTATCTATCCCATGTCCCTCCTATATAATCAGCTTGCCACACAGTGGCTGGATTGTCCTCCAGGGCATGATTCCTTTGCAAAGGTTGGGATGGTCTCTGCTGCTGGCAGGTTGGGCGAGAAGGAATGAGGGTGATTGGTCTTGGTGAGGGCAGTGATGTGGTCTTAATCATCGACAGTTTCTTTCCCTGCTTCTGTGGCCACTTTTTGAAATAGTCTATTGACTAAGCAATTGGGAGGCTCTGGAAAGGGGCTACCTAATGTCCACAGGATAGGTCATTTGTCCACCTGTCAATTTGTAGCTTCCTCTGTGATGAGGGCTGTCTTAGTTTGCCTGAGCTGCTATCACCAGTACCGAAGGCATTAATAAAATGCAGTTCTGGCAATAAAAAGGAACAGACTACACACAACAAAATAAATGAATCTCAAAACTAGTATGCTGAGTGAAAGACCCAAAGGCGTATTTTCTATATAATTCCATTTAAATGAAATTCTAGAACAGGCAAAATTAATCTAATCTCCTGTGATCAAAATCAGATTGGTTGGTTCCTTTGTGGGGTGATGGCAAGATTGGGAAGAGGCACAAGGGAACTTTCTGGAGAAAAGAAATGATTTGTATTTTACTTGGAAGTATTCATTTGTCAAACCTCACTGAACTATACAATTAAGATCTGTGCATTTTGCTGTATGTAAATCATATCTCAATAAACTTAACATGTGGTATATATATGCATATGTGTATACACGTGTGTATATATGCACCTGTGGGTGTGTGTATGCATATTATACTGATAAGAACAGATATTACCCTTGCTCTTAGCCCAAAGGCCGAGAAGCGACTGTATGTACACATATGTATACAAGCATACATATATGTGTGTGTGTATATGCACAGTGCCCTTTCTGCTCCTCCCTTGAGAAGATACAAGATCTAGGAACTAGGAACCCCAGCCCCAGAGAAAGGTAAAGGCAAGTTCAGGGATGATGGCAAAGGAAGTCTCAGAATAACAGCTGTGCCACAGGCCCAGACAGAAGGATAAAAGAGGTCTCCAGGAGGGCGGATAATGGAACAGACAATAACTTCATGAGGAAGCTTGAGGACTTTCCTTTAGAAAGCTGTACTTGGAGGTTATTGGAGGGTGTGGGACAAATTTGCAATAGTCACAAAGAATATTAAACAAAAGAAAAATGCAATCATTAACTTCAGGGGGAAAAGATAAGGAAATGAACATGAACAGCATTCTACAATGCTCAGCTGAGAATAACAGTTACACAGAAAACTAAACTTGCATTAATCCTGAGATCTGCAATATAATTACATCAGGAGGACAGAGGACGGAGGTGGAGAGGATGGCTCCTCTACAGTAATATGAAGTCGGTAGATGACATGGATGCATCAGAAGAGATCAGGATACACAGGTTACTTAGAGTTAGAGACATTCCAATGCTAGAGAAAACAACTGAGAAAGTTAAAAGTAGTTGCCTTTAGGAAAGGGATGGCGAAGGAAGGGAGGTGGAGCCCTGTGCTTTGGCACAGGCTGTTTAATGCTATGTACTGCATCAGTGAAGCAAAAATTACCTTAAAATCGCTGTGGATTCTAATCTGTCTACAAGGCAACATTCGTCTTTTCCAACGATGGAGTTCAACTTTCTAGGGAGATTTCTAGGACAATTTGAAAAAAAAAAAAAAATCTGAAGTAATTTACTAAGGTAGTTTTTTCATTCAAGAGGCCCTAGAGGGTAGTGTCTGAGAAAGGGCTCAGAAAACAGCACACATATTATCTACCACAATTTGGCATTACACATTTCTTTATTGTTTTGGGAGGTTTAGATGGAAACAAGTGAGTAAACAAACACTGAAAACAGCTCAGAGAAATACATGCGTTTACTTCCCTGCTGTGAATGGAGCAGGAGCAAAGTCTGTCTTAGTTTTCCAGGGCTGCTGCAAAATACCACAGGCATTGATGGGCTTAACCAGCAGGAATTTATTGTCAAGGTGTTGGCGGATAGGTGTTGGCGGATAGGTGTTGGCGGATCATGCTTTCTCTGAACTCTGTAGCGCTCTGGGGGTGGCTCGCCCACCATACAAGAGCCAGTCTCTGCATTCGTCACATGGCCTTCTGTTTCCTTCTGTCTCCTGTGGTTTCCAAATTTCCTCTGCTTATAAGGACTTGTCAGATTGGATTAAGGCCCACCTTGATTCTGTCTGGGACACCTCAACTAACACCATCTTCAAAGATCCTTTTTGCAGATGGGGTCACACCCATGCCTCCAGGAATTAAGACCTGAACCTGTATTCATAGGGTCCATGAGTCGATCCATAACCCTCTCTTTAGGCAATGTGCAGACTGGAAGACTCTTTTATCCCAGGAGTCCTAATTATCAGCCAGATAATTAAATATACCATCTAGTCAATTCTAAGATCATACATCTCAGTTTCAGAAATATCAATATGTGGAAAGCCAGGCATCTCTCAGTGGAGGAGTACTTTAAAATACCCTGTTCTTTGGTCTTGTTCCACACCTTCCTGTGTCTCCTGGCCTCTTGGTTTAGGTCTTTTTGTAAGGATGTACAGTGCTGCCTGAGGCACTACCAGGTTCCCTTGTTGCTCTGAGGCCCCTGCTCCCTCAGCTCTTTGGAAGGTTGGCTGCCAACAGCTCTCTGTTGATTTGTCTTTGGCTCCAGAGAGCCACCTTTCCTGAGTTCACATCCTCTTTCCTGGGACTCACATCCAGTGGGTGATCTAGCAGGGACATAGAACTCAGGGGCTTTGAGGGGCCATTCCAGCTCCCCGGGGCGTTGGCTGAGGTCTTTGTTGAGTCTGCCTTGCAGCTCAACTTCTCTCTCTTCCCAGTCCCCTCCACGGAGACCAACCCTAAAGCCCTCTGCCATAAAACTGAATACAGATTACCTTCTCCGAGTCAGCTTCCTAGGTTCTCAACTGGGGACTCGGTGTAATTTCAGCCTTTTGCTTCTCCCCTAACGTGGAAGGTGTGACTTCCTGGCCTTTAAGATTCCGAGGTCTGACAAAACCATCCAGAATCAGTGTGCAAATGGAACCAGCACCCTACCTGGAGCCTTGCCTTAGTAGCTAACGCCCAAATCGGGTGCTTTCCTGAGGCAAAGCCCATCACATGACTCAGACAGACCCAGGCTAGTATCCTGTCCTGCTTTACCGCTGACGTGATGTGTGATTTCACAAACCACTTACTGTCCCCCAAGCCTTCGCGTCCTAATCTTTGAAATGAGGAAAAGAACCCACATTTGGAGGAGTAGACGACAGAGCTGTTGAAAAGCCTTAGCACAGGCCTGGCACATAGTAGGGTCCCCCAGAACATCACTATCAATCCTTTCTCCTGCACCCACTCCACTTTGTACACTAGCTCGGTCATCTTCTCTGACTTGCCTGCACTCCCCGCCCCCACCCAGTAACATCAGGGAAAATTAGCTCAGCCACCAGTTGCACTGCCTTGGGCCCCCTGACACTCCGATTTGACTCCATCCGGGGGCCTGCAGTGACGGGAAGGATCCCCGCGAGCCCCGACAAGCCTTTGAAAGTGCAACAGGCCATGCTAAGGTGCCGGCCCCGGGGTCTCACCGCAGCCCCGGGAAGGGGCCGCTTCATTTAATTGAGCCAGGCGGTGCCGAGGGGGAGCGCATGCCGCCTCTGGTTCCCTTGGGAACTTCAGGGGGTGTCAAAATGTGTTCCTTTCTGTTCTCTCGCAACGCAGCGCCGGCGACTGCATTCAGCGGGGAAGGGGCTGGTGGAGGGTTTTTCCCTCTGAGCAGAGAGAATCCCTTCCCCTCCCCCTTCCCCACCCCCACCCCCACCCACTCCCGCCGACCCAGTTCTCTGGGCAACCCGGGTTAGCCGTTTGGGCCTTTCTTTCTGCACACAATTGATGTGAAGGACCCGAATCTGGCCCATTCAAACACCGCACGAAACTCTGTTTTTTGTCCCTGCGCTCAGCAGCGCAGATCACTAGAAACACGTTCTTAGCTAACAGAGGCCAAATCAAACTGACCTGTCCCCTCCTACTGATAATGTTTGGGCTTCATCCCGTGGCATCGCGTTTTCTCTAACTTTTAGACTTAACATTTCAAATTATTTTTAATGGGGGTTCCTATGGACGCGGAGTTCTGGCTACTTTTTTTTTTTTTTTCCCCTTCTTCCTAATGCTGAAAGGTTCGATTCTTCCATCTATCCATCAACAAATAGCATTGAATGAGGGCACTCAGTGACCCAAGATGCCACTGAAGACAAAACACGCCATACATATTTTCTGGTCTCCCTGGAAAATTAGTGCAAACACTTTCATCACTGGAGAGAAGGAAAATATGCAGAGAGGTGAAGATTTGCTTTTTTTTTTTTCCCCTAAGAGGAGATTTGTCTGCAAATTAACCAGTTAGAATTCCTGCGCTTTCTAGAAGCCCAGGCTCTTCTTTCTCTGCACCGTGTATCAATAAATGTTCTAGCATCGCGGTTTGCAATCTGTCCCATTTTTGCCTTGTTACAAGTTGCCCTTAATATATTTTGATTCAAATTCTTATCCTGTCTATCCTCCTTTTGGACTCCGTTTTAAAGGATCCTCTGTTCTTTATGAATGGTCTGTGTTTAATTCGGTGCTTAAATGGGTTGGGTTTCTCAGCGCTTTATCTCTCCTGTTAAATTTTCGCTTTTATGGAGAGAGGCAATCTAATGCTGTGTAAGTGAAGCGGGATTGAGAACCAGGAGCCGGGAGCCCTCCTTGCAGCCCTCGTGCTTGTGCTGTCTGTAAAGTGGAAAGCACAATTAATTTCCTCCTACACAGGAGTGGTGCCTGAATGCTTGAAGCTGAAAATGTTTGTGTACAGGGTGGTCTATTTAAAACAGTTCCCGGATGATGCAATACTTTAAAAGGCAACTTTTTCAGATGAGTCACCCATTTAACTATAATAATTAGCATTTGGGAATCTTGCTTAGAACACACAGCAGAAAGATATTTTATTGATTTCTTAAGAGAGTTCCCACCCTCTCTGGCTGCGACCTCCCTCTAGGCAATATATTGACGATTGACATCAAATTGAACCGGCTTTTGCTTGTGCAATAGTTAGGCCATATTGGGAGTATTTTTTTTCAGTTAAGGGTGATGAATTTTAAAAATAGACATTAACAAACCAGAAAGCAACCAAGGAGGACAAACTGAATAACAAAAAAATCAGAAAATCATGCAAAATAATCATACCTAGATTAGTTTAAGAGAAAGAGGACTCAGAGTTGGATAGACTGGGATGACAGTTCCAGCTCTATAATTTGCCAGCGCTGGCCTTAGGCGAGATACTTAATCTTGTCTTAATATCCTCATTTATTAAAAGGGGGATAATGATAATACCCATACCACGGAGTTATTCTGAGAATTAAATAAGATAATTTATGTACAGCTTGTGACACAGTGCCTGGCCGGTAGCCTGGGATCAGTAAATATTAGATATTAATAATAAGGACAACAAAAATAGTAATCACGATACCACCTTATACTTAGGTAGCATTTTCAGTTTATAAACTGACTGTGTTTTCTAATGCTCACATTCAGCGTGAATTAGGCATTATTATTCTCATTTTCAGAGGATGAGAACTTGGGGGGGGCATCATCTGCCCCTGGGGCAGGGGCTTTCTTTTGTGCTCAGCTGGTGGAAAAGCTATCTTCTCTTTTAGCATATGCAGCCCCAGGAAGGAGCATCCTGGAACCCAGGCTGCTGGCTTGGGGAGCTCCCAGGTGGTGGGGACAGGGGACACGCAGAGGAAAGCGTGCCTGGAGATGGAGTCAAATCTTTTCAATCACAGCCTCTAGTCAGCCCGGCTTTTTGTAAACAGCTATATCTGTAAGACATAATAAGATTACTGTGTCCTGTTGTCATGCTAATTGCCTTAAGAAAGGAGACCGATCTCAAACTCACAGCAGCAGAGCCTTGAGCAAGTGATTTAACTGCCTGGCC
The DNA here is from genome assembly GCF_015220235.1 of Choloepus didactylus. NCBI lineage: Eukaryota > Metazoa > Chordata > Mammalia > Pilosa > Megalonychidae > Choloepus > Choloepus didactylus. The sequence continues at coordinate 27,117,264 of NC_051316.1, forward strand.
CCTCAGTTTCCTCACCAGAGAACTAGAGATCTTTACCTTACCAGGCGGTACATGAATCCAGTGAGTAAGCATCAGAAGGTCCTTTGAAAACACGAGAAAGTGGCCCCAACAGCATTGCTAAAGTTATGTCCAAACAGATGGTAGTAGCATTTAAACATCAGAAATGCACCAAGTCAAGGCTACATTAAATGTAACGGGCTTGTGCAAAAGTCACGGAGCAGAGAGTCATCATCTGAAATGAATAAATGGAGTTTGCATGGTCCACTCCTCTCCCATGCAGTCTGGAGCCTTCTGGCACAGCGGCCTGGCCCCCAGGTCCTGCCTCACTCACCCACCAGTGCCCTGGGCAGGCATGCCCCCTCCCCCTTACTCCTGTCTCCCGTCAGGGACTCTCTAGACTTCTCTGGTGTTGTGGCCTCTCGCCCACCTCAGCCCTCCTCACATCTGCTTGGGGCATCCTTTTCGCTTCTGGTCACCCTTCTGGCTCATGCCCTGGTCTCCAGAAAGCCTCTAATCAGGAGACAGAGAGCAAGGGGGTTCAAGTCCCCTCTCCTTCTTCACCTTAGATGACATCTCAGATGACACCTCAGAATCACCCCGTCTCTGGATTTGAAGTTTGAGCCTTAAAGGAGGTCTAGTCAGAGAGGAAAGTGCAGTATGGGTGTGGGTATGGGTGTGAGAGACACACACAGATGGAAAAAGCACAAGAACAACTGGATGTGGGAAATCAAGTTTCCAATGATCTGCAGATCATTTCAAATAGACAAACCCTTTTTCAGGCTGGGCAAGAGTAAATCAACACTCTGCTGTAGACTCAAGCATAAAGTATGGCAATACCCTAAATAAAAATGAACCTATTCAAAGTTATCAGACCAGTTTTTAAGTATTTTTATTATTTTTTTTAATCTTAAAGTAATTTCAAACTTATAGGGTAGTTGCAAAAATAATACAAACCCCATTCAGAGACACCCCCCCATCAATACGCAGACCCACCAATTTTAACCTTTTGCCACCTTTGCAGTATCATTGTAACTACCTTTTATCTGTCAGTCATCTATTTTCTGAACATTTGAGAGCAGTTGGCACTTGTCATATTCCTTGAACACATAATACTTCCAGGTACATTTCCTACAAACAAGAATATTCACTTACATAATCACCTTTTGTGCCATCAAGTTCAAGAAACGTATTGATGTAAAGCTTACATTCTATATTCCAATTTTTTCTTATGTCCTCTTGAGCCTTTTCACCTTGATTCATAGATTCCTTTCAGTATCATGTAGTGCATTGAATTGTCATTAACTCTTTAGTTTCTTTCTTTTTTTTTTTTTTTTAAATTGTGGGTACACAGATACAACATAAATCTCCCATCCCAAGCGTACCATTCAGTGCAATTAATCACTTTCACAATGTTGGTGTACCCTCGCCACTCTACAATCACTCCCCTTTGCATTCACTTCCCATTGCCCCTGCCCCCCACTCCTGATAACCTGTACTCTACTTTCTCTATAAACTTGAATAGTCTCTGATATTTTCTTTGTGGTTAACATGGGGTTTAAATTTAACATCCTAAATCTGAAACAGTCTCATTTGCTTTGATGCCAATTTAACATCAATAGCTTAACATAAAAAATGTTCCTATCACACACACCCACCTACCCCACCCCCGCCTGTAGGTAGTTTTTGTTACAGATTGACATTTATGCAGTATGAGTCCAAAACCATTGATTTATCATTACATTTTATGCATTCCCCTTTTTGCAAAAAGTGGGAAAAATTAAAAAGTTACAAATCAAAAATACAATAGTACTGGTATTTATACTTACCTATGTTATTATCTTTACTGGAGATCTTTTATTTCTTCATGTGGCTTCAATTGATTGTCCAATGCCCTTTTCTTTCAACCTGCAAAACTCCCTTTAGCACTTTGTGTAGGGCCCATCTAATCGTGACGAAGTCCCTCAGCTTTTGTTTATCTGCAATGCCTTCATTTCTCCCTCATTTTTGAAAGACAGTTTGCTAGATACAGAACTCTTGGTTGGCACTTTAAATATGTCTTCTCACTGCCTTCTTGCTCTCCTAATTACTGATGAGAAGTGGATACTCAACCTTACTGAGGCTCCCTTGTATCATTGCTTCTCTCTTGTGGCTCTCAAATTCTCTCTTTATCTTTGGCATTTGACAATTTGATTATAACGTGGTGCAGTGTGAGTCTATTTGGATTTATCCTGTTGGAGTTCACTGAGCATCTTGGCTATTCATGTCTTTTGTTAATTTGGGAAGTTTTCAGTCATCATACCTTTGAATATTCTCTCTGCCCCTTTCTTTCTTCTTCTGAGGTTCTCACAATGCATATATTGGGATGCTTGATGGTTTCCCACAGATTGCTCAGCCTCTGTTCACTTTTCTTCATTCTTCCTTCTTTCTGCTCCTCAGACTGGATGATTTCAAGTATCTTATCTTCATGTTCACCGATTCTTTCTCCTGCCAGCTCCCATCGGCATGGGACTTCTCCAGGGAATTTTTAATTTGTTACTGTGGTCTTCAGTTCTGTTTGGTTCCTCATTGTGGTTTCTAATGCTCTAATCTTCTCCTTTGCCTGGGCCATCACTTTCTGTTTCTTTGACTGTTTTGTAATCTTTTGTTGAAACTTGGACATTTTAATATTTTAATGTGTTATCACTGGAATCGAGACTCTGAGGTATCTGTTTCTTAAACTTTCACCTAGCCGGTGTTATGACAGAGCATTCCTTGAAGGCCAGGAGTGAACAACGACAACAAGGAGAAGGTAAAAAAAGAAAACACCTTTCTGAGTCTTTGCAGATGGACTGTGTGAGTGCTCTCCTTGAGGGCTTACCGATACCGTCAGTTTAGGGATTACATAGTTCCCAGCCACAGTGTGGGGGTCTCCCCGGTCCTTTCTGCACACACGTCTTATCTTGGGCATGCAAGTATGTGACCCTAGGAATTCCCTCATTTACGTGAATAGGAATTTTCCCTCTTCCTGAAGAAGGATCCAAGGCCAGGGTCCATACTGGGAACAGGGCTGAGCTGGTGAGGGGATGGTGGGGGAGCCAGCCGGGGCGCCATGAGCTCCTACTGCTTGTAAGTGGCTATAGCACTTGATTCAGCACCCACCCTGTTACTGCAACCCTCAACTATTTTCTGAAAGTTTTAGAAGAATGTTTCTGGCAGTTCTTCCTGGTTGTTCAAAGCTTCTGTGGGGGAAGGAGCACTGAAGTGTTTCACTCCACCGTCTTGGTTGGGATGGGGCCAGACCCATTTTATGAAGAAAAAAGTACTATATTTGTGTATATATGCATGTGTGTGTGTGTGTGTGTGTGTGTGTGTGTGTGTGTGTGTATTCATCCCTTAAGGGTCTCTCTACATAATGAGTTTATTTTTTTTTTCTTTCAACTGCATTTTCTAATTTTCTAATTGTTTTTACAATGAACTTGTATTACCTGAATAAAGAAGTACTAATAGAAGTTTTATAACAGCCTGGGGCTATTGTAACTGGGTCGTAGCAATTAGCATTAGAAATGCCCCCGGTTTCCTAAAGATGGTAAGTTAGCAGAACTTGCTAACTGTCCATCCAATATTCATTTTCTCCTTCTCCCTTACTATTATCCCAAGATTTTGTTTGGCTTTGCGGTAGGCCCAGAAATTACTCACCTTCCTTTGCAGCCACAGGTGGCCTCATGACCTAGTTTTAATCAATGATTTATGAACAGAAGTAACTGGGTGGGGGCTTTCTTTTATTTTCATTAGAATTTTCTTCTATCACATCCTTGTGGCAATAGGTGAAGCTTATGTGAAGCATGAATTCAAGCTTTTTTTTTTTTCCTACTTAAGAAAACATTGAAACAGAACCGAAGATTGTGAAAACCAGGTGGGAAAACCCCTGGAAATAGCATATGAGTAAGACCCTTAATAAGGTACAACCCCTCTTTGCCCTTGTTATGAAAATTTTGGGTTACGGTTAGACTCCAAATTCCGAGGTCTTTTCAATTGATCTGAACAAAGCTGTGGATGTAGACCAAGGGAAAGGAAGCAGGTGAGGTGTGAGTTTTTTCCTCTCCTAAATTAGGTAATGCTGAATGTCACAAAGATCCTTTGTTTAACAATACTGTGTGTTCCAAGGAATTCCTGGAATTCTTAAAATGGCTTCCATTTTCCTGGAGGTGATGCTTTTAAGGATCTGCTTGGCTCTCTGCCTTCATAGTCCTCTACTGGAGTCACTTAACCCCCAATTTGTAGGTCCAGCCCTACCCCCAACCCTAAGGCCAACCCTGTCCCCAGGCCAGGGAAGATAAGTCAACCCAACCCCTCCCCTCTATCTTCCCTGGTCACTGGTTCATCTGCAAAAAGCGAGACCTTTGTTAGCCTCCGTGAGAGATGGACATTTTCTTCTGGGTGGAAGTAAACTGCAAAAGATATATTTATTTCTAAGAGTCTGTTTATAAATCTAAAACAAAGTTGAAATCTTAAAAAATAAAGTCATCCAAAAACACTTGCCCAAATAGCAGCACTGTAGGTGGTAAAAGGTAGTTAATGCATAGAGACCTTCTATTTCCAATTGATCACAGAAGGCTTAGGGGATCCTTTAGGATTTATTCTCATTTTCCAGGATATAATTCATCTATAGGAAGAAAAAAAATACATAAAAAAAACATTCCCATGAAGCCTCTGCCATACAGCCCTTAACATACGGACTCTTCCTTTAAAAGCTTGTGCATTTCCATACTGTTTCTTTCTAATCAGACTGGTCCGAACTGTGCTATTTTTTTTTTTTTCTAATTTAAGGAAAGTAATTTGATGAAACTTAGCCTTAATGAATTAAGCAGAGGAAAATGTAAAAGGCTTTAATAATAGCAAACCTATTGAAATGAAAGAGCCTATACATTGTTCTACTGACAGACTTACTAGCAGAGCAAGCCAGATGTAGGTTGCTAAGGGAAGTTCAGCTTGTAAATTGTAAGAAAAGAGCATACTGCCGGGCTCTGCTGGGCTCTGTTATTTCTTCATTAAAATGCACTGTCAATCAGGTTGAAAAGAAATGTCTAATTAACACCATAGGGCACCAAAAAATTTAGCATCAGAAACTCAGCTGCTATCCCTTTTTACAACTGTATCTCTCTCAACAACTCTATTCCCCTTCTTTCAACCCAATCCCCACCCCGGGAGCCCCTCCCCCAAATTCTACTTGCTTATGATCTAAAGCATCAGAGAAATTGCAAAATGCATTGCTTTACACATTCCGCTCTTTATAGCTGTGAGCCAGCTAGAACTAAAGTTTCCAGCAGCCTCCCCTCCTTTTCATGCCCTGTGTCCAGCGAAGACCTAAATAAAATGGAGCATAACAAAAACCAACAGGTTCCATCTTGAGATTTCTCCTTCCAAGCTGTGGAAGAATTAAGAGTTCTAGCCTGGGAGAGTCTAGTCCTGGGTTCACCATTAACCACTTGTATGACTTTGGGGACATTCCTTCATCACTCATAAAACGGGTAACTTGCTAGCTGTTCCGGTTTGCTGATGCTGCCATTATGCAAAATACCACCATTATGCAAAATACCAGAAATGGATTGGCTTTTATAACGGGGGTTTATTTGGCTACAAATTATACAGTCTGAAGGCCATGAAAATGTCCAAGTTAAGGCATTAACACGAGTATACCTTCACTGAAGGAAGGCCAATGGCATCCGGAAAACCTCTGTTAATTGGGAAGACACGTGGCTGGCATCTGCTGATCCCAGGTTGTGTTCTAGCTCCTCTCTCAGCTCCTGTGCGTTCTTCAAAATATTGCTTTGGGGGCATCTGTCCTCTCTTAGCTTCTCCAGAGCAAACTCTGGGCTAGCCTCTCCAAAGTTTCAGCAAAAGTCTGCTTTCAGAGGCTGTCTCCAAATGTTATCTCAGCTGCTCTGAGGTCCTTCTGTCTGTGAACTCTTTTATAGGACTCCAGTGATTTAATTCAGACCCACCCTGAATGGATGGAGTAACACCTCCATGGAAGTTATCTAATCAAATGGTTCACCCACAGTTGATTGAGTCCCATCTCCATGGAAACACTCAATCAAAGGATTCCAACCTAATCAACACTAATACATCTGCCTCTACAAGACTGCATGAAAGAACATGGCATTTTGGGGGACATACTACATCTAAACCGGCACACTAGCCTACCTCAAGGATAGCTTTAAGGGTCAAATGAGACAGGGTGTAGAAAAGGGTCTTGTATAGTTAATGCACTATTATGCTTAACCCAGTGTCCACAGATCTGGGTAAAGTCCATTTTGTTTTGATTGGCTGGAGGCTCACTGTATCCTAATGCACCTTGAAGGGTCATGCTCCCTGAGCCCTCCTCTGCATTAGCCCTGCCTAAACCACAGGGACTGAAGACGAACTTTGGGTTTGGGGGGAGCTCTGGAGGAGGGAATGTGAGATATTAGCCAGAGACTCCAAGGCTTATACTAGAATCCTTCCTCACTCCCTCAACATCCAGGTACCAAAGACTGTTGGCTTCTCCATCATAATGCTTCTCCCCCTTCCTTACGTTGTTTTTGAGTCTCATCACTGTTAGGATCACCTACTGCAGCACCTGTCGTGGGGTTTCTGATTGTGTTTATGTTACCCTTTCCGCCTGTAGTCCCTTCCACACATGACTACCAGATAACTTCTACCCCATACCCACTTAACAGAGGTCACTTTCATTGCTGCAGATTTCAGTGGTTCCATAATGTCTATATGCAAACTCTCGCCTTCTTCATCTGGCATTTAAGGCTCCCACAGTTATGCCTCTATCTGCTTTGCAGGCTCATCTCCCATTACATCCTTTATAAGCCTGCCTGGTCATTTTGATAGTCTCTTGTTCCTTACTCAGACTCTTAATAACCTCTTTTATTTCTTCAAATATATCCAACATAGTAACTGCATATTCTGTGACCATTCTAATGTTTGATGTCTTTGCTGTTCTGGTTCTCTGTTTGTTGTTTTGCTGACTCTCACTCATGGTACCTTGTTTCCTCAGATTTTTCTTATGTTTTTATTGTGACTTATTCTCTGTAATTCTGTATAAAGGAGTTCTATATAAAGGAGGCCTAGGTTTAAAGTACTTTCCTCCAGAGAGAATTTCGGTTTGCATTTGCCGTGAATCTTGAGTACTCGCTATCAACCCTGGATCCCTTTTAAGTTCTTGACTTGAGGCTTATCAGTTCACATGGGCAGTGTGAATTTGGGCCACACTCCTTCATAAGGGGCTGGCCTCTGAAGTTTGCCCTCTAGGCTAAAGCCAAAAGAGGGCAAATATTCTTCCAGTGTCCCTTTGAAGGGGCAGGTTGTTGTCTAGTCACCCAATGGAGTTGTCTCTGTTCAGATCTGAGGTTTATGTGTGGTCACCAATCTAACTTCTCTTGGCCCCTGTCACCTTTCCGAAGCTCTTGAAAACCAATGCTCCAGGCAATCAGGGATTGACACAGACCCACAGACCAATAGCTGGCTTCAGTGCTCATAAATTCACTGAATCTGTGCCTTAGAATACTTTTTAGAATTTGAAGATTCCCCTTACTTTTTGACATCTTAGCTATACAGCAAAAAAGATTTAAAAAATCTGTCAGGCATTTTTGGGGACTTTATAGGGGAGAATTTTCAGGACATCTAGTCTACCATATTGCTATTATTTCTATACAAAACCTTTTGGATCACCCAAATAATCTTTTTGTTTTTCAAGCCTGCAGGCACATTGGAGACTCCAAACCATATCTCATATGTCTTGTGTGATTAGGATGCCATGGCTACCCTAAACCACTTCCCCGTGGAGGCTTGTTTAAGCAGTGCTCTCTAGGCTCACTTCCTCCATATAGCCTTTCCCTATGACTTCAGCTTTCTGTAGTCATTCCTATGGTACTTTGTTTGTTATTGTTATTGTCGTTACTCTGCCGTAATGCTCCCTGATCGTGGTATTAAGGCTACTGGTTTTTGAGGGCTTCCTACATGTCAAGCACAGAGCAGGTGCTTTGCATATAATATTTAACCTCAGAAAACCTTGAATGGTGGCTCTATTCAGCATCCAGTGTTTTTAAATGAGAAAATCTAGACTCAGAGACATTAAGTGACTTTCCCAAGATCAGACAGCTAATAAATTAATGGGGCCTAGATTCATACCCAGGATCATTGGATTCCAAATTCTATACAATAATCACTAAACTAAACCACTTTATAAGGTTCACGTTTAGTTTTCATGGTTATATTTGTTCTCTGAGGGTAGAGACCATGCCTCACACATATTCACAGCATCCAGCTCAAAGTTGTTAGCTCAACAAATATTGAGTGATTATTTATCAAACCAATCTTTATTAACCATCTGCTATGGGGTGGACATTATACTAGCTAGGCTTCAGATCAAGAAGATGTAGACAGAGTCAATGCCCTTGAGAAGTTTAAAAACCAGTAATAGGACTTCTGGTTCTCAGAGATGGTGTAGTGCTGTTCCTTCCAGGTCCTCCCCCTTACAACTGAAAATCCCTGATCATAACACAATGAACAAGTGCGAGAAGCCTCCAAAAGGTGGAAAGAAGAAGGAAGACTTCCTCAGGACCTTGGGACTTGAAGAATGACACAGTAGCCAGTTACTTCCAACCCAGAAACACCAATAGGCAGACATATTAAAAAAAAAAAAAAAAAAAAAAAGCCTGTTCCCTCTAGCCAAACAGCCAGGAAGTGGTGGCCTTCCCAGACATTTTTAGCATTTCCCCATACAACTTCAGCAGAGCTGAGTGTGAAATTGATCTTCTATCCCACTCTGCCCCAGAAAAGCAGGTGGTGCTCCAAGTATCATAGAGACCAAGAGGGCAGCTTATCTTCTCTTCCCTGCCTGGCAGAAGCAGGTTGAAATTATTTCATGCTCTACCAGAGTAATATCAGAGGAACCAAATGGGCAGCTGATCTTCTGTCCTCCTGGCGGAATCAAGTTGTGTTCCAGTTCTCCCTCCAGGGTAGTGTCAGCCTGGTGCACCAGCAGACTGAGCCTCCACCTCCACCCAGCAGCAACAAGACTCAACAAGGTAGTGCAAAGTGGGACTAGTCATGACTAGGCTTCAAATCTACCCCATCCCTCACCCCATTTCAGTGGACCTAGTCGGGAGCTAAGCCTCTGCTTGCACTTGGTGGCAGTGAGGTGGAACAGGTTGAAATCAGGGCTAGTCGGCCTCTTCTTTCCCCCACCATTGTTGTCAGCAGAGTCCAGTGGGAAGCTGACCCTCTTGATCAGGGTTATAAAGCAGCCATCATAAAAATTTTCTGACAAGAAATTATAAAATGAAAAGTAGAAAATCTGAACAAAGAAATTGAAGTTCTATGAGAAAAAATGAAAATTATAGAGCTGAAAAATACAATAATTGAAATAAAATACTGGAGAATTGAAATCAGTGAATTTTAGGACAAATCAATAGAATTTACTCAATCTGTATATTGTAGAGAAAATAGACTGAAAAATAAAAAGAACAGAGTCTCATAAAACTGTCTGACTATAACAAAAGAGCTAGTATCTATGTCATAAGAATCCCAGAAAGAGGAGAGACTGAAAAAGCATTTGAAGAAATAATAATGGCTGAAAACTTCCCAAATTTGGTAAGTTGCATATGTATCTTGTACTACCCAGAGCAACTATTAATAAAGCCATGCAAAATGTTATACTCAAAAAGACTATAAATAAATCAAGAGGGAATCCTAAAAAAACATGCAAGTAACCAACAGGAAGGTCAGAAATGAGAAACAGAGGAACAAGAAACAGGAAACAATAGAAAGCAAATAATGGCACACTTAAGCCCTAACATACCAGTTCCCTTAAATGTAAATTGTCTAAAAATGCCAGTTAAAAGACAGATGTTAGCTGACGGTGAAAAAAAATGAACCAACACTGTGCCATGTACAAGAAACTCATTTCAAATGCAATGACAAAGATAGGATGAGAGTAAAAGGAAGGAAAAAGATACACCATGCAAACTAATTTTTAAAAAGCCCAATTGGCTATATTTATACCAGATACAGTAGCCTTCAGTGTGTATAACATACTACAGACAAAAAGGGACTTACATAAAAGGATCAATCCACCAGGACCACATAGCACTCCTAAATGTGTACATGCCAAACATCAACGTCTCATCATACATGAAGCAAAAACTGATAGAGTTAAAAGAAGAAACAGAAAAATCCACAATCATAGTTGGGGCTTCAACACCCCACTTTCAGCAACTAATAGAGCTACTAGATAGAAAACAACATGGATATAGAAGAACTTAACACAATCAATCAATAAGATCTAATTGACATATATAAAATATTCTACCAATAACAGAATACACATTTTTAAGTGTTCATTAAATATTCACCAAGATAGACCATATCCTGTGCCTATCAACAAACCCTCAACAGAGTTAAAAGAATTGAAATCATACACGTTTTCTGATAGTAGTGGAATCAAACTAAAGTCAATAAGTGAAAGACAAGAGGAAAATCTCTATACATTTGGAAATTAAACAACACACTTGTAACTAATATATGGTTCAAAGAGGAAGTCTCTAAGGGAATTTTTTTCTAAATGCTAGAACTGAATGAAAATCAAAGTATATCAAGATTTGTGGGATGCAGCTCAATGATGGTGAGAGGGAAAGTCAGGGCACTGAATATTTACATTAGGAAAGAGGAAATGTCTCAAATCAATAATTTTTTAAGTTCATACCTCAAGAAACTAAAAAAAGAAGAGCAAAATAGACCCAAAGCCAGAAAAAGGAAAAATTTAGTAAAGAGAAGAGCAAAAATCAGTGAAATTGAAATCATAAAAATAATAGAGAAAAATAAAAAAATAAAAGCTGGTTCCTTGAAAAAAAAATCAATAAAATTGACAAATCTCTAAAAAGCTTATTGATGAGCTTCCTAGAACTGCTGTATAAAGGACTGCAGACTGGGTGGCTTAAAACGATGGGAATTTGTCCTCTCACAGTTCAGGAGATCAGAAGTCCAAACTCATAAGTGTTGGCAGATTGGTTCCTTCTGGGGGTGTTGAGGGAGAATCTGTTCTGTGCCTCTCTCTGAGCTTCTGGTGGTGGCTGGAGATCCTTGGCATTCCTTAGCTTGTAGATGCATCACTGCCATCTCTGTCTGTCTTCAGCATCACGTCACCTGTTTCTGTGGGTCTGTGTGTGTCTCAAATCTCCTTCTCTTTTCTCTTATAAGAACACCAGTCATTGGTTTTAGAGCTCACCCTAAATCCAGGATGATCCCATCTCAAGATCCTTACCTTACTTAATTACATCTGCAAAGAGTCTTATAAATAAGGTTCACCTTCTGAGATTCCAGGTGGACATATCTTGGGGGGAGGGGTGACAATTAAATCCACTACCACTGATGACAAAGATAAAAAGAGAAGACACAAATCAACAATATCAGGTATGGAACAAGGGATATCACTACAGATCATGTAGATGACATTTTAATGGAGAACAAACTGGAGTTAGAAAGATCTGTTTGACAGTGCTTTTCCAACTGTAGAGTGAAAAAGAATCTCCTGGAGAGCTTGCAAAAAGAGATTGCCAGCCTCCAGCCCCAGAGATTCTGACTGAGTAGGTCTGGGGTGGGGCCTGAGAATGTGCTTTTCTAGCAGCTTCCAAAGTGCTGATGATGTTACCAGTCCTTAGGCTGCACGTTTGAGGAGTACTGAGTTAGGAGGCCATGGCAATTGTGCAAGCAAATTGCATGTCTCTTCATAATGAGAATGAGAACAAGGGGATTGAGTTAATATATGACTCTTTTTTGTGATTCATGAAACCTTGCTCATTTCAGTGCCTGGCTTACAAACAGTAGACATGATCCCTCAGGGTCTAGGACCAAGTCCAACTCATTGTTATCTGCCTGGTGCAAGCACACTGCCTGATACATAGGGTGTACTTCATGAATATTTGCTGGCTGAATGCCAGGTTATGACGTGACTTAGCATCTGAATATTGAAAATGAAACTCAAAAGTTTTGTTCCAGTAGGTGGGGAAATGATGGTGTCCTCAAAAGGAATAGAGATAAGAGAAAAGCCTAGAACGCAAAATAAGGGAATCTGTCAGGGTTCTTTTTGTAAGCAGCAGAAACTGGCTGTAGCTACTTTAAGCAAGGAAAGAATTCACTGATGAGACATTGAAGCTTGCGAGAGAGTTGGGAGGGCTGCAGAGCCTTGTAGGGAAATTCCACAGACAGGACCACAGGCACAATTGCCCTGTGGAGCTGCCCCACGAGAACGTCGGTGCTGCCACTGCTAAAGAAAGGCTGGGCTTGCTGCCCTGCCCCTTCTCTGCTGGGCATCAGGCACCTCCCCAGTACTGCCTTCTGTGGCCCCTGCAATTGAAGGTCTCTCCTGTACTCCTGGGGAGGCAAGCACTTGGAGTCTTCAGCCTCCACAGCTGGACTTTGGTTCAGGCAGTGATCTGGTTTCCTAATGCCGCTGTTTGCAAAACACCAGAGATGGATTGGCTTTTATCAATGGGGGTTTATTTGGTTACAAGTTACAGTCTTAAGGCCATAAAGTGTCCAAGGTAACACATCAACAATCGGGTACCTTCACTGGACGCCATTAGTGTCTGGAAAACCTCTGTTAGCTTGGAAAGCACGTGGCTAGCATCTACTCCAGAGTTTTGGTTTCAAAATGGCTTTCTCTCAGGACGTTCCTCTCTAGGCTGCAGCTGCTCTCCAAAATGTCACTCTCAGTTGCTGTTAGGGCGTTTGTCCTCTCTTAGCTTCTCTAGAGCAAAAGTCTGCTTTCAAAAGCTGTCTCCAAAATGTCTTTGTAAACTGCAGCTCCTCTCTCAGCTCCTGTGCATTCTTCAAAGTGTCCCTCTTAGCTGTAGCAAGCATCTGGGCCTGTGTGGCTCTTTATAAAGTACTCCAGTGATCCAACCAACACCCACCCTGAATGGGCGGGGTAACACCTCCATGGAAATTATCCAATCAAACGTTTCACTCACTTTTTGATTGAGTCACATCTCCATGGAAACCCTCAATCAAAGGATTCCAATCTAATCAACACTAAATACATCTGCCCCCACAAGATTGCATCAAAGAACATGGAGTTTTGGGGGACATAATATATTCAAACTGGTACAGGTAGGAAATATCCCAAATGTAGGAAAAGGGCTAAAATTGATAGGTGACCATGACATTAGACTTCATAGAATGGTTAGGAGGACCCAGTTCAGAAAATAGAGGTCAGAAATGATGATGATGGAGGTTGCAGGGGAAAGAAGTTCAGGAATTTTTTTTTTATTGTCTCCATAACTATCATTTCCAGGGGTACCTATGTCCCCAAAAGGAATCATCACTAAACAGGAATAATCAGAGAGCCAGTTTAGCTTAAACAAAACTGGGTCTGTTACAATCCATTTTAATCAAACAAACTCGCCACTACAGAATTAGAAAAATTGGAGACGACTTCTGAATTATAATCAACGTAATTACTTTGTTGATGCAATACCTTTTATTCAAATATAATTAGAATAAATAAATGGGTCAGTGCTTTCATTTGGGACTCTGTTATACAAGAGATTTCTACAAACATGTTATTTGTAATAGTAGGAGTTTTTTTTTCTTTTTTTCAAAATGGCAGTGACATTAAAGGAATCTGATCAACTGCTCTGCCCCTTTCTGCCATTTTCCTGCCCTTTCCTTGAAAGGTTCTCCCCACAGTAGCACTAGAAAACCTCTGTTTTAGGGGCAACCAAGCCCTAACCCAGCTTCTGGCTGGAACCAAGAGAAGGAAGCTCAGTACTCTGAAGCAGTGTCCCTGTTGAAGATAACTCTTTTTATTAACTGAATTACGTTTTTTTTCCCCATGGGCAAAAATTTTTTGTAGTATCCCTTTATTGACATCACTCTGTTTTAATAAAAGAATCTTCTGAAGGGGAAAAAAAAACACACACACACGTACACACACAAAACCAAAAACCCAAATCTCTGAAACCTCTTTCTCCACTGGGAGGTCTGAAATTCCAGAATACATCATCATTTTGAAATCAGGTCAACCCAAAGATGGGATTAAGATAACCAAATTAGTTTAATATCCACATTGGAATGCAAGTCTTCCAAACAGTGAAATATTTCTATGCTTACTGTTATCTTATTATCTCATTTTCTAGAATGAATTATTCTGCCTTAGAGAAGAACCTCACTGACCACCAAGGTAACCAGAGATAGATTTTAAACCACAAAGCCTGATAATGCTCCAAAACTAATTCATGAGACTCCCCACAGCATATCCTATTTTCTATAAATAAAGGAAATTTTTTCATTGTCAGGTGTAAAAATCTGTAAACTATTTCATCACCTTTGACTACATTTATCAGCAACAAAATCTGAAGCTGGCAAGGATGTGGACATCAACAGGCCAGCAAATGCAAGACCACACGGGGATGCTTCGTTTATTTTCAGACCCCAAGCTAAAACTAACTTGTCAAGCTTTTATCACACTGACCAGCTATAGCAAAATTTTGAAGAAGACCAGCTGTATATTTGGCCTCTACCTCATCTTCCAACAGCTTATTTTCCTCCTTCATCTCTCTTTAAGCACCCAATATCCCTAAGCCAGCCATCACCATCTATAAATGTAAGTATCAATTGGGCATATTCCCAGCCTGACCAGGCCAGTGCATTTGAAGTAAAATAGAGTTGTGTGTGCCGGTTTGGATGTATTATGTCCCCCAAAACGCCATGTTCTTTGTTGCAGTCTGGTGGGGGCAGATGTATTAGTGTTGATTAGGTTGGAACCTATTGGTTCAGTGTTTCCATGGAGATGTGACTCAGTCAACTGTGGGTGAGACCTTTCATTGGATAATTTCTATGGAGGTGTTGTCCCACCCATTCAGGGTTGGTCTTTATTGGATCACTGGAGTACTTTAAAAAGAGCCACACAGGCCCAGACGCAGAGCAACTGAGAGTGACGTTTTGGAAGAGCTGCAGCTAAGAGAGGACAAAAACGCCCCAAGAGCAACATTTTGGAGAACGCCATTTTGAAACACAACCTGGGAGCAAGTGGACACCAGCCACGTGCCTTCCCAGCTAACAGAGGTTTTCTGGACGCCAGTGACCTTTCTCCAGTGAAGGTACCTGATTGTTGATGCCTTACCTTGGACACTTTATGGCCTTAAGACTGTAACTTTGTAACCAAATAACCCCCCTTTTATAAAAGCCAATCCATTTCTGGTGTTTCACATGACAGCAGCATTAGCAAACTGGAACAGTGTGGATGTTTTTTATTTAAGTCAACAAAGTTCAGGCGGAGAAAGAATGGATTTTGAGGCAAGGGTGTTCCAAGCAGAAGTACTTCCAGCACCTGGTGTCGTGCATGGCATATCATAGGAACACAAGAAGCGTTTATTGAAGTATTTATTGAATGACTGAATGAATGAATAATGAATGAATGAATGGATAGATGAATGTAACAAACAGCATGTAAAAAGCCACCAGTATTGTGGAAAAGTAGGGCACATTTAGGAAATGGTGTGTTTGGAAAATGATATAATGAGAAAAGAGAGAGAAAGGTGGTTAGGGCAAAAAGAATGGAGAATGCAAGAAAAGTGTAATCCAAGAACAAAACTGCTTGGGGATAGAGGAACTGGATAGGGAGAAAAGAAAAATGTTAAATGAGAGGCTGGGAGTAATCCGGGGATCTCAGTGTCAGGGGTCTGGTGGCTCTGAGGAATTAACCTAAGGATCGTGTATCCCCAGGCTCAGAGGAGCCTTTGGGCAACAGGACCCTGTCTCGGGATAGAAGTACAGTTAATTATTGAGGAAGGATAATGAGTCAAAGGATCATGGTTGAAGGAGCTACCCCATAAGGTAAACAAAAATAAAAAAGAGGAAAAATTGATTAGTCTCTAAGCTCAGATAAACCTGAGTGAGCTATATTAGACTGCCTATTAGTTATCTATTGCTGCATAACAAATTATCTCAAAACTTAGTGGCATTAGGCAGCAATAAATATTTATTACCTCTCACAGTTTCTGGAAGAGAGGAATTTGAAAGCAGCTTAGTTGAGTGGTTCTGGCCCAAGGTCTCTCATGAGTCTGCAATGAAGGGGCCTTGGTCATCTGAAGATTTGGCTGGGACTAAAGAGCAGGTCAATCACATGTTGGTGGGAGGCCTCAGTTCCACCCTACAAGGAGCTTTCCATGTATGACAACATACAGCTGGCTTCCCCCAGAGCAAGTATGATGGTTAGGTTCATGTGTCAGCTTGGCCAGGTGTTGGTGCCCAGGTGTCTGGTCAGGCAAGCACTGGCCTAACCGTTACTCCAAAGGCATTTGTTGCTGGTTAATAAACCAGAAGGCTGGTTTATTAAATCATCAGTCAGTTGACTGCACCTGTGACTGATTACATCAATGACGGACGTGTCTTCCACAATGAGAGAATGCAGTCAGCTAGATTTAATACAATCAGTTGAAGACTTTTAAGTGAGACAGATAGAGGACCTTCATTTCTTCTTCGCTGACAAGTGAAGCATTTCCTGAGGACTTCATTGAAGTTGCCAGTTTGCTGCCTGAGGATTTCATTGAACATCTTCATTGGAGTTGCCAGTCTGCTGCCTGCCCTACAGAATTCGGACTCGTGCATACACACAGCTGCATGAGACACTTTTATAAATCTTATATTTATAGATATCTCTTGTTGATTCTGTTTCCCTAGAGAACCCTAACTAATACAGCAGGTATTCCAAGAGAAGGCAAGATGAAAACGGCAATATCTTTTATGATCTGGATTTGGAAGTCCATCACTTCTGTAATATCCTACTGACAACACAGGCTAGCCCTATTCAAAGTGGGAAGAACCTACACAAGGTGTGAATACAAAGAGGTGAGAATCATCAGGGGCCACCTTAGAGTCTGTCTTGGCAACTTGTTGGAGGCTAGCCACCCAGATGCATCCCATAATTTGCTTAATTGAGGTAGTCCTCTGTATTTCTTAGGCAGGTGCTCCAAGAGGAGAACCGTCAGCAGCTCCAGGCTAATAATAATAATAATTCTAACGAGGCTCTTATGGATGAGGCTTGTTGACCTGGCTTGGATCCCAGTAACCAACCGTGAACTGAGCATTGTGACTGAGTGGGTTTCCTTCCCACACTGAAACAGTTCTATCTGAACTGTGTGGACTCAGTGTGGAGGATAAGTGATTCCCCCAACAGAACAAATGCAGAGTGAATAATAGAAAAGGTGGCAGATGCCCTCCACAACCACCAATGTGAAAAGATGCCTGTTCTGCTTGCATTGAGGGTCTTCCTTGACTGGTATAACATCATACCCTGAATCCCCTTGTCTTTTTTTCAGCAGCATGTTTTTATCATCTCAGTCTATTGCAGATATAGATACATCACCTGACAAAAGATGCACAAGGCCTATACATTGAAAACTGTAAAATATTGTTCAGAGAATTTTTAAATACCGAAATAAATGCAGAGATATACTGTGCTCATAGATTTGGAGACAGAATGTTGTTAAGACGTCGGTTATCACCAAATTGATCTGTAGATTCAGTGTAATCCAAATCAAAATCTCAGCAGAACTTTTTTATTCCAAATTGATAAGAGGATTATGAAATTCATATGGAAATGCAGAGGACATAGAATAGCTAAAACAACATTGAAAAAGAATAAAATAGAGGACTTATGTTACCTAATTTTATAAAATTACAGTAATCAAGACAACTTTTTGTTAGTTGAAAGATAGACAAGTTGATCAATGGAAAAAAATAGGAGTCCAGAAACAGACCTAGATATATATGGTCCATTTACTTTTAACACAAGTGCAAAGAATAAGTAAGGATTGTCTTTTCAACAAATGGCCCTGGAATAATTCGATATCGATATTTGAAAAAATGAAATTTCAGTCCATATATTCCACTATATATAAAAACTAACTCAGACTGGATCATAGAACCAAATGTAAAACATAAAACCATAAACCTTCTAGGAGAAAACATAGGAAAAAACCTGAAACTTTAGGTTAGTTAAAGCTTTCTTTTTTCCCCCCTTTATTAGAGAAGTTGTGGGTTTACAGAACAATTATGAATAAATTACAGGATTTCCATGTACCACCTCACCACCAACACCTTGCATTGGTGTGGGACATTTGTCACAGTTGATGATAACACATTTTATAATTATACTATTAATTAAAGCCCTTGGTTTAACCTAGGTTTCACTGTTTGTATAATGTAGTTCCATGTATTTTTTTGTTTTAATTTTTATTCTGTTAACATATACAATCTAACATTTCCCCTTTTAATCATATTCAGATATATATTTCAGTGCTGTTAAATGCGTTCTCAATGTTGTTCTACTGTCACCACCATCCATTACCAAAACCTTTCCATCATTCAAACAGCAACCCTGCACGTTTTAAGCCTTAACTTCCCATTCGCTATCCCCCTACCCCATCCCCTGGTAATGTATATTCTAGATTTTGACTCTATAAGTTTGCTTATTCTAATTATTTCAAATCAGTGAGATTGTACAGTATTTATCCTTTCGTGTCTGGCTTATTTCACTCAACATGATGTCTTCAAGGTTCATCCATGTTGTCACATGTATCAGGACTTCATTTCTTTTTACAGCTGAATAATATTCCATTGTGTGTGTGTATACACCACATTTTGTTTATCCATTCATTGGTTGATGGACACTTGGGCTGCTTCCATCCTTTGGCAATTGTGAATAATGCTGCTGTGAACATTGGTGTGCAGATATCTGTTTGAGCCCTTGCTATCATTTCTTTGGGGTATATACCCAGTAGCTGAATCGCTAGGTCCTGTGGTAGTTCTGTACCTAGCTTTCTGAGGAACTGCCAGACTGTCCTCCACAGTGGCTGAACCATTTTACATTGCCACCAGCAATGAATGAGTGTTCCAATTGTCCACATCCTTTTCTACACTTGTTATTTTCCTTTTTTTTTAATAGCAGCCATTGTAATGGTGTGAAATAGTATCACAGCGTGGTTTTGATTTGCATTTCCCTGATGGCTGATAATGTTGAGCATCTTTTTATGTGCTTTCTGGCCATTTGTATATCTTCTTTGGAGAGATGTCTGTTCAAGTCTTTTGCCCACTTTTTTTTTTTTAATATTCATTTTATTGAGATATTGACATACCACACAGTCATACAAAATAAATCGTACATTTGATTTTTCACAGTACCATTATATAGTTGTACATTCATCACCAAAATCAATCCCTGGCACCTTCATTACCACACACACACAAAAATAACAAGAATAATAATTACAGTGAAAAAGAGCAATTAAAGTAAAAAAGAACACTGGGTGACTTTGTCTATTTGTTTGTTTCCTTCCCCATTTTTCCACTCATCCATCCATAAACTAGACAAAGGGGAGTGTAGTCCTTATGGCTTTCCCCCAATCCCATTGTCACCCCTCATAAGCTACATTTTTATACAATCGTCTGCAAGACTCATGGGTTCTGGGTTGTAGTTTGATAGTTTCAGGTATCTACCGCCAGCTACCCCAATTCATTAGAACCTAAAAAGGGTTGTCTATATTGTGCATAAGAGTGCCCACCAGAGTGACCTCTTGGCTCACTTTGTTTTGCCCACTTTTAAATTGGGTTGTCTCTTGTTGTTAAGTTGAAGGATTTCTTATACATACTGGATATAAATCCTTTATCAGATATTTGGTTTCCAAATATTTTCTTCCATTGTGTAGGTTGTCATTTTACTTTAATGGTAAAGTTCCTTTGAGGAACAAAGTTTTATTTGATGAGGTACCATTTATCTATTTTTCTCTTGTTGCTTGTGCTTTGGGTATAAAGTCTAAGAAACCATTGCCTAACACAGGTCCTCAAGATGTTTCCTTATGTTTTCTTCTAGGAGTTTGATAGTTCTAGAGCTCTTATATTTAGGTCTTTGATCCATTTTGAGTTGATTTTTGTATATGGAATGAGGTAGGGGTCCTCCTCCTTTCTTTTGCAAATGGAGACCCAGTTTTCCCAACAACATTTGTTGAAGAGACTTTTATTTCCCAATTGACTAGTCTTTGCCACCTTGCAAAAATCAGTTGGCTGTAAATATGAGGCTTGATTTCTGAGCTCTCAATTCTATTCCATTGGTTTATATGTCTGTCCTTGTACCAGTCCCATGCTATTTTTTTCTCTTTGAAAATGTAGTCTGTATTATTTTTACCAGTCAAAACACTCGTAATATATTTTATTACAACGTAGGCAATGTTACTTTTGAGCTTTGCAATCTGAGAGGTCACACTTGTATTTGCAACAGTATGAAATACTGGCATGAATTTACTTTAGAAATCAACTAGATGAACTGGTACATCATGATCATGACGTACATAGCATTAAATCCTGATTGAACCAGTACACCATTCAGCATTTCAAATACTGATCTTGTGTTATCAGCAAGGGGTCCTACATAGGGCTTTCTTTTAACACTTGGGCTCTGAATTTTGCATTCCAAGGATAGGAGCAGAGAGCCCTGTTCCCTGTCTCCATGACCAAAGCTGATTCACCTTTTGAGCAGTCAGTGTTTCTAAACTGCTCTCATATTCCATTAGAACTCTGTGTGCTCTCTGGGACTTGGGCTTGAAATATAGACCCAACACAGGGGAGGCAGTTCATTTCCTTTCTGACTGAAAATTAAACCAATAAACAAAACAAACCTGGTCCAAATTCCAGGATATAAATGGATTACCTGGTTTATTAAAATACATGTCCAAAATAGTTACTTCCAAGGTTGTGCACCATGTAAATTACAAAAATAAAATAGAAAAGATGAAAAAGTTGAATGCATTTTTTTTTCAATGCCTTATCACATGTCAGCACTTATCCATAGAGATCAGTCTGAAATCACCTGCATTGCCCCAGGACCTTGGCAAACCTAGGCTCAGGAGGGAAGATCCTGAAACTGGCATGGGGTATTTCTAGGAAGATTTGTTGTCTCCAGCCCTGTGGCCTGTCCTCGGTGCACTCCCCTGTGCCTGATGGAAGTGATGGAAGACGGGCTTGGCAGGAAACCCTACCTAAACCATTGCAGGCCTGGCTGAACTGCATACAAGGATGGATGCCCAGAATGCCCAACTGTGGGCACTGGGCTCCACCTGTAAATGTCTTCATGGGAGCAGAACCTCGATTTATCTACTTAACCAGAGGTCTCCATTAACATAAGCTTTCAGGACAGATAAGGAATTGTTAAAGTCTCCCCTTTCTTCTTCTTCCCTTTTAAACATTTAGTGAAGTTTTTTAAGAGAACACATATTAGAGAGAAGGCTATTTTTAGGATATTTATAGATGCATAGTGTACTGGTTTGTATATATTATGTCCCCCAGAAAAAACCATGTTCTTTGATGCAATCTTGTGGGGGCAGACTTATTAGTGGGGATTAAGTTGGAACGTTTGGATTAGGTTGTTTCCATGGAAATGCACCCCACCCAACTGTGGGTGATGATTCTGGAGGTGTGGCCCTGCCCATTCAGTATGGGCCTTGATTAGTTTACTACTGGAGCACTATATAAGCTCAGACAGAAAGAGCAAGCTTGCTACAGCCAAAAGGGACACTTTGAAGAATGCACAGGAGCTGAGAGAGGAACTACAGTTTACAGAGACATTTTGGAGACAACCTTTGAAAACAGACTTTTGCTCCAAAGAAGCTGAGAGAGGACAAATGCCCCAGGAGCAACTGAGAGTGACATTTTTGAGGAGCTGAAGCCTAGGGAGGAGCATCCTGAGAGAAAGCCATTTTGAAACCAGAACTCTGGAGCAGACGCCAGCCATGTGCCTTCTCAGTTAACAGAGGTTTTCTGGACACCATTGGCCATCCTCCAGTGAAGGTACCCGATTGTTGATGCGTTACCTTGGACACTTTATGGCCTTAAGACTGTAACTGTGTAACTGAATAAACCGTCTTTATAAAAGCCAATCCATTTCTGGTGTTTTGCATTCTGGCAGCATTAGCAAACCAGAGCACATAGTGATACCTTTCTTAATGACACAATCCAGCCACCAAGGCCAAAATAATCCCAAGCCACGTAATAGTTGTTTTCTGCTTCAATCCAAGTTAGTATTTCCAATTTTTTACTAGGTGACTAAATGACACAATTTAATTTTACTTATTTTTACCATTTACTAATGTTACTAAATTTACTAAATATAAAACTATTCCTTATTTCAATATTAATTTTGTTCATCAAGATTCCAGTTTCCAGTGATAAGACCAACTGATAAAATACAACTGATGCAGAGAGAATCATGTATTTTAGGTAATATTTATAATAAATTTTTGTATCAAAATTCCTCCTCAGTATGCATTCTATAGAATGTTGACCAAACAGCTTCCAAAATAATTAAACACAAGATATGAGTTTGTAACAAAGTAAGTTAAAGAGAAAAAACATTATAAGCATAGGAAGCTAAAATGTGATCACGCCAACTCCCATTTCTGTAGCAACATTTAAATACTCAGGGTCTTAATGAATTTTGAATAATTTACATATCGAAAAGTCTGAGAGTCTCAATTTCAAGTGAGCAGTTTTAAATCATAAAATATCTGACAGTTAATCACTATTCCTTGGGATATTTCTTCCATATCCCTCTGAAGAGTTTCCCCAGAACACTCATCATTTCCCTTAGGAAAAGGAAATGCCCCCACAAAATGGAAAACAACCGCAACAAACAGGCATTCTTAATCAGCCCTGCTTCTAAGACAGACTAAGGGGGGATTTATATTTAACCTGGTTTCTTTCAGAAAAGAAATAAAGTAAGAATGTTGTGTTGGAAAAGAGAAATGCTGCCTTGTCAAATTGCGTGTTTTATCTTAAATGTCATCAGGTAAATAAAGGACCCAGTCTGGTCTCTGGCTCAAAATAAGCACTTAGTAAATGGCTGCAATAATTATTAGTGATTGTTTTGCAAAATTCTACTCTAGTATTGGGTAATGGATTCAAGAATCTACTTGCCATCATAGTATTCATATAAAGTGTTACGTGCCTAATAAAGAAGGTAAAGTTCTAGGTGGTTTTTTAAGTTAATAAGAAGCCCAGAAGAACAAGAAATAAGAGATAAGGTAGACAGAATTTTAAAAGTATACATATCTTACACAGGAAGATACAAAACTTGAAATTTTAGCATGCGGTTAAGCTAAATTTATGAATCATCCCAGATTAAGACAGTTTAGAAAAAACAAAATGTCCATCTATGGACAAACATGCCCTGGTTTTAGCAGTGATAACATGCATAATCACAAATTTTAAAAAGTTAATTTTTAATTTATTAAATAGACTAATTCCTTTTCTTCTGAAATAGAAAAGATTGAGTAAATGACAGTGTCAGAGAGGGTAAAATAGGATAATAAGATGGTGGCCAATTAATACACATAAATCTTTTTTTTCTGGACAGACACCAAATTACTTAAGAAGATTAAGAGATAATTCTAGAAACAACACTGTCTGGAAGATTATTTGGCATTTAAATACTGATTTCCAAAGTGCTAGATGGGCAAGACCAAGTCAGCATTTGGGGTGACAGCTACTGATGGGGAGAAATTGCCACCATTATTACCATATGACTTAAAAAAAAATCTAATTGCTCACTGAAAATGACCTTGAACAAAATCCCTAAAAGTGTGGCTGTGTATAACTCTATGAATTATACCACTAAATGCAAATGTTTAATGCCACAAAGCATCTAGTAAAGAAGGTAGGACATTCTTTCTTTGTCCACCTCCATAAGGATAACCCGATTAAGTTAGCATCCATTAATTCCATAACCAAATACACATCTGGAAATTCTTTGAGAGTTTTTTGTGGTGTAAACTCATTAAACAAACTATATTTTAATGACTGACACATTTTACAAGGATGAGTTCATGATAAGCTCTCTTTGCTTGAGTTTGATTCTGAAAAGGATGACCAGTTTCTTGACTGCAACATTTATCCCAAGAACTGTATCAAAAGCAGCGCAAACCATTCCTTGGGCTCCAGAGCCAATCAGTTTTAACAGCTGGTAACATTTCAGACCAGTGAAAGCTGAGTCTGCCGCTTGCATGCTGTAAAACTGGCTATCACTTTTACTGTCATTCATGAAGTAGTGTCATATGAGATTCTGAAGATAGGGTACAGTGGTCAGATTCCGTGCCTCCCCACCGCCACACCAGACAGAGAGAGTGGACAGGTGGATTGGCAACTCTGTGTGCTGGCTGTTCCCAGCTCCACTGCTCCCAGGCTCAGCCACTGCCCTGACCTGGCTTTCCTACCACCACAGTGGGTGTCCATGCTGTTTTGAGTATTGTGGCTTTTCAATATGTTTTAGGGTCAGGAAGTGTGAGTCCTCCAACTTCATTCTTCTTTCTCAAGATGCTTTAGCTATTCAGGACCCCTTACTCTTCCATATAAGTTTGATGTTTGGGTTTTCCATTTCTGCAACGAAGTTGTTGGAATTTTGATTGGGATTGCATTGACTCTGTAAATTGCTTTGGGTAGTATTGACATCTTAATGATATTTAGTTTTCCAATCCATGAACACAGAATAGCCTTCCATTTATTTAAGTCTTCTTTTATTTCTTTGAGCAATGTTTTGTAGTTTTCTGTGCACAATCCTTTATATCCTTGGTTAGATTTATTCCTAGATATTTGATTCTTTTAGATGCTATTGCGAATGGAATTTTTTTCTTGATTTCTTCTTCTGATTGTTTATTGGATTTTTTTCCCTAGATTTCCTCCTCATATTGCTCATTAATTGTGTATAGAAACACTACTGATTTTGGGGTGTTGAGCTTGTACCCTGCCACTTTGCTCAATTCGTTTATTAGCTCTAGGAGCTATGTGGTGGATTTGTCAAGATTTTCTGTATATAAGCTCAGATCATCTGCAAATAGTGAAAGTTTTATACTTTCCTCTCCAATTTGGATTCTTTTATTTCTTTTTCTTGCCTAATTGCTCTGGCAAGAACTTGCATTACAATGTTGAATAGCAGTAGTGACCGTAGGTATCCTCATCTTGTTCCTGATCTTAAAGGGAAAGCTTTCAGTCTTTCACTATTAAGTAGTATGTTAGCTGTGGGCTTTTCATATATGCCATTAATCAGATTGATGAGGTTTCCTTTTGCTCCTAGCATTCTAGTGTTTTTATCAAGAAAGGGTGCTATATTTTGTCAAATGCCTTTTCTGCCCCAATTGAGACAATTGTGTTTTTTTTCCCTTCATTTTGTTAATGTGGTATATTACATTAATTGATTTTTTTGTGTTGAACCGACCTTGCATACCAGGGATAAATCCCTCTTAATCATGGTATACAATTCTTTTAATATACTGTTGGATTCAGTTTGCTAGTATTTTGTTAAGGATTTTGCATCTATATTCATAAGAGATATTGATCTGTAGTTTTCTCTTCTTGTGGTATCTTTGCCCACCTTTGGTATGAGGGTGATGTTGGCCTCATCGAATGAGTTAGGGAGTGTTCCTTCCTCTTCAATTTTTTTTTTTGAAGAGTTTGAGCAAAATTGAGTTAAGTCTTCTTGGAATATTTGGTAGAATTCCTCTGTGAAGCTGTTTGGTTCTGGGCTTTTCTTAGGTGGGAGGATTTTTTTTATTAGTAATTGGTCTGTTGAGAGCTTCTATTTCTTTTGGAGTGTTTTTTGTGTGTTTCTAAGAATTTGTCCATTTCATCTAGGTTATCTAATTTATTGGCATACAGTTCTTCATAGGATCCTCTTATAGTCATTTTTATTTCAGTGGGGTTGGTAGTAATGTCCCCTATTCATTTCTGATTTTTGTTACTTTATCTTCTCTCTTTTTTCTTTGTCAGTCTGGCTAATTGTCGATTTTATTGATCTTTTCAAAGAACCAACTTTTGATTTTGTTAATTCTCTTTATTTTTTTTGCCTATTTCATTTACCTCTGCTCTAATCTTTGTTAATTCCTTCATTCTTCTTTGGGTATGGTTTGTTCTTCTGTTTCTAGTTCTTCCAGTTTTCAGGTTAGGTCTCTGATTTGCAGTCTCTCTTCTTTTTTAAAATTAGCAATTAGAGATATCAGTTTCCCTCTTAGTACTGTCTTTGCTGCCTTCCATAAGGTGTTTGGTATGTTGTGTTTTCATTTTCATTTGCCTAAAGAATTTTCATTTCCTAATTTTCCTGTTTAACCCATTGGTTGTTTAAGAGTATGTTGTTTAATTTCCACATATTTGTGAATTTTCCATTCCTCCCTCTGTTATTGGTTTCCAGCTTCATGGTCAGAGAAGATACATTGTACGATTTCAGTATTTTTTAATTATTGAGATTTGTTTTGTGACCCAACAAAAGATCTATCCTGGAGAATGAGCTACGTGCAGTTGAGAAGAATGTGTAATTCTGTTTTTATTGGGTGCAGTGTTCTACATGTGTCTGTTAGGTTTAGTTGGTTTAGTATATCATTCAAGTCCTGAACTTCCTTACTGATCTGCTGACTAGATGGTCTATCCATTATTGAGTGCGGTGTGTTAAAGTCTCCTACTATTAATGTAAAACCATCAATTTCATATATTTGGGGGCTCTTCTGATAGCCACATATATATTTATAATTGTTACATCTTCCTGTTGAATTGTTTCCTAGTCAAAGCTTTTCTAGAAAAGGAAAAGCATAATTCATAAAAAAACGATGTTAGACTTCATCAACTTAACAACTTCTACTTAATTCTTAAGATGTAAGAACCTAAGAACTGTCTTCAAAAGACACTGTTAACGGGATTAAAATACAAGCCACAAACTGGAAGAAAATATGACAAAGGGCTTGTATCCAGAATATTAAATGAACTCTGAAAACCCAATAATAAAAAAACGAACAACCCATCAAAAAATTGCTAAAAGATTTAAACAGACGCTTTACCAGTGAACATATTTGGATGGCAAATAAGCCCATGAAAAGATGCTCAATATCATTAGTCATTAGGGAAATGCAAATTAAAACCACAAAGAGATACCTCCGTATAACTTATTAGGATGGCTAAAATTAAAAGGACTGATAGAAAGTTTTGGTGAGGATACAGAACAACTGAAACTCTTCTACACTGCTGGTGGGAATGTAAAATGAACATGATCGAGGAGGCGGGGCAAGAATGGCGGACTGGTGAGCTGTATGTTTTAGTTACTCCTCCAGGAAAGTAGGTAGAAAGCCAGGAACTGCGTGGACTGGACACCACAGAGCAATCTGACTTTGGGCATACTTCATACAACACTCATGAAAAACGTGGAACTGCTGAGATCAGCGAAATCTGTAAGTTTTTGTGGCCAGGGGGACCCACGCCCCTCCCTGCCAGGCTCAGTCCCGTGGGAGGAGGGGCTGTCAGCTCCGGGAAGGAGAAGGGAGAACTGCAGTGGCAGCCCTTATCGGAAACTCATTCTACTGATCCAAACTCCAATCATAGATAGAACTGAGACCGGACACCAGAGAATCTGAGAGCAGCCAGCCCAGCAGAGAGGAGACAGGCATAGAAAAAAAACAACATGAAAAACTCCAAAATAAAAGCAGGGGATTTTTGGAGTTCTGGTGAACATAGAAGGGGAAGGGCAGAGCTCAGGCCCTGAGGTGCATATGCAAATCCCGAAGAAAAGCTGATCTCTCTGCCCTGAGGACCTTTCCTTAATGGCCCTGGTTGCTTTGTCTCTTAGCATTTCAATAACCCATTAGATCTCTGAGAAGGGCCCTTTTTTTTTTTTTTTTTTTTTCCCAATCCTTTTTTCTTTTTCTAAAACAATTACTCTAAGAAGCCCAATACAGAAAGCTTCAAAGACTTGCAATTTGGGCAGGTCAAGTCAAGAGCAGAACTAAGAGAGCTCTGAGACAAAAGGCAATAATCCAGTGGCTGAGAAAATTCACTAAACCCACAACTTCCCAAGAAAAGGGGGGTGTCCGTCTCACAGCCATCATCCTGGTGGACAGGAAACACTCCTGCCCATCACCAGCCCCATAGCCCAGAGCTGCCCCAGACAACCCAGTGTGACGGAAGTGCTTCAAATAACAGGCACACACACCACAAAACTGGGCGTGGACATTAGCCTTCCCTGCAACCTCAGCTGATTATCCCAGAGTTGGGAAGGTGGAGCAGTGTGAATTAACAAAGCCCCATTCAGCCATCATTTGAGCAGACTGGGAGCCTCCCTACACAGCCCAGCAGCCCAGAACTGCCCTGGGGGGACGGCACTCACCTGTGACATAGCACAGTCATCCCTCAACAGAGGACCCGGGGTGCACGGCCTGGAAGAGGGGCCCACTTGCAAGTCTTAGGAGCAATACGCCAATACCAAGGACTTGTGGGTCAGTGGCAGAGACAAACTGTGGCAGGACTGAACTGAAGGATTAGACTATTGCAGCAGCTTTAAAACTCTAGGATCACCAGGGAGATTTAATTGTTAGGGCCACCCCCACTCCCTGACTGCCCAGAAACACACCCCATATACACGGCAGGCAACACCAACTATACACGCAAGCTTGGCACACCAGTTGGACCCCACAAGACTCACTCCCCCACTCACCAAAAAGGCCTAAGCAGGGGGAGAACTGGCTTGTGGAGAACAGGTGGCTCGTGACGCCACCTGCTGGTTAGTTAGAGAAAGTGTACTCCACGAAGCTGTACGTCTGATAAATTAGAGATAAGGACTTCAATAGGTCTACAAACCCTAAAGAACCCTATCAAGTTCAGCAAATGCCACGAGGCCAAAAACAACAGAAAATTATAAAGCATATGAAAAAACCAGACGATATGGATAACCCAAGCCCAAGCACCCAAATCAAAAGACCAGGAAGAGTCCACAGCACCTAGAGCAGCTACTCAAAGAACTAAAGATGAACAATGGAGACCATAGTACGGGATATGAAGGAAATCAAGAAGACCCTAGAAGAGCATAAAGAAGACATTGCAAGACTAAATAAAAAAATGGATGATCTTATGGAAATTAAAGAAACTGTTGACCAAATTAAAAAGATTCTGGACACTCATAGTACCAGACTAGAGGAAGTTGAACAACGAATCAGTGACCTGGAAGATGACAGAATGGAAAATGAAAGCATAAAAGAAAGAATGGGGAAAAAAATTGAAAAAATGAAATGACCTCAGGGATATGATAGATAATATGAAACGTCCGAATATAAGACTCATTGGTGTCCCAGAAGGGGAAGAAAAGGGTAAAGGTCTAGGAAGAGTATTCAAAGAAATTGTTGGGGAAAACTTCTCAAATCTTCTAAACAACATAAATACACAAATCATAAACGCTCAGCGAACTCCAAATAGAATAAATCCAAATAAACCCACTCCAAGACATATACTGATCACACTGTCAAACACGGAAGAGAAGGAGCAAGTTCTGAAAGCAACAAGAGAAACGCAATTCACCACATACAAAGGAAACAGCATAAGACTAAGTAGTGACTACTCAGCAGCCACCATGGAGACGAGAAGGCAGTGGCACAATATATTTAAAATTCTGAGTGAGAAATATTTCCAGCCAAGAATACTTTATCCAGCAAAGCTCCCCTTCAAATTTGAGGGAGAGCTTAAATTTTTCACAGACAAACAAATGCTGAGAGAATTTGCTAACAAGAGACCTGCCCTACTGGAGATACTCAAGGGAGCCCTACAGACAGAGAAACAAAGAAAGGACAGAGAGACTTGGAGAAAGGTTCAGTACTAAAGAGATTCAGTATGGGTACAATAAAGGATATTAATAGAGAGAGGGGGAAAATATGACAAACATAAACCAAAGGATAAGATGACTGATTCAAGAAATGCCTTCACGGTTATAACATTGAATGTAAATGGATTAAACTCCCCAATTAAAAGATACAGATTCGCAGAATGGATCAAAAAAAATGAACCATCAATATGTTGCATACAAGAGACTCATCTTAGACACAGGGGACACAAAGAAACTGAAAGTGAAAGGATGGAAAAAAAATATTCATGCAAGCTACAGCCAAAAGAAAGCAGGTGTAGCAATATTAATCTCAGATCAAATAGACTTCAAATGCAGGGATGTTTTGAGAGACAAAGAAGGCCACTACATACTAATAAAAGGGGCAATTCAGCAAGAAGAAATAACAATCATAAATGTCTATGCACCCAATCAAGGTGCCACAAAATACATGAGAGAAACACTGGAAAAACTAAAGGAAGCAATTGAGGTTTCCACAATAATTGTGGGAGACTTCAACACATCACTCTCTCCTATAGATAGATCAACCAGACAGAAGACCAATAAGGAAATTGAAAACCTAAACAATCTGATAAATGAATTAGATTTAACAGACATATACAGGACATTACATCCCAAATCACCAGGATACACATACTTTTCTAGTGCTCACGGAACTTTCTCCAGAATAGATCATATGCTGGGACATAAAACCAGCCTCAATAAATTTAAAAAGATTGAAATTATTCAAAGCACGTTCTCTGACCACAATGGAATACAATTAGAAGTCAATAACCATCAGAGACTTATAAAATTCACAAATACCTGGAGGTTAAACAACTCACTCCTACACAATCAGTGGGTTAAAGAAGAAATTAGCAAGAGAAATTGCTAAATATATAGAGACGAATGAAAATGACAACACAACATACCAAAACCTATGGGATGCAGCAAAAGCAGTGCTAAGGGGGGAAATTTATAGCACTAAACGCATATATTAAAAAGGAAGAAAGAGCCAAAATCAAAGAACTAATGGATCAACTGAAGAAGCTAGAAAATGAACAGCAAACCAATCCTAAACCAAGTAGAAGAAAAGAAATAACAAGGATTAAAGCAGAAATAAATGACATAGAGAACAAAAAAACAATAGAGAGGATAAATATCACCAAAAGTTGGTCTTTGAGAAGATCAACAAGATTGACAAAGCCCCTAGCTAGACTGACAAAATCAAAAAGAGAGAAGACCCATATAAACAAAATAATGAATGAAAAAGGTGACATAACTGCAGATCCTGAAGAAATTAAAAAAAACTATAAGAGGATATTATGAACAACTGTATGGCAACAAACTGGATAATGTAGAAGAAATGGACAATTTCCTGGAAACATATGAACAACCTAGACTGACCAGAGAAGAAATAGAGGACCTCAACCAACCATCACAAGCAAAGAGATCCAATCAGTCATCAAAAATCTTCCCACAAATAAATGCCCAGGGCCAGATGGCTTTCACAGGGGAATTCTACCAAACTTTCCAGAAAGAACTGACACCAATCTTACTCAAACTCTTTCAAAACATTGAAAAAAATGGGACACTACCTAACTCATTTTATGAAGCTAACGTCAATCTAATACCAAAACCAGGCAAAGATGCTACAAAAAAGGAAAACTACCGGCCAATCTCCCTAATGAATATAGATGCAAAAATCCTCAACAAAATACTTGCAAATCGAATCCAAAGACACATTAAAAAAATCATACACCATGACCAAGTGGGGGTTCATTCCAGGCATGCAAGGATGGTTCAACATAAGAAAAACAATCAATGTATTACAACACATTAACACGTCAAAAGGGAAAAATCCATTGATCATCTCAATAGCTGCTGAAAAAGCATTTGACAAAATCCAACATCCCTTTTTGATAAAAACACTTCAAAAGGTAGGAATTGAAGGAAACTTCCTCAACATGATAAAGAGCATATATGAAAAACCCACAGCCAGCATAGTACTCAATGGTGAGAGACTGAAAGCCTTCCCCTCTAAGATCAGGAACAAGACAGGATGCCCGCGTCACCACTGTTATTCAACATTGTGCTGGAAGTGCTAGCCAGGGCAATCCGGCAAGACAAAGAAATAAAAGGCATCCAAATTGGAAAAGAAGAAGTAAACTGTCATTGTTTGCAGATGATATGAATCTTATATCTAGAAAACCCTGAGAAATCGACGATCAGCTACTAGAGCTAATAAACAAATTTAGCAAAGTAGCGGGATACAAGATTAATGCACATAAGTCAGTAATGTTTCTATATGCTAGAAATGAACAAAACTGAAGAGACACCAAAGAAAAAGATACCATTTTTCAATAGCAACTAAAAAAATCAAGTACCTAGGAATAAACTTAACCAAAGATGTAAAAGACCTATACAAAGAAAACTACATAACTCTACTAAAGAAATAGAAGGGGACCTTAAAAGATGGAAAAATATTCCATGTTCATGGATAGGAAGGCTAAATGTCATTAAGATGTCAATTCTACCCAAACTCATCTACAGATTCAATGCAATCCCAATCAAAATTCCAACAACCTACTTGCAGACTTGGAAAAGCTAGTTATCAAATTTATTTGGAAAGGGAAGATGCCTCGAATTGCTAAAGACACTCTAAAAAAAGAAAAACGAAGTGGGAGGACTTACACTCCCTGACTTTGAAGCTTATTATAAAGCCACAGTTGCCAAAACAGCATGGTACTGGCAAAAAGATAGACATATAGATCAATGGAATCGAATTGAGAATTCAGAGATAGACCCTCAGATCTATGGCCGACTGATCTTTGATAAGGCCCCCAAAGTCACCGAACTGAGCCATAATGGTCTTTTCAACAAATGGGGCTGGGAGAGTTGGATATCCATATCCAAAAGAATGAAAGAGGACCCCTACCTCACCCCCTACACAAAAATTAACTCAAAATGGACCAAAGATCTCAATATAAAAGAAAGTACATAAAACTCCTAGAAGATAATGTAGGAAAACATCTTCAGGACCTTGTATTAGGCGGGGCCACTTCCTAGACTTTACACCCAAAGCACAAGCAACAAAAGAGAAAATAGATAAATGGGAACTCCTCAAGCTTAGAAGTTTCTGCACCTCAAAGGAATTTCTCAAAAAGGTAAAGAGGCAGCCAACTCAATGGGAAAAAATGTTTGGAAACCATATATCTGACAAAAGACTGATATCTTGTATATACAAAGAAATCCTACAACTCAATGACAATAGTACAGTCGGCCCAATTATAAAATGGGCAAAAGATATGAAAAGACAGTTCTCTGAAGAGGAAATACAAATGGCCAAGAAACACATGAAAAAATGTTCAGCTTCACTAGCTATTAGAGAGATGCAAATTAAGACCACAATGAGATACCATCTAACACCGGTTAGAATGGCTGCCATTAAACAAACAGGAAACTACAATGCTGGAGGGGATGTGGAGAATTGGAACTCATTCATTGTTGGTGGGACTGTATAATGGTTCAGCCACTCTGGAAGTCAGTCTGGCAGTTCCTTAGAAAACTAGATATAGAGCTACCATTCGATCCAGCGATTGCACTTCTCGGTATATACCCGGAAGATTGGAAAGCAGTGACACGAACAGATATCTGCAACGCCAATGTTCATAGCAGCATTATTCACAATTGCCAAGAGATGGAAACAACCCAAATGTCCTTCAACAGATGAGTGGATAAATAAAATGTGGTATATACACACGATGGAATACTACGCGGCAGTAAGAAGGAACGATCTGGTGAAACATATGACAACATGGATGAACCTTGAAGACATAATGCTGAGCGAAATAAGCCAGGCACAAAAAGAGAAATATTATATGCTACCACTAATGTGAACTTGGAAAAATGTAAAACAAATGGTTTATAATGTAGAATGTAGGGGAACTAGCAGTAGAGAGCAATTAAGGAAGGGGGAACAATAATCCAAGAAGAACAGATAAGCTATTTAACGTCTGGGGATGCCCAGAAATGACTATGGTCTGTTAATTTCTGATGGATATAGTAGGAACAAGTTCACAGAAATGTTGCTATATTATGTAACTTTCTTGGGGTAAAGTAGGAACATGTTGGAAGTTAAGCAGTTATCTTAGGTTAGTTGTCTTTTTCTTACCCCCTTGTTATGGTCTCTTTGAAATGTTCTGTTATTGTATGTTTGTTTTCTTTTTAACTTTTTTTTTCATACAGTTGATTTAAAAAAGAAGGGAAAGTTAAAAAAAAAAAAAAAAGTTAAAAAGAAAACAAGGAAAAAAAAAAAAAAGATGTAGTGCCCCCTTGAGGAGCCTGTGGAGAATGCAGGGGTATTCGCCTACCCCACCTCCATGGTTGCTAACATGACCACAGACATAGGGGACTG
The DNA here is from genome assembly GCF_015220235.1 of Choloepus didactylus. NCBI lineage: Eukaryota > Metazoa > Chordata > Mammalia > Pilosa > Megalonychidae > Choloepus > Choloepus didactylus. Next base: position 27,151,382 of record NC_051316.1, read on the forward strand.
GTGGTTTGATGGGTTGAGCCCTCTACCATAAGTTTTACCCTTGAGAAGACGGTTGCTGCAAAGGAGAGGCTAGGCCTCCCTATATTTGTGCCTAAGAGTCTCCTCCTGAATGCCTCTTTGTTGCTCAGATGTGGCCCTCTCTCTCTGGCTAAGCCAACTTGAAAGGTGAAATCACTGCCCTCCCCGCTACGTGGGATCAGACACCCAGGGGAGTGAAACTCCCTGGCAGCGTGGAATATGACTCCCGGGGAGGAATGTAGACCCGGCATCGTGGGACGGAGAACATCTTCTTGACCAAAAGGGGGATGTGAAAGGAAATGAAATAAGCTTCAGTGGCAGAGAGATTCCAAAACGAGCCGAGAGATCACTCTGGTGGGCACTCTGACGCACACTTTAGACAACCCTTTTTAGGTTCTAAAGAATTGGGGTAGCTGGTGGTGGATACCTGGAACTATCAAACTACAACCCAGAACCCATGAATCTCGAAGACAGTTGTATAAAAATGTAGCTTATGAGGGGTGACAATGGGATTGGGAAAGCCATAAGGACCACACTCCACTTTGTCTAGCTTATGGATGGATGAGTAGAAAAATAGGGGAAGGAAACAAATAGACAAAGGTACCCAGTGTTCTTTTTTACTTCAGTTTCTCTTTTTCACTCTAATTATTATTCTTGTTATTTTTGTGTGTGTGTTAATGAAGGTGTCAGGGATTGATTTAGGTGATGAATGTACAACTATGTAATGGTACTGTGAACAATCGAAAGTACGATTTGTTTTGTATGACTGCGTGGTATGTGAATATATCTCAATAAAATGAAGATAAAAAAAAATGACATGATCAAGTTGGAAAACAGTTTGGCAGTTTCTTAAAGATTTAAACATATACCTACCATATGACCCAGCCATTTAAGTTTTAGAGATCATAGTCCTACATTTCCTTTCCAAGAGAAATTAAAGAATTTCTCCATAAAAGAATTTGTACCTGGATGTTTTCAGCAGCTTTATTTGTTATAGAAGCTGGAAACAATGCAAATGTACATCCATAGGTAAATGGATAAATTGTGGTATATCCATACTATGGAATATTACCCAGCCATGAAAAGGCATGAACTTTGATATAAAACAAAATGGATGGAGCTCAGAATAATTATGCTGCATGAAAGAAGCCAGGCAAAAAAGAATGTATGATTCCATTTATATAAAATTCTAGGAAATTAAAGTTGATCTATAGTATCAGAAAGACATCAGTGATTACTTGGGGTTGGGGAGAGAAGTGGGGAAGAACAGGAGGAAAGGATTAACAAGGAGCAGGAGGACTATTTTGGGGTGATGTATATGTTCATTATCTTGATTTTGGTGATGGCTTCCCAAGTGTACACATGTGCAATTTTTTGTAAGTTATACCTTTTTAAAGATTTTTTTTTAAAAAGAGCACAAAGTCTCAATTTACCTCCCAGGTACCCTTTCTCAAGAAGCTATCAAAGGGTATGCCCCACAAAAACAAGAGAGAAGAATAAATGGGCTTAAAAAAATAGGGAATTCACTGCAGAGGAGAGAAAAGGGAATCATCAGAATAATGGTGAAAATTATGTCAAGACTGCAGCTATGCAACAAATGTAGGGAGCAACCAGTTCAGTTATGACAAGGCCAGAAGAAATCTGGAAAGATTTCTTTAAGAAGATGAAACTGATAGAATGGCCAATATGCCCAAATATATTGAGCAGATTTACTCAATTTAGGGAGTTTGGGGATAACAGTGGCAGGCACATAAAAAAACCTATGATGAAATAAGAAAATAATTGACTCCAAGGAAAACAAAATGTTGTGCAAGAAAGAAAGGAAGGCTGTGTTCTGAATTGTGTTTCCACCACAGAAGCTTTCACTGACCATCCCAACTTGGAGAGAGGGTTCATTCTGCCTCGCTTATATCGTGCATATTACATTCTGGAATGTTCTCTCAATTCTTCTGTACTGACTTTTTTTGGTTCATTGTTTATTTAACCTACATGTTTTCAAGCACCTTCTATGTTGTATCATAGTAGGCAATGTCAGAGATACCTGTGGGGAAGAAGATAGCTGAAGAAATCATTACAGTTCAGAGTTA